>NW_025726104.1:1858063-2167740 GCF_021461395.2 Schistocerca americana
AATTAGAAGGTCAGAGGGATACAGTAAATCTGATGTTAATCATCGGAATCACTAACTAGTGTCACAGGAATGGTTTAAAACATAGTCAGAAAGAAGAGTCAGTCTTCTTGTACTTAAGTCGGCATTGTGCCTTTTCTATTTAATTCCGATGCAATTTCTGTGTTTTATCGTCAATACGGAGGTCCAAGGAATACAGTAAACCTGCAGTGAATCATCGGAATCTATAACTAGTGTCACACGAATGGTTCAAATCATAGACAGTAAGTTGAGTCAGTCTTTTAGTACTTAAGTCGGCATTTTGATTTTTGTATTTAATTGCGATGCTATTTCTGTGTTTCATCGTCAATAAGAAGGTCAGAGGGATACAGTATACCTGAAGTGAAGCATCGGAATCTGTAACTAGTGCCACAGGAATGGTTCAAAACATAGACAGTAGGAAGAGTCAGTCTTCTTGTACTTAAGTCGGCATTGTGCCTGTTCTATATAATTCCGATGCCCTTTCTGTGTTTCATTGTCAATAAGAAGATCCAAGGGATACAGTAAACCTGAAATGAAGCATCGGAATCTATAACTAAGGTCACTGGAATGTTCCAAATCATAGACAGCTGGAAGAGTCAGTCTACATGTATTTAAGTCGGCATTGTGCCTTTTGTATTTAATTCCTATGCAATTTCTGTGTTTCATCGTCTATAAGAAGGTCCAAGGGATTCAGTGAACCTGAAGTGAAGCATCGGAATCTATAACTAGTGTCACAGGAATGGTTCAAAACATAGACAGTAAGATGAGTCAGTCTTCTGGATCTTAAGTCGGCATTGTGCCCTTTTCAATTTATTTCCGATGCAATTACTGTGTTTCATCGTCAATAAGAAGGTCAGAGTTATATCGTAAACCTGAAGTGAAGCATCGGAATTTCTAACTAGTGTCACAGGAATGGTTTAAAATATAGTCAATAAGAAGAGTCACTCTTCTTGTGCTTACGTCGGCTTTTGTGCCTTTTGTATTTAATTCCGATGCAATATCTGTGTTTCATCGTCAATAAGAAGGTCAGAGGGATACAGTAAACCTGAAGTGAAGAATCGGAATCTATAACTAGTGTCACAGGAATGGTTCAAAACATAGAAAGTAGGAAGAGTCAGTCTTCTTGTACTTAAGTCGGCATTGTGCCTTCTCTATTTAATTCCGATGCACTATCTATGTTTCATCGTCAAGAAGAAGGTCAGAGGGATACTGTAAACCTGAAGTGAAGCATCGGAATCTATAACTAGTGTCACAGGAATGGTTCAAAACTTAGACAGTAAGAAGGGCCAGTCTTCTAGTACTTGAGTCGGAATTGTGCCTTTTCTATTTAATTCCGATGCAATTTCTATGTTTCATCGTCAATAAGAAGGTCAGAGGGATACAGTAAACCTGAAGTGAAGCATCGGAATCTATAACTAGTGTCACAGGAATGGTTCAAAACATAGTTAGTAAGAAGAGTCAGTCTTCTTGCACTTAAGGCGGCATTGTGCATTTTGTATTTAATTCCGATGCAATTTCTTTGTTTCATCGTCAATAAGAAGGTCAGAGGGATGCAGTAAATCTGAAGTGATTCATCGGAATCTGTAACTAGCGTCACAGAAATGGTTCAAAACATAGACAGTAAGAAGAGTCAGTCTTCTTGCACTTAAATCGGCATTGTGCCTTTTGTATTTAATTCCGATGCAATTTCTGTGTTTCATCGTCAATAAGAAGGTCAGAGGTATACATTAAACCTGAAGTGAAGCATCGGAAACTATAACTAGTGTCACAGGAATGGTTCAAAACATAGACAGTAGGAAGAGTCAGTCTTCTTGTACTTAAGTCGGCATTGTGCCTTTTCTATTTAATTCCGATGCAATTTCTGTGTTTCATCGTCAATAAGATGGTCAGAGGGATACAGTAAACGTGAAGTGAAGCATCGGATTCTGTAACTAGCGTCACAGAGATGGGTCAAATCATAGACAGTAAGAAGAGTCAGTCTTCTTGTACTTAAGTGGGCATTGTGCCTTTTCTATTTAATTCCGATGCAATTTCTGTGTTTCATCGTCAATAAGAAGGTCAGAGGGATACATTAAATCTGAAGTGAAGCATCGGAATCTATAAGTAGTGTTACAGGACTGGTTCAAAACATAGACAGTCGGAAGAGTCAGTCTTCTTGTACTTAAGTCGGCATTGTGCCCTTTCTATTTAATTCCGATGTAATTTCTGTGTTTCATCGTCAATAAGATGGTCAGAGGGATGCAGTAAATATGAAGTGAAGCATCGGAATCTATAACTAGCGTCACAGTAATGGTTCAAACATATTCAATAAGAAGATTCAGTCTTCTTGTACTTAGGTCGGCATTGTGCCTTTTCTATTTAATTCCGATGCACTATCTATGTTTCATCGTCAAGAAGAAGGTCAGAGGGATACTGTAAACCTGAAGTGAAGCATCGGAATCTATAACTAGTGTCACAGGAATGGTTCAAAACTTAGACAGTAAGAAGGGCCAGTCTTCTAGTACTTGAGTCGGAATTGTGCCTTTTCTATTTAATTCCGATGCAATTTCTATGTTTCATCGTCAATAAGAAGGTCAGAGGGATACAGTAAACCTGAAGTGAAGCATCGGAAACTATAACTAGTGTCACAGGAATGGTTCAAAACATAGACAGTAGGAAGAGTCAGTCTTCTTGTACTTAAGTCGGCATTGTGCCTTTTCTATTTAATTCCGATGCAATTTCTGTGTTTCATCGTCAATAAGATGGTCAGAGGGATACAGTAAACCTGAAGTGAAGCGTCGGAATTTGTAACTAGTGTCACAGGAATGGTTCAAAACATATTCAGTAAGAAGAATCAGTCTTCTTGTACTTAAGTCGGCATTGTGCCTTTTCTATTTAATTATGACGCATTATCTGTGTTTCATCGTCAATAAGAAGGTCAGAGGGATACAATAAACCTGAAGTGAAGCATCGGAATCTATGACTAGTGTCACAGGAATGCTTCCAAACTTAGTCAGAAAGAAGAGTCAGTCTTCTTGTACTTAAGTCGGCATTGTGCTTATCTATTTAATTCCGATGCAATTTCTGTGTTTCATCGCCAATACGGAGGTCCAAGGAATACAGTAAACCAGACGTGAATCATCGTTATCTATAACTAGTGTCACAGGAATGGTTCAAAACATAGACAGTAAGAAGGGTCAGTTTTCTTGTACTTAAGTCGGCATTGTGCCTTTTGTATTTAATACCGATGCAATTTCTGTGTTTCATCGTCAATAGGAAGGTCCAAGGGATACAGTAAACCTAAAGTGATGCATCGGAATCTATAACTAGTGTCACATGAATGGTTCAAAACATAGTCAGTAAGAAGAGTCAGTCTTCTTGTACTTAAGTCGGCTTTGTGCCTTTTGTATTTAATTCCGATGCAATTTCTGTGTTTCATCGCCAATAAGAAGGTCAGAGGGTTACAGTAAACCTGAAGTGAAGCATCGGAATCTATAACTAGTGTCACAGGAATGCTTCAAAACATAGTTAGTAAGAATAGTCAGTCTTCTTGTACTTAAGTCGGCATTGTGCCCTTTTCAATTTAATTCCGATGCAATTACTGTGTTTCATCGTCAATTAGAAGGTCAGAGGGATACAGTAAATCTGAAGTGAATCATCGGAATCTCTAACTAGTGTCACAGGAATGGTTTAAAACATAGACAGTAGGAAGAATCAGTCTTCTTGTACTTAGGTCGGCATTGTGCGTTTTCCATTTAATTCCGATGCAATTTCTGTGTTTCATCGTCAATAAGAAGGTCCAAGGGATACAGTAATCCTGAAGTGAATCATCGGAATCTATAACTAGTGTCACAGGAATGGTTCAAAACATAGTCAGTAAGAAGAGTCAGTCTTCTTGTACTTAAGTCGGCATTGTGCCTTTTGTATTTAATTCCGATGCAATTTCTGTGTTTCATCGTCAATAAGAAGGTCAGAGGGATGCAGTAAACCTGAAGTGATGCATCGGAATCTGTAACTAGCGTCACAGGAATGGTTCAAACATAGACAGTAAGAAGAGTCAGTCTTCTTGCACTTGAGTCGGCATTGTGCCTTTTGTATTTAATTCCGATGCAATTTCTGTGTTTCATCGTCAATAAGAAGGTCAGAGGCATACAGTAAATATGAAGTGAAGCATCTGAATCTATAACTAGCGTCACAAAAATGGTTCAAACATATTCAATAAGAAGAATCAGTCTTCTTGTACTTAAGTCGGCATTGTGCCTTTTCTATTTAATTCCGATGCAATAAATGTGTTTCATCGTCAATAAGAAGGTCAGAGGGATACAATAAACCTGAAGTGAAGCATCGGAATCTATAACTAGTGTCACAGGAATAGTTCAAAGCATAGACAGTAAGAATGGTTAGTCTTCTTGTACTTAAGTCGGCATTGTGCCCTCTGTATTTAATACCGATGCAATTTCTGTGTTTCATCGTCAATTGGAAGGTCCAAGGGATACAGTAAACCTAAAGTGATGCATCGGAACCTATAACTAGTGTCACAGGACTGGTTCAAAACAATGACAGTAAGGAGAGTTAGTCTTCTTGTACTTAAGTGGCATTGTGCCATTTGTATATAATTCCAATGCAATTTCTATGTTTCATCGTCAATAGGAAGGTCAGAGGGATACAGTAAACCTGAAGTGGAACATCGGAATCTATAACTAGTGCCACAGGAATGGTTCAAAACAGTCAGTAAGAAGAGTCAGTCTTCTTGTACTTAAGGCGGCATTGTGCATTTTGTATTTAATTCCGATGCAATTTCTGTGTTTCATCGTCAATAAGAAGGTCCAAGAGTTACAGTAAACCTGAAGTGAAGCATCGGAATCTATAACTAGTGTCATAGGAATGGTTCAAAACATAGTCAGTAAGAAGAGTCAGTCTTCTTGTACTTAAGTCGGCATTGTGCCCTTTTCAATTTAATTCCGATGCAATTACTGTGTTTCATCGTCAATTAGAAGGTCAGAGGGATACAGTAAATCTGAAGTGAATCATCGGAATCTCTAACTAGTGTCACAGGAATGGTTTAAAACATAGACAGTAGGAAGACTCAGTCTTCTTGTACTTAGGTCGGCATTGTGCGTTTTCTATTTAATTCTATGCAATTTCTGTGTTTCATCGTCAATAAGAAGGTCAGAGGGATACAGTAAACCTGAAGTGAAGCATCGGAATCTATAACTAGTGTCACAGGAATGGTTCAAAACATAGTCAGAAAGAAGAGTCTGTCTGCTTGTATCTAAGTCGGCATTGCGCCTTTTCTATTTAATTCCGATGTAATTTCTGTGTATCATCGTCAATTAGAAGGTCAGAGGGATACAATTAACCTGAAGTGAAGCATCGGAATCTATAACTAGAGTCACAGGAATAGTTCAAAGCATAGTCAGTAAGAAGAGTCAGTCTTCTTGTACTTACGTCGGCATTGTGCCTTTTCTATTTAATTCCGATGCAATTTCTGTGTTTCATCGTCAATAAGAAAGTCCAAGGGATACAGTAAACCCGAAGTGAAGCATCGGAATCTATAACTAGTGTCACAGGACTGGTTCAAAACATAGACAGTACTTAAATCGGCATTGTGCCCTTTCTATTTAATTCCGATGCAATTTCTGTGTTTCATCGTCAATAAGATGGTCAGAGGGATACAGTAAATATGAAGTGAAGCATCGGAATCTATAACTAGCGTCACAGAAATGGATCAAACATATTCAATGAGAAGAATCAGTCTTCTTGTACTTAGGTCGGCATTGTGCCTTTTCTATTTAATTCCGATGCAATATCTGTGTTTCATCGTCAATAAGAAGGTCAGAGGGATACAATTAACCTGAAGTGAAGCATCGGAATCTATAACTAGAGTCACAGGAATAGTTCAAAGCATAGACAGTAAGAATGGTTAGTCTTCTTGTACTTAAGTCGGCATTGTGCCATTTCTATTTAATTCCGATGCAATTTCTGCGTTTCATCGTCAATAAGATGGTCAGAGGGATACAGTGAACCTGAAGTGAAGCATCGGAATCTGTAACTAGTGTCACAGGAATGGTTCAAAACATATTCAGTAATAAGAATCAGTCTTCTTGTACTTAAGTCGGCATTGTGCCTTTTCTATTTAATTCCGACGCATTATCTGTGTTTCATCGACAATAAGAAGGTCCAAGGGATACAGTAAACCTGAAGTGATGCATCGGAATCTATAACTAGTGTCACAGGAATGCTTCAAACCCTAGACAGTAAGAAGAGTCAGTCTTCTTGTACCTAAGTCGGCATTGTGGCTTTTCTATTTAATTCCGATGCAATTTCTGCGTTTCATCGTCAGTAAGAAGTTCAGAGGGATACAGTAAACCGAAGTGAAGCATCGGAATCTATAACTAGTGTCACAGGAATGGTTCAAAACATATTCAGTAAGAAGAATCAGTCTTCTAGTACTTAAGTCGGCATTGTGCCTGTTCTGTTTAATTCCGATGCAATATCTGTGTTTCATCATCAATAAGATGGTCAGAGGGATACAGTAAACCTGAAGTGAAGCATCGGAATCTGAAACTAGCGTCACAGGAATCGTTCAAATCATAGACAGTAAGAAGAGTCAGTCTTCTAGTACTTAAGTCGGCATTGTGCCTTTTCTATTTAATTCCGATGCAATTTCTGTGTTTCATCGTCAATAAGAAAGTCCAAGGGATACAGTAAACCCGAAGTGAAGCATCGGAATCTATAACTAGTGTCACAGGAATGGTTCAAACCATAGACAGTAAGAAGTGTCAGTCTTCTTGTACTTAAGTGGGCATTGTGCCTTTTCTATTTAATTCCGACGCAATATCTGTGTTTCATCGTCAATAAGAAGGTCAGAGGGATACAATAAACCTGAACTGAACCATCGGAATCTATAACTAGTGTCACAGGAATGCTTCCAAAGATAGTCAGAAAGAAGAGTCAGTCTTCTTGTACTTAAGTCGGCATTGTGCCTTTTCTATTTAATTCCGATGCTATTTCTGTGTTTCATCGTCAATACGGATGTCCAAGGAATACAGTAAACCTGAAGTGAATCATCGGAATCCATAACTAGTGTCACAGGAATGGTTCAAATCATAGACAGTAAGTTGAGTCAGTCTTCTCGTACTTAAGTCGGCATTTTGATTTTTGTATTTAATTCCGATGCAATTTGTGTGTTTCATCGTCAATAAGAAGTGCAGAGGGATGCAGTAAACCTGAAGTGAAGCATCGGAATCTATAACTAGTGTCACAGGAATGGTTCAAAACATAGACAGTAAGAAGGGTCAGTCTTCTTGTACTTAAGTCGGCATTGTGCCTTAAGTATTTAACACCGATGCAATTTCTGTGTTTCATCGTCAATAGGAATGTCCAAGGGATACAGTAAACCTAAAGTGATGCATCGGAATCTATAACTAGTGTCACAGCAATGGTTCAAAACATTGACAGTAAGGAGAGTCAGTCTTCTTGTACATAAGTGGCATTGTGCCATTTGTATATAATTCCAATGCAATTTCTGTGTTTCATCGTCAATAAGAAGGTCAGAGGGATACAGTAAACCTGAAGTGAAACATCGGAATCTATAACTAGAGCCACAGGAATGGTTCAAAACAGTCAGTAAGAAGGGTCAGCCTTCTTGTACTTAAGGCGGCATTGTGCATTTTGTATTTAATTCCGATGCAATTTCTGTGTTTCATCGCCAATAAGAAGGTCAGAGGGTTACAGTAAACCTGAAGTGAAGCATCGGAATCTATAACTAGTGTCACAGGAATGGTTCAAAACATAGTTAGTAAGAAGACTCAGTCTTCTTGTACTTAAGGCGGCAATGTGCATTTTGTATTTAATTCCGATGCAATTTCATTGTTTCATCGTCAATAACAAGGTCCAGGAGATACAGTAAACCTGAAGTGAAGCGTCGGAAACTATAACTAGTGTCACAGCAATGGTTCCAAACATAGTCAGTAAGAAGAGTCAGTCTTCTTGTACTTAAGACGGCATTGTGCTACGGTATGTTGATGATTTTCACCTATGGACCATCTGACAGCAACTGAATAAAACTCAATTTTAGTGCCACACGCGTTTCGCCTTTATTTTCTGCAGGGAATCATCAGTGGCCTGTAATATTTACATATTTTAGCTATTTTATTTACATTTTTTGTCACTGTGCCTATAGGTTATAAACAGTTCTGGTGGTTGGTATTTCCTATTAAGTAGTAATGTTTTGAACTGTACTTACAGGTTGCGTAGACAGTTTCTCACATATTACGCTCCTGTTGCATTTTTGGTCTTGTTCTTCTTCCTATGAGCGCCAATTTGCTGTTTTTTCTGCATTCCACAGCACTATGCACTGAACGCTTTTTTTAATGCAATGGTTTGGTTTCAGTTGCCGACTGTCAAATGTTTTTGCCGAAGATCGAATATTACTGCCAAACTAACGAGTGTAACTATCGAAGTATCAGTGGTCTGTTCGTGTATGCATTTGTGTGTGCGCTTGTGTGTGTGTGTGTGTGTGTGTGTTTTTTTTGGTGTCGTATTATTTTATATTATTGTATTTAATTATTTATTTTTGTTTATGTCCTGTGTATGTGTGTTTTGGTGTGATATATATATATATATATATATATATATATATATATATATATATATATATATATATATATATATATATATATTTGTGCTGTGTATGTGTGTCTGTCTGTATTTTGGTGTTATGCAATTTTTATTTTTTTTGGGAGGGTGTGTGTGTGTGTGTGTGTGTGTGTGTGTGTGTGTGTGTGTGTGTAGGTGTGTGTGTGTATTTTGGTGTTATATACTTTTTTTTATGTCATCATTTCCTTTATTAAGTGTAGTAAGGAGCCTGTGCTGATGTGTGTTTGTTCATTTATCACATGTTTGTTTTCTGCTATGGCTTTCTGGATGTGGAAGTTCTCTTGCATTTGTATAAGATGTTTGTCATGGTTGCTTATTCTCATTATTTTCATTTCTTGTTCCATGTTTGTAGGATGATGGTTGTAGTGTTTTAAATGCTCTGCAAATGTGAAATGGTTTGTTTCATACTTCCAACATCTGATATGTTCTTTGTATCTTGTTTCAAAATTCCTGCATGTCATGCCTATGTATACTGCATCACAACTTTGACATTCAAGTTTATATATTCCTGATTGTTGGAATTTGTCCCTCTTGGTAGCTGGCTGGCTTAGGTGTGATTGAAGGGTTTGCCCAGGCTTATATGCTATTTTGAAGCCCTGTCTCTTTAGGATGTTTGCAACTCTGTGTGTTAGTTTATGTGTGTAGGTCATCGTGTACCATCTGGTTCTTTTCTGTGTGGTGTTGTCATTGTGTGTGTTTCTTGAGTGTGTTTGTAAGTTTTCAGCTTGTGAGTTCTTTTGTATTGTGGAAATGTTGTGTTTGTTTTTTATTTGTGTTTTTATTTTTTGATTGAGCCTGTGTACCACATGTGTGTCATACCCGTTGTTCCTAGCTATTTGTATGATCGTGTTCATTTCTTGTTCATAGTTTCTCTTACTGGGTGGGATTCTGTTTAATCTATGTAACATGTGCCTTAGTGCTGCACATTTCTGGCTTTGGGGGTGGTTGGATGTGGAATGTATTATTGTGTCCGTGGCTGTTGGTTTTCTAAAGATGTTAAATGTATGTTTTCCATTTTCTTTTTTAATTGTAATGTCAAGAAAATTTATTTGATTTTCTTTTTCTTTTTCAAGTGTGAATTTTATGTTCTTATGAGCTTTGTTTATTTCTGAATGGAGTTCATCTATTTTTTCACTTGGCTCGTCTACCAAACAAATAATGTCATCCACGTATCTGTACCAATATACGATTTTGATACTTTCATTTGTGGTTATCTTATCAAATATCAGATTTTCAAGGTGACTGATGAAGATGTTTGCTAGTGTTCCTGATATTGGGGATCCCATGGGCAGTCCATCAGTTTGTAGATAATATTCTTCCTCAAACTGAAAGTAGTTTTGTTCAGTTGTCAGTCTGAGCATATCTGTTATTTCTTTTATTGCGTCTGTGGTGAGGTTGCTGTGGGATGAGAGATTTTGTTCTATGATTTCTATTGTTTCTGTGATAGGGATGGAGGTATACATATTTTCTATATCGAATGAAATCAGTGATGCTGTGTGTGAAACCTGTATGTTCTGTATATTTTTTATTAGGTTTCTTGTGTTTATCACTGTTCTGTTGTTTTCTACTTTATAGTGTTTTGTAACTAACTTTTGGAGGTGTTTGGCTATGCGGTATGTTGGGGCTTTCTTGAAGTTGATAACAGGTCTCATTGGCATTCCGTCTTTATGTACTTTCGGTTGACTGCGGAGTGTTGGTGCTTGTGGGTTTTTCTGTGTTAAGTAGTATTTTTGTTTGTCTGTGAGTGTGTGTTCAATGTTTTTCAGTGTTCGTTTCACATTTGCCTGGAATCGTGTAGTTGGATCTGACTTCTGTTTTTGTATTGCGTTGTGGTCACAGGAATGTTTCAAAACATAGACAGTAGGAAGGGTCAGTCTACATGTACTTAAGTCGGCATTGTGCCTTTTGTATTTAATTCCGATGCAATTTCTGTGTTTCATCGTCAATAAGAAGGTCCAAGGGATACAGTAATCCTGAAGTGAATCATCGGAATCTATAACTAGTGTCACAGGACTGGTTCAAAACATAGACAGTAGGAAGAGTCAGTCTTCTTGTACTTAAGACGGCATTGTGCCTATTCTATTTAATTCCGATGCAATTTCTGTGTTTCATCGTCAATAAGATGGTCAGAGGGATACAGTAAACATGAAGTGAAGCATCGGAATCTATAACTAGCGTCACAGGAATGGTTCAAATCATAGACAGTAAGAAGAGTCATTCTTCTTGTACTTAAGACGGCATTGTGCATTTTCTATTTAATTCCGATGCAATTTCTGTGTTTCATCGTCAATAAGAAGGTCAGAGGGATACAGTAAACCTGAAGTGAAGCATCGGAATCTATAACTAGTGCCACAGGAATGGTTCAAAACATAGACAGTAGGAAGAGTCAGTCTACATGTACTTAAGTCGGCATTGTGCCTTTTGTATCTAATTCCGATGCAATTTCTGTCTTTCATCGTCTATAAGAAGGTCCAAGGGATGCAGTAAACCTGAAGTGAAGCATCGGAATCTATAACTAGTGTCACAGGAATGGTTCAAAACATAGACAGTAAGAAGAGTCAGTCTTCTGGATCTTAAGTCGGCATTGTGCCCTTTTCAATTTATTTCCGATGCAATTACTGTGTTTCATCGTCAATAAGAAGGTCAGAGTTATACCGTAAACCTGAAGTGAAGCATCGGAATTTCTAAGTAGTGTCACAGGAATGGTTTAAAATATAGTCAGTAAGAAGAGTCAGTCTTCTTGTGCTTACGTCGGCTTTGTGCCTTTTGTATTTAACTCCGATGCAATATCTGTGTTTCATCGTCAATAAGAAGGTCAGAGGGATACAGTAAACCAGAAGTGAAGAATCGGAATCTATAACTAGTGTCACAGGAATGGTTCAAAACGTAGAAAGTAGGAAGAGTCAGTCTTCTTGTACTTAAGTCGGCATTGTGCCTTTTCAATTTAATTCCGATGCACTATCTATGTTTCATCATCAAGAAGAAGGTCAGAGGGATACTGTAAACCTGAAGTGAAGCATCGGAATCTATAACTAGTGTCACAGGAATGGTTCAAAACATAGTTAGTAAGAAGAGTCAGTCCTCTTGCACTTAAGGCGGCATTGTGCATTTTGTATTTAATTCCGATGCAATTTCTTTGTTTCATCGTCAATAAGATGGTCAGAGGGATACAATAAACCTGAAGTGAAGGATCGGAATCTATAACTAGTGTCACAGGAATGCTTCCAAACATAATCAGAAAGAAGAGTCAGTCTTCTTGTACTTAAGTCGGCATTGTGCGTTTTCTATTTAATTCCGATGCAATTTCTGTGTTTCATCGTCAATAAGAAGGTCCAAGGGATACAGTAATCCTGAAGTGAATCATCGGAATCTATAACTAGTGTCACAGGAATGGTTCAAAACATAGTCAGTAAGAAAAGTCAGTCTTCTTGTACTTAAGTCGGCATTGTGCCTTTTGTATTTAATTCCGATGCAATTTCTGTGTTTCATCGTCAATAAGAAGGTCAGAGGGATGCAGTAAACCTGGAGTGATGCATCGGAATCTGTAACTAGCGTCACAGGAATGGTTCAAAGCATAGACAGTAAGAAGAGTCAGTCTTCGAGCACTTGAGTCCGCATTGTGCCTTTTGTATTTAATTCCGATGCAATTTCTGTGTTTCATCGTCAATAAGAAGGTCAGAGGGATACATTAATCCTGAAGTGAAGCATCGGAATCTATAACTAGTGTCACAGGACTGGTTCAAAACATAGACAGTAGGAAGAGTCAGTCTTATTGTACTTAAGTCGGCATTGTGCCCTTTCTATTTAATTCCGATGCAATTTCTGTGTTTCATCGTCAATAAGATTGTCAGAGGGATACAGTAAATATGAAGTGAAGCATCGGAATCTATAACTAGCGTCACAAAAATGGTTCAAACATATTCAATAAAAAGAATCAGTCTTCCTGTACTTAAGTCGGCATTGTGCCTTTTCTATTTAATTCCGATGCAAAATCTGTGTTTCATCGTCAATAAGAAGGTCAGAGGGATACAATAAACCTGAAGTGAAACATCAGAGTCTATTACTAGTGTCACAGGAATGGTTCAAAACAGTCAGTAAGAAGAGTCAGTCATCTTGTACTTAAGGCGGCATTGTGCGTTTTGTATTTAATTCCGATGCAATTTCTGTGTTTCATCGTCAATAAGAAGGTCCAAGAGTTACAGTAAACCTGAGGTGAAGCATCGGAATCTATAACTAGTGTCACAGGAATAGTTGAAAGCATAGACAGTAAGAATGGTTAGCCTTCTTGTACTTAAGTCGGCATTGTGCCATTTCTATTTAATTCCGATGCAATTTCTGCGTTTCATCGTCAATAAGATGGTCAGAGGGATACAGTAAACCTGAAGGGAAGCATCAGAATCTGTAACTAGTGTCACAGGAATGGTTCAAAACATATTCAGTAAGAAGAATCAGTCTTCATGTACTTAAGTCGGCATTGTGCCTTTTCTATTTAATTCCGACGCATAATCTGTGTTTCATCGTCAACAAGAAGGTCAGAGGGATACAATAAACCTGAAGTGAAGCATCGGAATCTATAACTAGTGTCACAGGAATGCTTTCAAACATAGTCAGAAAGAAGAGTCAGTCTTCTTGTACTTAAGTCGGCATTGTGCTTTTCTATTTAATTTCGATGCAATTTCTGTGCTTCATCGTCAATACGGAGGTCCAAGGAATACAGTAAACCAGACGTGAATCATCGTAATCTATAACTAGTGTCACAGGAATGGTTCAAATCATAGACAGTAAGTTGAGTCAGTCTTCTTGTGCTTAAGTCGGCATTTTGATTTTTGTATTTAATTCCGATGCAATTTCTGTGTTTCATCGTCAATAAGAAGTGCAGAGGGATACAGTAAACCTGAAGGGAAGCATCGGTATCTATAACTAGTGTCACAGGAATGGTTCAAAACATAGACAGTAAGAAGAGTCAGTCTTCTTGTACTTAAGTCGGCATTGTGCCTTTTGTATTTAATACCGATGCAATTTCTGTGTTTCATCGTCAATAGGAAGGTCCAAGGGATACAGTAAACCTAAAGTGATGCATCGGAATCTATAACTAGTGTCACAGGAATGGTTTAAAACATTGACAGTAAGGAGAGTTAGTCTTCTTGTACTTAAGTGGCATTGTGCCATTTGTATATAATTCCAATGCAATTTCTGTGTTTCATCGTCAATAAGAAGGTCAGAGGGATACAGTAAACCTGAAGTGGAACATCGGAATCTATAACTAGTGCCACAGGAATGGTTCAAAACAGTCAGTAAGAAGAGTCAGTCATCTTGTACTTAAGGCGGCATTGTGCGTTTTGTATTTAATTCCGATGCAATTTCTGTGTTTCATCGTCAATAAGAAGGTCCAATAGTTACAGTAAACCTGAAGTGAAGCATCGGAATCTATAACTAGTTTCATAAGAATGGTTCAAAACATAGTCAGTAAGAAGAGTCAGTCTTCTTGTACTTAAGTCGGCATTGTGCCCTTTTCAATTTAATTCCGATGCAATTACTGTGTTTCATCGTCAATTAGAAGGTCAGAGGGATACAGTAAATCTGAAGTTAATCATCGGAATCTCTAACTAGTGTCACAGGAATGGTTTAAAGCATAGTCAGAAAGAAGAGTCAGTCTTCTTGTACTTAAGTCGGCATTGTGCCTTTTCTATTTAATTCCGATGCAATTTCTGTGTTTTATCGTCAATACGGAGGTCCAAGGAATACAGTAAACCTGCAGTGAATCATCGGAATCTATAACTAGTGTCACACGAATGGTTCAAATCATAGACAGTAAGTTGAGTCAGTCTTTTAGTACTTATCGGCATTTTGATTTTTGTATTTATTTGCGATGCTATTTCTGTGTTTCATCGTCAATAAGAAGGTCAGAGGGATACAGTATACCTGAAGTGAAGCATCGGAATCTGTAACTAGTGCCACAGGAATGGTTCAAAACATAGACAGTAGGAAGAGTCAGTCTTCTTGTACTTAAGTCGGCATTGTGCCTGTTCTATATAATTCCGATGCCCTTTCTGTGTTTCATTGTCAATAAGAAGATCCAAGGGATACAGTAAACCTGAAATGAAGCATCGGAATCTATAACTAAGGTCACTGGAATGTTTCAAATCATAGACAGCTGGAAGAGTCAGTCTACATGTACTTAAGTCGGCATTGTGCCTTTTGTATTTAATTCCGATGCAATTTCTGTGTTTCATCGTCTATAAGAAGGTCCAAGGGATTCAGTAAACCTGAAGTGAAGCATCGGAATCTATAACTAGTGTCACAGGAATGGTTCAAAACATAGACAGTAAGAAGAGTCAGTCTTCTGGATCTTAAGTCGGCATTGTGCCCTTTTCAATTTATTTCCGATGCAATTACTGTGTTTCATCGTCAATAAGAAGGTCAGAGTTATATCGTAAACCTGAAGTGAAGCATCGGAATTTCTAACTAGTGTCACAGGAATGGTTTAAAATATAGCCACTAAGAAGAGTCAGTCTTCTTGTGCTTACGTCGGCTTTGTGCCTTTTGTATTTAATTCCGATGCAATATCTGTGTTTCATCGTCAATAAGAAGGTCAGAGGGATACAGTAAACCTGAAGTGAAGAATCGGAATCTATAACTAGTGTCACAGGAATGGTTCAAAACATAGAAAGTAGGAAGAGTCAGTCTTCTTGTACTTAAGTCGGCATTGTGCCTTCTCTATTTAATTCCGATGCACTATCTATGTTTCATCGTCAAGAAGAATGTCAGAGGGATACTGTAAACCTGAAGTGAAGCATCGGAATCTATAACTAGTGTCACAGGAATGGTTCAAAACGTAGACAGTAAGAAGGGCCAGTCTTCTAGTACTTGAGTCGGAATTGTGCCTTTTCTATTTAATTCCGATGCAATTTCTATGTTTCATCGTCAATAAGAAGGTCAGAGGGATACAGTAAACCCAAAGTGAAGCATCGGAATCTATAACTAGTGTCACAGGAATGGTTCAAAACATAGTTAGTAAGAAGAGTCAGTCTTCTTGCACTTAAATCGGCATTGTGCCTTTTGTATTTAATTCCGATGCAATTTCTGTGTTTCATCGTCAATAAGAAGGTCAGAGGTATACATTAAACCTGAAGTGAAGCATCGGAAACTATAACTAGTGTCACAGGAATGGTTCAAAACATAGACAGTAGGAAGAGTCAGTCTTCTTGTACTTAAGTCGGCATTGTGCCTTTTCTATTTAATTCCGATGCAATTTCTGTGTTTCATCGTCAATAACATGGTCAGAGGGATACAGTAAACGTGAAGTGAAGCATCAGATTCTGTAACTAGCGTCACATGGATGGGTCAAATCATAGACAGTAAGAAGAGTCAGTCTTCTTGTACTTAAGTCGGCATTGTGCCTTTTCTATTTAATTCCGATGCAATTTCTGTGTTTCATCGTCAATAAGAAGGTCAGAGGGATACATTAAATCTGAAGTGAAGCATCGGAATCTATAACTAGTGTCACAGGACTGGTTCAAAACATAGACAGTCGGAAGAGTCAGTCTTCTTGTACTTAAGTCGGCATTGTGCCCTTTCTATTTAATTCCGATGTAATTTCTGTGTTTCATCGTCAATAAGATGGTCAGAGGGATGCAGTAAATATGAAGTGAAGCATCGGAATCTATAACTAGCGTCACAGAAATGGTTCAAACATATTCAATAAGAAGATTCAGTCTTCTTGTACTTAGGTCGGCATTGTGCCTTTTCTATTTAATTCCGATGCAATATCTGTGTTTCATCGTCAATAAGAAGGTCAGAGGGATACAATAAACCTGAAGTGAAGCATCGGAATCTATAACTAGTGTCACAGGAATAGTTCAAAGCATTGACAGTAAGAATGGTTAGTCTTCTTGTACTTAAGTCGGCATTGTGCCATTGCTATTTAAATCCGATGCAATTTCTGCGTTTCATCGTCAATAAGATGGTCAGAGGGATACAGTAAACCTGAAGTGAAGCATCGGAATCTGTAACTAGTGTCACAGGAAAGGTTCAAAACATATTCAGTAAGAAGAATCAGTCTTCTTGTACTTAAGTCGGCATTGTGCCCTTTCTATTTAATTATGACGCATTATCTGTGTTTCATCGTCAATAAGAAGGTCAGAGGGATACAATAAACCTGAAGTGAAGCATCGGAATCTATGACTAGTGTCACAGGAATGCTTCCAAACATAGTCAGAAAGAAGAGTCAGTCTTCTTGTACTTAAGTCGGCATTGTGCTTTTCTATTTAATTCCGATGCGATTTCTGTGTTTCATCGTCAATACGGAGGTCCAAGGAATACAGTAAACCAGACGTGAATCATCGTAATCTATAACTAGTGTCACAGGAATGGTTCAAATCATAGACAGTAAGTTGAGTCAGTCTTCTTGTGCTTAAGTCGGCATTTTGATTTTTGTATTTAATTCCGATGCAATTTCTGTGTTTCATCGTCAATAAGAAGTGCAGAGGGATACAGTAAACCTGAAGTGAAGCATCGGAATCTATAACTAGTGTCACAGGAATGGTTCAAAACATAGACAGTAAGAAGGGTCAGTCTTCTTGTACTTAAGTCGGCATTGTGCCTTTTGTATTTAATACCGATGCAATTTCTGTGTTTCATTGTCAATAGGAAGGTCCAAGGGATACAGTAAACCTAAAGTGATGCATCGGAAACTATAACTAGTGTCACAGGAATGGTTCAAAACATTGACAGTAAGGAGAGTTAGTCTTCTTGTACCTAAGTGGCATTGTGCCATTTGTATATAATTCCAATGCAATTTCTGTGTTTCATCGTCAATAAGAAGGTCAGAGGGATACAGTAAACCTGAAGTGAAACATCGGAATCTATAACTAGTGCCACAGGAATGGTTCAAAACAGTCAGTAAGAAGAGTCAGTCTTCTTGTACTTAAGGCGGCATTGTGCATTTTGTATTTTATTCCGATGGAATTTCTGTGTTTCATCGCCAATAAGAAGGTCAGAGGGTTACAGTAAACCTGAAGTGAAGCATCGGAATCTATAACTAGTGACACAGGAATGCTTCAAAACATAGTTAGTAAGAATAGTCAGTCTTCTTGTACTTAAGTCAGCATTGTGCCGTTTTCAATTTAATTCCGATGCAATTACTACGTTTCATCGTCAATTAGAAGGTCAGAGGGATACAGTAAATCTGAAGTGAATCATCGGAATCTCTAACTAGTGTCACAGGAATGGTTTAAAATCATAGACAGTAGGAAGACTCAGTCTTCTTGTACTTAGGTCGGCATTGTGCGTTTTCTATTTAATTCCGATGCAATTTCTGTGTTTCATCGTCAATAAAAAGGTCCAAGGGATACAGTAATCCTGAAGTGAATCATCGGAATCTATAACTAGTGTCACAGGAATGGTTCAAAACATAGTCAGTAAGAAGAGTGAGTCTTCTTGTACTTAAGTCGGCATTGTGCCTTTTGTATTTAATTCCGATGCAATTTCTGTGTTTCATCGTCAATAAGAAGGTCAGAGGGATGCAGTAAACCTGAAGTGATGCATCGGAATCTGTAACTAGCGTCACAGGAATGGTTCAAACATAGACAGTAAGAAGAGTCAGTCTTCTTGCACTTGAGTCGGCATTGTGCCTTTTGTATTTAATTCCGATGCAATTTCTGTGTTTCATCGTCAATAAGAAGGTCAGAGGCATACAGTAAATATGAAGTGAAGCATCTGAATCTATAACTAGCGTCACAAAAATGGTTCAAACATATTCAATAAGAAGAATCAGTCTTCCTGTACTTAAGTCGGCATTGTGCCTTTTCTATTTAATTCCGATGCAATATCTGTGTTTCATCGTCAATAAGAAGGTCAGAGGGATACAATAAACCTGAAGTGAAGCATCGGAATCTATAACTAGTGTCACAGGAATAGTTCAAAGCATAGACAGTAAGAATGGTTAGTCTTCTTGTACTTAAGTCGGCATTGTGCCTTCTGTATTTAATACCGATGCAATTTCTGTGTTTCATCGTCAATTGGAAGGTCCAAGGGATACAGTAAACCTAAAGTGATGCATCGGAACCTATAACTAGTGTCACAGGAATGGTTCAAAACATTGACAGTAAGGAGAGTTAGTCTTCTTGTACTTATGTGGCATTGTGCCATTTGTATATAATTCCAATGCAAT
Organism: Schistocerca americana; assembly: GCF_021461395.2. Lineage (NCBI taxonomy): Eukaryota > Metazoa > Arthropoda > Insecta > Orthoptera > Acrididae > Schistocerca > Schistocerca americana. The sequence continues at coordinate 1,876,893 of NW_025726104.1, forward strand.
TTCTATGTTTCATCGTCAATAGGAAGGTCAGAGGGATACAGTAAACCTGAAGTGGAACATCGGAATCTATAACTAGTGTCACAGGAATGGTTCAAAACATAGTCAGAAAGAAGAGTCTGTCTGCTTGTATCTAAGTCGGCATTGCGCCTTTTCTATTTAATTCCGATGTAATTTCTGTGTATCATCGTCAATTAGAAGGTCCAAGGGATACAATAAACCTGAAGTGAAGCATCGGAATCTATAACTAGTGTCACAGGAATGCTTCCAAACATAGTCGGAAAGAAGAGTCAGTCTTCTTGTACTTAAGTCGGCATTGTGCTTTTCTATTTAATTCCGATGCAATTTCTGTGTTTCATCGTCAATACGGAGGTCCAAGGAATACAGTAAACCAGACGTGAATCATCGTAATCTATAACTAGTGGCACAGGAATGGTTCAAATCATAGACAGTAAGTTGAGTCAGTCTTCTTGTGCTTAAGTCGGCATTTTGATATTTGTATTTAATTCCGATGCAATTTCTGTGTTTCATCGTCAATAAGAAGTGCAGAGGGATACAGTAAACCTGAAGTGAAGCATCGGAATCTATAACTATTGTCATAGGAATGGTTCAAAACATAGTCAGTAAGAAGAGTCAGTCTTCTTGTACTTAAGTCGGCATTGTGCCCTTTTCAATTTAATTCCGATGCAATTACTGTGTTTCATCGTCAATTAGAAGGTCAGTGGGATACAGTAAATCTGAAGTGAATCATCGGAATCTCTAACTAGTGTCACAGGAATGGTTTAAAACATAGACAGTAGGAAGACTCAGTCTTCTTGTACTTAGGTCGGCATTGTGCGTTTTCTATTTAATTCCGATGCAATTTCTGTGTTTCATCGTCAATAAGAAGGTCAGAGGGATACAGTTAACCTGAAGTGAAGCATCGGAATCTACAACTAGTGTCACAGGAATGGTTCAAAACATAGTCAGAAAGAAGAGTCAGTCTGCTTGTATTTGAGTCGGCATTGCGCCTTTTCTATTTAATTCCGATGTAATATCTGTGTTTCATCGTCAATTAGAAGGTCAGAGGGATACAGTAAACCTGAAGTGAAGCATCGGAATCTATAACTAGTGTCACAGCAATGGTTCCAAACATAGTCAGTAAGAAGTGTCAGTCTTCTTGTACTTAAGTCGGCATTGTGCCTTTTGTATTTAATTCCGATGCAATTTCTGTGTTTCATCGTCAATAAGAATGTCCAAGGGATACAGTAATCCTGAAGTGAATCATCGGAATCTATAACTAGTGTCACAGGAATGGTTCAAAACATAGTCAGTAAGAAGAGTCAGTCTTCTTGTACTTAAGTCGGCATTGTGCCCTTTGTATTTATTTCCGATGCAATTTCTGTGTATCATCGTCAATAAGAAGGTCAGAGGGATGCAGTAAACCTGAAGCGATGCATCGGAATCTGTAACTAGCGTCACAGGAATGGTTCAAAGCATAGACAGTAAGAGAGAGTCAGTCTTCTTGCACTTACGTCGGCATTGTGCATTTTGTATTTAATTCCGATGCAATTTCTGTGTTTCATCGTCAATAAGAACGTCAGAGGGATACATTAAACCTGAAGTGAAGCATCGGAAACTATAACTAGTGTCACAGGAATGGTTCAAAACATAGACAGTAGGAAGAGTCAGTCTTCTTGTACTTAAGTCGGCATTGTGCCTTTTCTATTTAATTCCGATGCAATTTCTGTGTTTCATCGTCAATAAGATGGTCAGAGGGATACAGTAAACGTGAAGTGAAGCATCGGATTCTGTAACTGGCGTCACAGAAATGGGTCGAATCATAGACAGTAAGAAGAGTCAGTCTTCTTGTAGTTAAGTCGGCATTGTGCCTTTTCTATTTAATTCCGATGCAATTTCTGTGTTTCATCGTCAATAAGAAGGTCAGAGGGATACATTAAACCTGAAGTGAAGCATCGGAATCTATAACTAGTGTCACAGGACTGGTTCAAAACATAGACAGTACTTAAGTCGGCATTGTGCCGATTCTATTTAATTCCGATGCAATTTCTGTGTTTCATCGTCAATAAGATGGTCAGAGGGAGACAGTAAATATGAAGTGAAGCATCGGAATCTATAACTAGCGTCACAGAAATGGTTCAAACATATTCAATGAGAAGAATCAGTCTTCTTGTACTTAGGTCAGCATTGTGCCTTTTCTATTTAATTCCGATGCAATATCTGTGTTTCATCGTCAATAAGAAGGCCAGAGGGATACAATTAACCTGAAGTGAAGCATCGGAATCTATATCTAGTGTCACAGGAATGGTTCAAAGCATAGACAGTAAGAATGGTTAGTCTTCTTGTGCTTAAGTCGGCATTGTGCCATTTCTATTTAATTCCGATGCAATTTCTGCGTTTCATCGTAAATAAGATGGTCAGAGGGATACAGTGAACCTGAAGTGAAGCATCGGAATCTGTAACTAGTGTCACAGGAATGGTTCAAAACATATTCAGTAAGAAGAATCAGTCTTCTTGTACTTAAGTCGGCATTGTGAATTTTCTATTTAATTCCGATGCATTATCTGTGTTTCATCGACAATAAGAATGTCAGAGGGATACAATAAACCTGAAGTGATGCATCGGAATCTATAACTAGTGTCACAGGAATGCTTCCAAACATAGTCAGAAAGAAGAGTCAGTCTTCTTGTACTTAAGTCGGCATTCTGCTTTTTTATTTAATTCCGATGCAATTTCTGTGTTTCATCGTCAATACGGAGGTCCAAGGAATACAGTAAACCAGACGTGAATCATCGTAATCTATAACTAGTGTCACAGGAATGGTTCAAATCATAGACAGTAAGTTGAGTCAGTCTTCTTGTGCTTAAGTCGGCATTTTGATTTTTGTATTTAATTCCGATGCAATTTCTGTGTTTCATCATCAATAAGAAGTGCAGAGGGATACAGTAAACCTGAAGTGAAGCATCGGAATCTATAAGTAGTGTCACAGGAATGGTTCAAAACATAGACAGTAAGAAGGGTCAGTCTTCTTGTACTTAAGTCGGCATTGTGCATTTTGTATTTAATTCCGATGGAATTTCTGTGTTTCATCGCCAATAAGAAGGTCAAAAGGTTACAGTAAACCTGAAGTGAAGCATCGGATTCTATAACTAGTGTCACAGGAATGCTTCAAAACATAGTTAGTAAGAATAGTCAGTCTTCTTGTACTTAAGTCGGCATTGTGCCCTTTTCAATTTAATTCCGATGCAATTACAGTGTTTCATCGTCAATTAGAAGGTCAGAGGGATACAGTAAATCTGAAGTGAATCATCGGAATCTCTAACTAGTGTCACAGGAATGGTTTAAAACATAGACAGTAGGAAGACTCAGTCTTCTTGTACTTAGGTCGGCATTGTGCGTTTTCAATTTAATTCCGATGCAATTTCTGTGTTTCGTCGTCAATAAGATGGTCAGAGGGATACATTAAACCTGAAGTGAAGCATAGGAATCTATAACTAGTGTCACAGGACTGGTTCAAAACATAGACAGTAGGAAGAGTCAGTCTTCTTGTACTTAAGTCGTCATTGTGCCCTTTCTATTTAATTCCGATGCAATTTCTGTGTTTCATCGTCAATAAGATGGTCAGAGGGATACAGTAAATATGAAGTGAAGCATCAGAATCTGTAACTAGTGTCACAGGAATGGTTCAAACTTATTCAATAAGAAGAATCAGTCTTCCTGTACTTAAGTCGGCATTGTGCCTTTTCCATTAGCTTCCGATGTAATTTCTGTGTTTCATCGACAATTAGAAGGTCAGAGGGATACAGTAAACCTGAAGTGAAGCATCGGAATCTATAACTAGTGTCACAGCAATGGTTCCAAACATAGTCAGTAAGAAATGTCAGTCTTCTTGTACTTAAGTCGGCATTGTGCCTTTTGTATTTAATTCCGATGCAATTTCTGTGTTTCATCGTCAATAAGTAGGTCCAAGGGATACAGTAATCCTGAAGTGAATCATCGGAATCTTTAACTAGTGTCACAGGAATGGTTCAAATCATAGACAGTAAGTTGAGTCAGTCTTCTTGTGCTTAAGTCGGCATTTTGATTTTTGTATTTAATTCCGATGCAATTTCTGTGTTTCATCATCAATAAGAAGTGCAGAGGGATACAGTAAACCTGAAGTGAAGCATCGGAATCTATAAGTAGTGTCACAGGAATGGTTCAAAACATAGACAGTAAGAAGGGTCAGTCTTCTTGTACTTAAGTCGGCATTGTGCATTTTGTATTTAATTCCGATGCAATTTCTGTGTTTCATCGACAATAAGAAGCTCAGAGGGATGCAGTAAACCTGAAGTGATGCATCGGAATCTGTAACTAGCGTCACAGGAATGGTTCAAAGCATAGACAGTAAGAAGAGTCAGTCTTCTTGCACTTAAGTCGGCATTGTGCATTTTGTATTTAATTCCGATGCAATTTCTGTCTTTCATCGTCAATAAGAAGGTCAGAGGGATACATTAAACCTGAAGTGAAGCATCGGAAACTATAACTAGTGTCACAGGAATGGTTCAAAACATAGACAGTAGGAAGAGTCAGTCTTCCAGTACTTAAGTCGGCATTGTGGGGTTTCTATTTAATTCCGATGCAATTTCTGTGTTTCACCGTCAATAAGATGGTCAGAGGGATACAGTAAACGTGAAGTGAAGCATCGGATTCTGTAACTAGCGTCACAGAAATGGGTCAAATCATAGACAGTAAGAAGAGTCAGTCTTCTTGTACTTAAGTCGACATTGTGCCTTTTCTATTTAATTCCGATGCAATTTCTGTGTTTCATCGTCAATAAGAAGGTCAGAGGGATACATTAAACCTGAAGTGAAGCATCGGAATCTATAACTAGTGTCACAGGACTGGTTCAAAACATAGACAGTAGGAAGAGTCAGTCGTCTTGTACTTAAGTCGGCATTGTGCCCTTTCTATTTAATTCCGATGCAATTTCTGTGTTTCATCGTCAATAAGATGGTCAGAGGGATACAGTAAATATAAAGTGAAGCATCGGAATCTATAACTAGCGTCACAGAAATGGTTCAAACATATTCAGTAAGAAGAATCAGTCTTCTTGTACTTAAGTCGGCATTGTGCCTTTTCTATTTAACTCCGACGCATTATCTGTGTTTCATCGACAATAAGAAGGTCAGAGGGATTCAATAAACCTGAAGTGAAGCATCGGAATCTATAACTAGTGTCACAGGAATGCTTCCAAACATAGTCAGAAAGAAGAGTCAGTCTTCTTGTACTTAAGTCGGCATTGTGCTTTTTTATTTAATTCCGATGCAATTTCTGTGTTTCATCGTCAATACGGAGGTCCAAGGAATACAGTAAACCAGACGTGAATCATCGAAATCTATAACTAGTGTCACAGGAATGGTTCAAATCATAGACAGTAAGTTGAGTCAGTCTTCTTGTGCTTAAGTCGGCATTTTGATTTTTGTATTTAATTCCGATGCAATTTCTGTGTTTCATCGTCAATAAGAAGTGCAGAGGGATACAGTAAACCTGAAGTGAAGCATTGGAATCTATAACTAGTGTCACAGGAATGGTTCAAAACATAGACAGTAAGAAGGGTCAGTCTTCTTGTACTTAAGTCGGCATTGTGCATTTTGTATTTAATTCCGATGGAATTTCTGTGTTTCATCGCCAATAAGAAGGTCAGAGGGTTACAGTAAACCTGAAGTGAAGCATCGGAATCTATAACTAGTGTCACAGGAATGCATCAAAACATAGTTAGTAAGAATAGTCAGTCTTCTTGTACTTAAGTCGGCATTGTGACCTTTTCAATTTAATTCCGATGCAATTACTGTGTTTCATCGTCAATTAGAAAGTCATAGGGATACAGTAAATCTGAAGTGAATCATCGGAATCTCTAACTAGTGTCACAGGAATGGTTTAAAACATAGACAGTAGGAAGACTCAGTCTTCTTGTCCTTAGGTCGGCATTGTGCGTTTTCTATTTAATTCTGATGCAATTTCTGTGTTTCATCGTCAATAAGAAGGTCCAAGGGATACAGTAATCCTGAAGTGAATCATCGGAATCTATTACTAGTGTCACAGGAATGGTTCAAAACATAGTCAGTAAGAAGAGTCAGTCTTCTTGTACTTAAGTCGGCATTGTTCCTTTTGTATTTAATTCCGATGCAATTTCTGTGTTTCATCGTCAATAAGAAGGTCAGAGGGATGCAGTAAACCTGAAGTGATGGATCGGAATCTGTAACTAGCGTCACAGGAATGGTTCAAAGCATAGACAGTAAGAAGAGTCAGTCTTCTTGCACTTGAGTCGGCATTGTGCCTTTTGTATTTAATTCCGATGCAATTTCTGTGTTTCATCGTCAATAAGAAGGTCAGAGGGATACATTAAACCTGAAGTGAAGCATCGGAATCTATAACTAGTGTCACAGGACTGGTTCAACACATAGACAGTAGAAAGAGTCAGTCTTCTTGTACTTAAGTCGGCATTGTGCCCTTTCTATTTAATTCCGATGCAATTTCTGTGTTTCATCGTCAATAAGATGGTCAGAGGGATACAGTAAATATGAAGTGAAGCATCGGAATCTATAACTAGTGCCACAGGAATGGTTCAAACTTATACAATAAGAAGAATCAGTCTTCCTGTACTTAAGTCGGCATTGTGCCTTTTCTATTTCATTCCGATGTAATTTCTGTGTTTCATCGTCAATTAGAAGGTCAGAGGGATACAGTAAACCTGAAGTGAAGCATCGGAATCTATAACTAGTGTCACAGCAATGGTTCCAAACATTGTCAGTAAGAAGTGTCAGTCTTCTTGTACTTAAGTCGGCATTGTGCCTTTTGTATTTAATTCCGATGCAATTTCTGTGTTTCATCGTCAATAAGAAGGTCCAAGGGATACAGTAATCCTGAAGTGAATCATCGGAATCTATAACTAGTGTCACAGGAATGGTTCAAAACATAAGCAGTAAGAAGAGTCAGTCTTCTTGTACTTAAGTCGGCATTGTGCCTTTTGTATTTAATTCCGATGCAATTTCTGTGTTTCATCGTCAATAAGAAGATCAGAGGGATGCAGTAAACCTGAAGTGATGCATCGGAATCTGTAACTAGCGTCACAGGAATGGTTCAAAGCATAGACAGTAAGAAGGGTCAGTCTTCTTGCACTTAAGTCGGCATTGTGCATTTTGTATTTAATTCCGATGCAATTTCTGTGTTTCATCGTCAATAAGAAGGTCAGAGGGATACATTAAACCTGAAGTGAAGCATCGGAAACTATAACTAGTGTCACAGGAATGGTTCAAAACATAGACAGTAGGAAGAGTCAGTCTTCTTGTACTTAAGTCGGCATTGTGCCGTTTCTATTTAATTCCGATGCAATTTCTGTGTTTCATCGTCAATAAAATTGTCAGAGGGATACAGTAAACGTGAAGTGAAGCGTCGGATTCTGTAACTAGCGTCACAGAAATGGGTCAAATAATAGACAGTAAGAAGAGTCAGTCTTCTTGTACTTAAGTCGGCATTGTGCCTTTTCTATTTAATTCCGATGCAATTTCTGTGTTTCATCGTCAATAAGGTCAGAGGGATACATTAAACCTGAAGTGAGGCATCGGAATCTTTAACTAGTGTCACAGGAATGGTTCAAAACATATTCAGTAAGAAGAATCAGTCTTCTTGTACTTAAGTCGGCATTGTGCCTTTTCTATTTAATTCCGACGCATTACGTGTGTTTCATCGACAATAAGAAGGTCAGAGGTATACAATAAACCTGAAGTGAAGCATCGGAATCTATAACTAGTGTCACAGGAATGCTTCCAAACATAGTCAGAAAGAAGAGTCAGCCTTCTTGTACTTAAGTCGGCATTGTGCTTTTCTAATTAATTCCGATGCAATTTCTGTGTTTCATCGTCAATACGGAGGTCCAAGGAATACAGTAAACCAGACGAGAATCATCGTAATCTATGACTAGTGTCACAGGAATGGTTCAAATCATAGACAGTAAGTTGTGTCAGTCTTCTTGTGCTTAAGTCGGCATTTTGATTTTTGTATTTAATTCCGATGCAATTTCTGTGTTTCATCGTCAATAAGAAGTGCAGAGGGATACAGTAAACCTAAAGTGAAGCATCGGAATCTATAACTAGTGTCACAGCAATGGTTCAAAACATTGACAGTAAGGAGAGTTAGTCTTCTTGTACTTAAGTGGCATTGTGCCATTTGTATATAATTCCAATGCAATTTCTGTGTTTCTTCGTCAATAAGAAGGTCAGAGGGATACAGTAAACCTGAAGTGAAACATCGGAATCTATAACTAGTGCCACAGGAATGGTTCAAAACGGTCAGTAAGAAGAGTCAGTTTTCTTGTACTTAAAGCGGCATTGTGCATTTTGTATTTAATTCCGATGGAATTTCTGTGTCTCATCGCCAATAAGAAGGTTAGAGGGTTACAAGTCAACCTGAAGTGAAGCATCGGAATCTATAACTAGTGTCACAGGAATGGTTTAAAACATAGCCAGTAGGATGACTCAGTCTTCTTGTACTTAGGTCGGCATTCTGCGTTTTCTATTTAATTCAGATGCAATTTCTTTGTTTCATCGTCAATAAGAAGGTCCAAGGGATACAGTAATCCTGAAGTGAATCATCGGAATCTATTACTAGTGTCACAGGAATGGTTCAAAACATAGTCAGTAAGAAGAGTCCGTCTTCTTGTACTTAAGTCGGCATTGTTCCTTTTGTATTTAATTCCGATGCAATTTCTGTGTTTTATCGTCAATAAGAAGGTCAGAGGGATACATTAAACCTGAAGTGAAGCATCGGAATCTATAACTAGTGTCACAGGACTGGTTCAAAACATAGACAGTAGGAAGAGTCAGTGTTCTTGTACTTAAGTTGGCATTGTGCCCTTTCTATTTAATTCCGATGCAATTTCTGTGTTTCATCGTCAATAAGATGGTCAGAGGGATACAGTAAATATGAAGTGAAGCATCGGAATCTATAACTAGCGTCACAAAAATGGTTCAAACTTATTCAATAAGAAGAATCAGTCTTCCTGTACTTAAGTCGGCATTGTGCCTTTTCTAATTAATTCCGACGCAATATCTGTGTTTCATCGTCAATAAGAAGGTCAGAGGGATACAATAAACCTGAAGTGAAGAATCAGAGTCTATAACTAGTGTCACAGGAATGGTTCAAAACATATTCAGTAAGAAGAATCAGTCTTCTTGTACTTAGGTCGGCATTGTGCCTTTTCTATTTAATTCCGATGCAATATCTGTGTTTCATCGTCAATAGGAAGGTCAGAGGGATACAATAAACCTGAAGTGAAGCATCGGAATCTATAACTAGTGTCACAGTAATAGTTCAAAGCATAGACAGTAAGAATGGTTAGTCTTCTTGTACTTAAGTCGGCATTGTGCGATTTCTATTTAATTCCGATGCAATTTCTGCGTTTCATTGTCAATGAGGTTTTCAGAGGGATACAGTAAACCTGAAGTGAAGCATCGGAATCTGTAACTAGTGTCACAGGAATGGTTCAAAACATATTCAGTAAGAAGAATCAGTCTTCTTGTACTTAAGTCGGCATTGTGCCTTTTCAATTTAATTCCGACGCATTATCTGTGTTTCATCGTCAATAAGAACGTCAGAGGGATACAATAAACCTGAAGTGAAGCATCGGAATCTATAACTAAGGTCACAGGAATGTTTCAAAACATAGTCAGAAAGAAGAGTCAGTCTGCTTGTACTTAAGTCGGCATTGTGCCTTTTCTATTTAATTCCGATGCAATTTCTGTGTTTCATTGGCAATAAGAAGATCAGAGGGATACAGTAAACCTGAAGTGTGGCATCGGAATCTTTAACTAGTGTCACAGCAATGGTTCCAAACATAGTCAGTAAGAAGAGTCAGTCTTCTTGTACTTAAGTCCACATTGTGCCTTTTGTATTTAATTCCGATGCAATTTCTGTGTTTCATCGACAATAAGAAGGTCCAAGGTATACAGTAAACCTGAAGTGAATCATCGGAATCTATAACTAGTGTCACAGGAATTGTTCAAAACATAGTCAGTAAGAAGAGTCAGTCTTCTTGGAATTAAGTCGGCAATGTGCTTTTCTATTTAATTCCGATGCAATTTCTGTGTTTCATCGTCAATACGGTGGTCCAAGGAATACAGTAACCCAGACGTGAATCATCGTAATCTATAACTAGTGTCACAGGAATGGTTCAAATCATACACAGTAAGTTGAGTCAGTCTTCTTGTGCTTAAGTCGGCATTTTGACTTTTGTATTTAATTCCGATGCAATTTCTGTGTTTCATCGTCAATACGGAGGTCCAAGGAATACAGTAAACCTGAAATGAAGCATCGGAATCTATAACTAAGGTCACAGGAATGTTTCAAAGCATAGTCAGTAGGATGAGTCAGTCTACATGTACTTAAGTCGGCATTGTGCCTTTTGTATTTAATTCCGATGCAATTTCTGTGTTTCATCGTCAATAAGAAGGTCAGAGGGATGCAGTAAACCTGAAGTGAAGCATCGGAATCAGTAACAAGCGTCACAGGAATGGTTCAAAACATAGACAGTAAGAAGAGTCAGTCTTCTTGCACTTAAGTCGGCATTTTGCCTTTTGTATTTAATTCCGATGCAATTTCTGGGTTTCATCGTCAATAAGAAGGTCAGAGGGATACATTAAAACTGAAGTGAAGCATCGGAATCTATAACTAGCGTCACAGGAATAATGCAAATCATAGGCAGTAAGAAGAGTCAGTCTTCTTGTACTTAAGTCGGCATTGTCCCTTTTCTATTTAGTTCCGATGCAATTTCTGTGTTCCATCGTCAATAAGAAAGTCCAAGGGAAACAGTAAAACGGAAGTGAAGCATCGGAATTTGTAACTTCTTGTACTTTTCTATTTAATTCCGATGCAATTTCTGTGATTCATCGTCAATAAGATGGTCAGAGGGATACAGTAAACCTGAAGTGAAGCATCGGAATCTGTAACTAGCGTCACAGGAATAATGCAAATCATAGGCAGTAAGAAGAGTCAGTCTTCTTGTACTTAAGTCGGCATTGTCCCTTTTCTATTTAATTCCGATGCAATTTCTGTGTTCCATCGTCAATAAGAAGGTCCAAGGGAAACAGTAAAACGGAAGGGAAGCATCGGAATTTATAACTAGTGTCACAGGAGTGGTTCAAACCTTAGACAGTAAGAAGAGTCAGTCTTCTTGTACTTAAGTCGGCAATGTGCCATTTCTATATAATTCCGATGCAATTTCTGTGTATCATCGTCAGTAAGACGTTCCGAGGGATACAGCAAACCTGAAGTGAAGCATCGGAATCTATAACTAGTGTCACATGAATGGTTCAAAACATATTCAGTAAGAAGAATCAGTCCACATGTACTTAAGTCGGCATTGTGCCTTTTCTATTTAATTCCGATGCAATATCTGTGTTTCTTCGTCAACAAGATGGTCCAAAGTTTACAGTAAACCTGAAGTGATGCATCGGATTCTATAATTAGTGTCACAGGAATGGTTCAAAACTTAGACAGTAAGAAAGGTTAGTCTTCTTGTACTTAAGTCGGCATTGTGCCTTTTCTATTTCATTCTGATGCAATTTCTGTGTTTCATCGTCAATAAGAAGGTCAGAGGGATACAGTAAACCTGAAGTGGAGCATCGGAATCTATAACTAGCGTCACAGCAATGGATCCAAACATAGTCAGTAAGAAGAGTCAGTCTTCTTGTACTTAAGTCGGCATTGTGCCTTTTGTATTTAATTCCGATGCAATTTCTGTGTTTCATCGTCAATAGGAAGGTCAGAGGGATACAATAATCCTGAAGTGAAGCATCGGAATCTATAACTAGTGTCACAGGAATGCTTCCAAACATAGTCAGAAAGTAGAGTCAGTCTTCTTGTACTTAAGTCAGCATTGTGCCTTTTGTATTTAATTCCGATTCAACTACTGTGTTTCATCGTCAATAAGATATTCAGAGGGATACAGTAAACGTGAAGTGAAGCATCGGAATCTGTAACTAGCGTCACAGGAATGGTTCAAATCATAGGCAGTAAGAAGAGTCAGTCATCTTGTACTTAAGTCGGCATTGTGCCTTTTCTATTTAGTTCCGATGCAATTTCTGTGTTTCATCGTCAATAAGAAGGTCCAAGGGATACAGTAAACCTGAAGTGAAGCATCGGAATCTATAACTAGAGTCACAGGAATGCTTCAAACCATAGACAGTAAGAAGAGTCACTCTTCTTGTACTTAAGTCGGCATTGTGCCTTTTCTATTTAATTCCGATGCAATTTCAGCGTTTCATCGTCAGTAAGAAGTTCAGAGGGATACAGTAAACCTGAAGTGAAGCATCGGAATCTATAATTAGTGTCACAGGAATGGTTCAAAACATATTCAGTAAGAAGAATCAGTCTTCTTGTACATAAGTCGGCATTGTGCCTTTTCCATTTAATTCCGACGCAATATCTGTGTTTCATCGTCAATAAGAAGGTCAGAGAGATACTATAAACCTGAAGTGAAGCATCGGAATCTATAACTAGTGTCACAGGAATGCTTCCAAACATAGTCAGAAAGATGAGTCAGTCTTCTTGTACTTAAGTCAGCATTGTGCCTTTTGTATTTAATTCCGATGCAATTTCTGTGTTTCATCGTCAATAAGAAGCTCAGAGGGATACATTAAACCTGATGTGAAGCATCGGAATCTATAACTAGTGTCACAGGAATGGTTGAAAACATAGACAGTAAGAAAGGTTAGTGTTCTTGTACTTAAGTCGGCATTGTGCCTTTTGTATTTTATTGCGATGCATATTCTGTGTTTCATCGTCAATAAGAAGGTCAGAGGGATACAGGAAACCAGAAGTGAAGCATCGTCATCTATAACTAGTGTCACAGGAATGGTTCAAAACATAGACAGTAGGAAGAGTAGGTCTTCTTGTACTTAAGTCGGCACTGTGCCTCTTCTTTTTAATTCTGATGCCCTTTCTGCGTTTCATCGTCAATAAGAAGGTCCAAGGGATACAGTATACCTGAAATGAAGCATCGGAATCTGTAACTAAGGTCACAGGCATGTTTCAAAACATAGACAGTAGGAAGAGTCAGTCTACATGTAGTTAAGTCGGCATTGTGCCTTTTGTATTTAATTCCGATGCAATTTCTTTGTTTCATCGTCAATAAGAAGGTCAGAGGGATACCGTAAACCTGAAGTGAAGCATCGGAATCTGTAACTAGTGTCACAGGAATGGTTCAAAACATAGTCAGTAAGAAGAGTCAGTCTTCTTGTACTTAAGTCGGCATTGTGCCCTTTTCAATTTAATTCCGATGCAATTACTGTGTTTCATCGTCAACAAGAAGGTCAGAGGGATACCGTAAACCTGAAGTGAAGCATCGGAATTTCTAACTAGTGTCACAGGAATGGTTTAAAACATAGTCAGTAAGAAGAGTCAGTCCTCTTGTACTTACGTAGGCTTTGTGCCTTTTGTATTTAATTCCGATGCAATATCTGTGTTTCATCGTCAATAAGAAGGTCAGAGGGATACAGTAAAGCTGAAGTGAAGAATCGGAATCTATGACTAGTGTCACAGGAATGGTTCAAAACATAGAAAGTAGGAATAGTCGCTCTTCTTGTACTTAAGTCGGCATTGTGCCTTTTCTGTTTAATTCCGATGCATTATCTATGTTTCATCGTCAATAAGAAGGTCAGAGGGATACTGTAAACCTGAAGTGAAGCATCGAAATCTACAACTAGTGTCAAAGGAATGGTTCAAAACATAGACAGTTAGAAGGGCCAGTCTTCTTGTACTTGAGTCGGAATTGTGCCTTTTCTATTTAATTCCGATGCAATTTCTATGTTTCATCGTCAAAAAGAAGGTCAGAGGGATACAGTAAACCTAAAGTGAAGCATCGGAATCTATAACTAGTGTCACAGGAATGGTTCAAAACATAGTCAGTAAGAGGAGTCAGTCTTCTTGTACTTAAGTCGGCATTGTGCCCTTTTCCATTTAATTCCGATGCAATAACTGTGTTTCATCGTCAATTAGAAGGTCAGTGGGATACAGGAAATCTGAAGTGAAGCATCGGAATCTCTAACTAGTGTCACAGGAATGGTTTAAAACATAGACAGTAGGAAGACTCACTCTTCTTGTACTTAGGTCGGCATTGTGCCTTTTCTATTTAATTCCGATGCAATTTCTTTGTTTCATCGTCAATAAGTACGTCAGAGGGATGCGGTAAAACCTGAAGTGATGCATCGGAATCTGTAACTAGCGTCACAGGAATGGTTCAAAACATAGACAGTAAGAAGAGTCAGGCTTCTTGCACTTAAATCGGCATTGTGCCTTTTGTATTTAATTCCGATGCAATTTCTGTGTTTCATCGTCAATAAGAAGGTCAGAGGGATTCATTAAACCTGAAGTGAAGCATCGGAATCTATAACTGGTGTCACAGGACTGGTTCAAACATAGACAGTAGGAAGAGTCAGTCTTCTTGTACTTAAGTCGGCATTGTGCCTTTTCTATTTAATTCCGATGCAATTTCTGTGTTTCATCGTCAATAAGATGGTCAGTGTGATACAGTAAACGTGAAGTGAAGCATCGGAATCTGTAACTAGCGTCACAGGAATGGTTCAAATCATAGACAGTAAGAAGAGTCAGTCTTCTTGTACTTAAGTCGGCATTGTGCCTTTTCTATTTAATTCCGATGCAATTTCTGTGTTTCATCGTCAATAAGAAGGTCCAAGGGATACAGTAAACCTGAAGTGAGGCATCGGAATCTATAACTGGTGTCACAGGAATGGTTCAAACCATAGACAGTAAGAAGAGTCAGTCTTCTTGTACTTAAGTCGGCATTGTGCCTTTTCTATTAAATTACGATGCAATTTCTGCGTTTCATCGTCAGTAAGAAGTTCAGAGGGATACAGTATACCTGAAGTGAAGCATTGGAATCTATTACTAGTGTCACAGGAATGGGTCAAAACATATTCAGTAAGAAGAATCTGTCTTCTTGTACTTAAGTCGGCATTGTGCCTTTTCTATTTAATTCCGACGCAATAGCTGTCTTTCATCGTCATTAAGAGGGTCAGAGGGACACAATAAACCTGAAGTGAAGCATCGGAATCTATAACTAGTGACACAGGAATGGTTCAAAGCATAGACAGTAAGAGGAGTCAGTATTCTTGTAGTTAAGTCGGCATTGTGCCTTTTCTATTTAATTCCGATGCAATTTCTGTGTTTCATCGTCAATAACAAGGTCCAAGGGATACAGTAAACCCGAAGTGAAGCATCGGAATCTATAACTAGTGTCACAGGAATGGCTCAAAGCATAGACAGTAAGAATGGTTAGTCTTCTTGTACTTAAGTCGGCATTGTGCCTTTTCTATTTAATTCCGATGCAATTTCTGTGTTTCATCGTCAATAAGATGGTCAGAGGGATACAGTAAACCTGAAGTGAAGCATCGGAATCTGTAACTAGCGTCACAGGAACCGTTCAAATCATAGACAGTAAGAGGAGTCAGTCTTCTTGTACTTAAGTCGGCATTGTGATTTTTCTATTTAATTCCGACGCAATTTCTGTGTTTCATCGTAAATACGAAGGTCCAAGGGATACAGTAAACCCGAGGTGAAGCATCGGAATCTATAACTAGTGTCACAGGAATGATTCAAACCATAGACAGTAAGAAGAGTCAGTCTTCTTGTACATAAGTCGGCATTGTGCTATGTCTATTTAATTCCGAAGCAATTTCTGCGTTTCATCGTCAGTAAGAAGTTCAGAGGGATACAGTAAACCTGAAGTGAAGCATCGGAATCTATAACTAGTGTCACAGGTATGGTTCAAAACATATTCAGTAAGAGGAATCAGTCTTCTTGTACTTAAGTCGGCATTGTGCCTATTCTATTTGATTTCCGACGCAATATCTGTGTTTCATCGTCAATAAGAAGGTCAGAGGGATACTATAAACCTGAAGTGAAGCATCGGAATCTATAACTAGTGTCACAGGAATGCTTCCAAACATAGTCAGAAAGAAGAGTCAGTCTTCTTGTACTTAAGTCGGCATTGTGAATTTTCTATTTAATTAAGATGCAATTTCTGTGTTTCATCGTCAATACGGAAGGTCCAAGGAATACAGTAAACCTGAAGTGAATCATCGGAATCTATAACTTGTGTCACAGGAATGGTACAAATCATAGACAGTAAGTTGAGTCAGTCTTCTTGTACTTCAGTCGGCATTTTGATTTTTGTATTTTATTCCGATGCAATTTTTGTGTTTCATCGTCAATAAGAAGTGCAGAGGGATACAGTAAACCTGAAGTGAAGCATCGGAATCTGTAACTAGTGTCACAGGGATGGTTCAAAACATAGACAGTAAGAAGTGTCAGTCTTCTTGTACTTAAGTCGGCATTGTGCCTTTGGTACCTAATACCGATGCAATTTCTGTGTTTCATCGTCAATAGGAAGGTCCAAGGGATACAGTAAACCTAAAGTGATGCATCGGAATCTATAACTAGTGGCACTGGAATGGTTCAAAACATTGACAGTAAGGAGAGTCAGTCTTCTTGTACTTAAGTGGCATTGTACCATTTGTATAAAATTCCAATGCAATTTCTGTGTTTCATCGTCTATAAGAAGGTTAGAGGGATACAGTAAATCTTAAGTAAAACATCGGAATCTATAACTAGTGCCACAGGAATGGTTCAAAACAGTCAGTAAGAAGAGTCAGTCTTCTTGTACTTAAGGCGGCATTGTGCATTTTGTATTTAATTCCGATGCAATTTCTGTGTTTCATCGTCAATAAGAAGGTCCAAGAGATACAGTAAACCTGATGTGAAGCATCGGAATCTATAACTAGTGTCACAGAAATGGTTCAAAACATAGTCAGTAAGAAGGGTCAGTCTTCTTGTACTTAAGTCGGCATTGTGCCCTTTTCATTTTAATTCCGATGCAATAACTGTGTTTCATCGTCAATTAGAAGATCAGTGGGATACAGGAAATCTGAAGTGTAGCATCGGAATTTCTAACTAGTGTCACAGGAATGGTTTAAAACATAGACAGTAGGAAGACTCAGTCTTCTTGTACTTAGGTCGGCATTGTGCCTTTTCTATTTAATTCCGATGCAATTTCTGTGTTTCATCGTCAATAAGAAGGTCAGAGGGATACAGTAAATCTGAAGTGAAGCATCGGAATCTATAACTAGTGTCACAGGAATGGTTCAAAACATAGTCTGAAAGAAGAGTCAGTCTGCTTGTACTTAAGTCGGCATTGTGCCTTTTCTATTTAATTCTGATGCAATTTCTGTGTTTCATCGTCAATAAGAAGGTCAGAGGGATACAGTAAACCTGAAGTGAAGCATCGGAATCTATAACTAGTGTCACAGGAATGGTTCAAAACATAGACAGTAGGAAGAGTCAGTTTTTTGTACTTAAGTCGGCATTGTGCCTTTTCTATTTAATTCCGTTGCGATTTCTGTGTTTCATCGTCAATAAGATGGTCAGAGGGATACAGTAAACGTGAAGTGAAGCATCGGAATCTGTAACTAGCGTCACAGGAATGGTTCAAATCATAGACAGTAAGAAGAGTCAGTCTTCTTGTACTTAAGTCGGCATTGTGCTTTTTCTATTTAATTCCGATGCAATTTCTGTGTTTCACCGTCAATAAGAAGGTCCAAGGGATACAGTATACCTGATGTGAAGCATCGGAATCCATAACTAGTGTCGCAGGAATGCTTCAAACCATAGACAGTAAGAAGAGTCCGTCTTCTAGTACTTAATTCGGCATTGTGCCTTTTCTATTTAATTCCGATGCAATTTCTGCGTTTCATCGTCAGTAAGAAGTTTAGAGGGATACAGTAAACTTGAAGTGAAGCATCGGAATCTATAACTAGTGTCACAGTAATGGTTCAAAACATATTCAGTAAGAAGAATCAGTCTTCTTGTACTTACGTCGGCATTGTGCCTTTTCTATTTAATTCCGATGCAATAGCTGTGTTTCATCGTCAATAAGAAGGTCAGAGGGATACAATAAACCTGAAGTGAAGCATCGGAATCTATAACGAGTGTCACAGGAATGGTTCAAAGCATAGACAGTAAGAATGGTTAGTCTTCTTGTACTTAAGTCGGCATTGTGCCTTTTCTATTTAATTCCGATGCAATTTCTGTGTTTCATCGTCAATAAGATGGTCAGAGGGATACAGTAAACCTGAAGTGAAGCATCGGAATCTGTAACTAGCGTCACAGGAACCGTTCAAATCATAGACAGTAAGAGGAGTCAGTCTTCTTGTACTTAAGTCGGCATTGTGCCTTTCCTATTTAATTCCGACGCAATTTCTGTGTTTCATCGTAAATACGAAGGTCCAAGGGATACAGTAAACCCGAGGTGAAGCATCGGAATCTATAACTAGTGTCACAGGAATGATTCAAACCATAGACAGTAAGAAGAGTCAGTCTTCTTGTACATAAGTCGGCATTGTGCTATTTCTATTTAATTCCGATGCAATTTCTGCGTTTCATCGTCAGTAAGAAGTTCAGAGGGATACAGTAAACCTGAAGTGAAGCATCGGAATCTATAACTAGTGTCACAGGTATGGTTCAAAACATTCAGTAAGAGGAATCAGTCTTCTTGTACTTAAGTCGGCATTGTGCCTATTCTATTTGATTTCCGACGCAATATCTGTGTTTCATCGTCAATAAGAAGGTCAGAGGAATACTATAAACCTGAAGTGAAGCATAGGAATCTATAACTAGTGTCACAGGAATGCTTCCAAACATAGTCAGAAAGAAGAGTCAGTCTTCTTGTACTTAAGTCGGCATTGTGAATTTTCTATTTAATTCCGATGCAATTTCTGTGTTTCATCGTCAATACGGAAGGTCCAAGGAATACAGTAAACCTGAAGTGAATCATCGGAATCTATAACTAGTGTCACAGGAATGGTACAAATCATAGACAGTAAGTTGAGTCAGTCTTCTTGTACTTCAGTCGGCATTTTGATTTTTGTATTTTATTCCGATGCAATTTCTGTGTTTCATCGTCAATAAGAAGTGCAGAGGGATACAGTAAACCTGAAGTGAAGCATCGGAATCTGTAACTAGTGTCACAGGAATGGTTCAAAACATAGACAGTAAGAAGTGTCAGTCTTCTTGTACTTAAGTCGGCATTGTGCCTTTGGTACCTAATACCGATGCAATTTCTGTGTTTCATCGTCAATAGGAAGGTCCAAGGGATACAGTAAACCTAAAGTGATGCATCGGAATCTATAACTAGTGGCACTGGAATGGTTCAAAACATTGACAGTAAGGAGAGTCAGTCTTCTTGTACTTAAGTGGCATTGTACCATTTGTATAAAATTCCAATGCAATTTCTGTGTTTCATCGTCAATAAGAAGGTTAGAGGGATACAGTAAATCTTAAGTAAAACATCGGAATCTATAACTAGTGCCACAGGAATGGTTTAAAACAGTCAGTAAGAAGAGTCAGTCTTCTTGTACTTAAGGCGGCATTGTGCATTTTGTATTTAATTCCGATGCAATTTCTGTGTTTCATCGCCAATAAGAAGGTCAGAGGGTTACAGTAAATCTGAAGTGAAGCATCGGAATCTATAACTAGTGTCACAGGAATGGTACAAAACATAGTCAGTAAGAAGAGTCAGTCTTCTTGTACTTAAGTCGGCATTGTGCCTTTTGTATTTAATTCCGATGCAATTTCTGTGTTCCATCGTCAATAAGAAGGTCAGAGGGATGCAGTAAACCTGAAGTGAAGCATTGGAATCTGTAACAAGCGTCACAGGAATGGTTCAAAACATAGACAGTAAGAAGAGTCAGTCTTCCTGCACTTAAGTCGGCATTTTGCATTTTGTATTTAATTCTGATGCAATTTCTGTGTTTCATCGTCAATAAGAAGGTCAGAGGGATACAGTAAACCTGAAGTGAAGCATCGGAATCTATAACTAGTGTCACAGGAATGGTTCAATGCATAGACAGTAGGAAGAGTCAGTCTTCTTGTACATAAGTCGGCATTGTGCCTTTTCTATTTAATTCCGATGCAATTTCTGTGTTTCATCGTCAATAAGATGGTCAGAGGGATACAGTAAACCTGAAGTGAAGCATCGGAATCTGTAACTAGCGTCACAGGAATGGTGCAAATCATAGACTGTATGAAGAGTCAGTCTTCTTGTACTTAAGTCGGCATTGTGTCTTTTTTATTTAATTCCGATGCAATTTCTGTGTTTCATCGTCAATAAGACGGTCAGAGGGATACAGTAAACCTGAAGTGAAGCATCGGAATCTATAACTAGTGTCACAGGAGTGGTTCAAGCCATAGACAGTAAGAAGAGTCAGTCTTCTTGTACTTAAGTCGGCATTGTGCCTTTTCTATTTAATTCCGATGCAATTTCTGTGTTTCATCGTCAGTAAGACGTTCAGAGGGATACAGTAAACCTGAAGTGAAGCATCGGAATCCATAACTTGTGTCACAGGAATGGTTCAAAACATATTCAGTAAGAAGAATCAGTCCACTTGTACTTAAGTCGGCATTGTGCCTTTTCTATTTAATTCCGATGCAATATCTGTGTTTCATCGTCAATAAGAAGGTCAGAGGGATACAATAAACCTGAAGTGAAGCATCGGAATCTATAACTAGTGCCACAGGAATGCTTCCAAACATAGTCAGAGAGAAGAGTCATTCTTCTTGTACTTATGTCGGCATTGTGCCTTTTCTATTTAATTCCGATGCAATTTCTGTGTTTCATCGTCAATACGGAAGTCCAAGGAATACAGTAAACATGGAGTGAATCATCGGAATCTATAACTAGTGTCACAGGAATTGTTCAAATCATAGACAGTAAGTTGAGTCAGTCTTCTTGTACTTAAGTCGGCATTTTGATTTTTGTATTTATTTCCGATGCAATATCTGTGTTTCATCGTCAATAAGAAGGTCAGAGGGATACAGTAAACCTGAAGTGAAGCATCGGAATCTATAACTAGTGTCACAGGAATGGTTCAAAACATAGACAGTAAGATGGGTCAGTCTTCTTGTACTTAAGTCGGCACTGTGCCTTTTGTATTTAATACCGATGCAATTTCTATGTTTCATCGTCAATAACAAGGACCAAGTGATACAGTAAACCTGAAGTGATGCATCGGAATCTATAACTAGTGTCACAGGAATGGTTCAAATCATAGACAGTAAGGAGAGTCAGTCTTCTTGTACTTAAGTGTCACTGTGCCATTTGTATATAATTCCGATGCAATTTCTGTGTTTCATCGTCATTAAGAAGGTCAGAGGGTTACAGTAAATCTGAAGTGAAGCATCGGAATCTATAACTAGTGTCACAGGAATGGTTCAAAACATAGTCATGAAGAAGAGTCAGTCTTCTTGTACTTAAGTCGGCATTGTGCCTTTTGTATTTAATTCGGATGCAATTTCTGTGTTCCATCGTCAATAAGAAGGTCAGAGGGATGCAGTAAACCTGAAGTGAAGCATCGGAATCTGTAACAAGCGTCACAGGAATGGTTCAAAACATAGACAGTAAGAAGAGTCAGTCTTCCTGCACTTAAGTCGGCATTTTGCATTTTGTATTTAATTCCGATGCAATTTCTGTGTTTCATCGTCAATAAGAAGGTCAGAGGGATACAGTAAACCTGAAGTGAAGCATCGGAATCTATAACTAATGTCACAGGAATGGTTCAAAGCATAGACATTAGGAAGAGTCAGTCTTCTTGTACATAAGTCGGCATTGTGCCTTTTCAATTTAATTCCGATGCAATATCTGTGTTTCATCGTCAATAAGATGGTCAGAGGGATGCAGTAAACCTGAAGTGAAGCATCGGAATCTGTAACTAGCGTCACAGGAATGGTGCAAATCATAGACAGTAAGAAGAGTCAGTCTTCTTGTACTTAAGTCGGCATTGTGCCTTTCTTATTTAATTCCGATGCAATTTCTGTGTTCCATCGTCAATAAGATGGTCAGAGGGATACAGTAAACCTGAAGTGAAGCATCGGAATCTCTAACTAGTGTCACAGGAGTGGTTCAAGCTATAGACAGTAGGAAGAGTCAGTCTTCTTGTACTTAAGTCGGCATTGTGCCTTTTCTATTTAACTCCGATGCAATTTCTGTGTTTCATCGTCAGTAAGACGTTCAGAGGGATACAGTAAACCTGAAGTGAAGCATCGGAATCTATAACTAGTGCCACTGGAATGCTTCCAAACATAGTCAGAGAGAAGAGTCATTCTTCTTGTACTTATGTCGGCATTGTGCCTTTTCTATTTAATTCCGATGCAATTTCTGTGTTTCATCGTCAATACGGAACTCCAAGGAAAACAGTAAACATGAAGTGAATCATCGGAATCTATAACTAGTGTCACAGGAATTGTTCAAATCATAGACAGTAAGTTGAGTCAGTCTTCTTGTACTTAAGTCGGCATTTTGATTTTTGTATTTATTTCCGATGCAATATCTGTGTTTCATCGTCAATAAGAAGGTCAGAGGGATACAGTAAACCTGAAGTGAAGCATCGGAATCTATAACTAGTGTCACAGGAATGGTTCAAAACATAGACAGTAAGATGGGTCAGTCTTCTTGTACTTAAGTCGGCACTGTGCCTTTTGTATTTAATACCGATGCAATTTCTATGTTTCATCGTCAATAACAAGGACCAAGTGATACAGTAAACCTGAAGCGATGCATCGGAATCTATAACTAGTGTCACAGGAATGGTTCAAAACATAGACAGTAAGGAGAGTCAGTCTTCTTGTACTTAAGTGGCACTGTGCCATTTGTATATAATTCCGATGCACTATCTGTGTCTCATCGTCAATAAGAAGGTCAGAGGGACACAGTAAACCTGAAGTGAAGCATCGGAATCTATAACTAGTGCCACAGGAATGGTTCAAAGCAGTCAGTATGAAGAGTCAGTCTTCTAGTACTTAAGTCGGCATTGTGCATTTTGTATTTAATCCGATGCAATTTCTGTGTTTCATCGTCAATAAGAACGTCCAAGGGATACAGTAAACCTGAAGTGAAGCATCGGAATCTATAACTAGTGTCACAGGAATGGTTCAAAACATAGACAGTAGGAAGAGTCAGTCTTCATGTACTTAAGTCGGCATTGTGCCTTTTCTATTTAATTCCTATGCAATTTCCGTGTTTCATCGTCAATAAACAGGTCAGAGGGATACAATAAACCTGAAGTGAAGCATCGGATTCTGTAACGACCCTCACAGGAATAGTTCAAAACATAGACAGTAAGAAGAGTCAGTCTTCTTGTACTTAAGTCGGCATTGTGCGTTTTCTACTTTATTCCGATGCAATTTCTGTGTTTCATCGTCAACAAGAAGGTCCAAGGGATACAGTAAACCTGAAGTGAAGCATCTTAATCTATATCTAGTGTCACAGGAATGCTTCGAAACATAGACAGTGAGGATAGACAGTCTTCTAGTACTTAAGTCGGCTTTGTGCCTTTTGTATTTAATTCCGATGCCATTTCTGTGTTGCATCGTCAATACGAAATTGCAAGTGATACAGTAAACCTGAAGTGAAGCATCGGAATCTATAACTAGTGTCACAGGAATGGTTCAAAACATAGACAGTAGGAAGAGTCAGTCTTCTTTCACTTAAGTCGGCATTGTGCCTTTTCTATTTAATTCCAATGCAATTTCTGTGTTTCATCGTCAATAAGAAGGTCAGAGGGATACAATAAACCTGAAGTGAAGCATCGGAATCTGTAACGACCGTCACAGGAATGGTTCAAACATAGACAGTGAGAGGAGTCAGTCTTCTTGTACTTAAGTCGGCATTTTGCGTTTTCTATTTTATTCCGATGCAATTTCTGTGTTTCATCGTCATCAAGAAGGTCCAAGGGATGCAGTAAACCTGAAGTGAAGCATCGGAATCTATATCTAGTGTCACAGGAATGGTTCATAACATAGACAGTGAGGAGAGTCAGTCTTCTTGTACTTAAGTCGGCATTGTGCCATTTGAATTTAATTCCGATGCAATTTCTGTGCTTCATCGTCAATAAGAAGGTCAGAGGGATACAGTAAACCTGAAGTGAAGCATCGGAATCTATAACTAGTGTCACAGGAATGGTTCAAAACAGTCAGTAAGAAGAGTCAGTCTTCTAGTACTTAAGTCGGCATTGTGCCTTTTGTATTTAATTCCGATGCAATTTCTGTGTTTCATCGTCAATAAGAAGGTCAGTGGGATACAGTAAACCTGAAGTGTAGCATCGGAATCAATAACTAGTGTCACAGGAATGGTTCAAAACATAGACAGTAGGAAGTGTCAGTCTTCTTGTACATAAGTCGGCAGTGTGCCTTTTGTATTTAATTCCGATGCAATTTCTGTGTTTCATTGTCAATAAGAAGGTCCAAGGGATACAGCAAACCTGAAGTGAAGCATCGGAATCTATAACTAGTGTCACAGGAATGGTTCTAAGCATAGACAGTAAGAAAGGTCAGTCGTCTTGTACTTAAGTCGGCATTGTGCCATTTGAATTTAATTCCGATGCAATTTCTGTGCTTCATCGTCAATAAGAAGGTCAGAGGGATACAGTAAACCTGAAGTGAAGCATCGGAGTCTATAACTAGTGTCACAGGAACGGCTCAAAACAGTCAGTAAGAAGAGTCAGTCTTCTAGTACTTAAGTCGGCATTGTGCCTTTTGTATTTAATTCCGATGCCATTTCTGTGTTGCATCGTCAATACGAAGGTGCAAGGAATACAGTAAACCTGAAGTGAAGCATCGGAATCTATAACTAGTGTCACAGGAATGGTTCAAAACATAGACAGTAAGAAGAGTCAGTCTTCTTGTACTTAAGTCGGCATTGTTCCCTCTTCAATTAAATTCCGATGCTATTACTGTGTTTCATCGTCAATAAGAAGGTCAGAGGGATACCGTAAACCTGAAGTGAAGCATCGGAATCTATAACTAGTGTCACAGGAATGGTTAAAATCATAGTCAGTAAGAAGATTCAGTCTTCTTGTACTTAAGTCGGCATTGTGCTTTTTCTATTTAATTCCGATGCAATTTCAGTGTTTCATCGTCAATAAGAACGTCCAAGGGATACAGTAAACCTGAAGTGAAGCATCGGAATCCATAACTGGTGTCACAGGAATGTTTCAAAACATAGACAGTAGGAAGAGTCAGTCTTCTTGTACTTAAGTCGGCATTGTGCCTTTTCTATTTAATTCCTATGCAATTTCTGTGTTTCATCGTCAATAAGAAGGTCAGAGGGATACAATAAACCTGAAGTTAAGCATCGGAATCTGTAACGACCGTCACAGGAATGGTTCAAAACGTGGTCAGTAAGAAGTGTCAGTCTTCTTGTACTTAAGTCGGCATTGTGCGTTTTCTAATTTATTCCGATGCAATTTCTGTGCTTCTTCGTCAACAAGAGGGTCCAAGGGATACAGTAAACCTGAAGTGAAGCAACGGAATCTATATCTAGTGTCATAGGAATGGTTCAAAACATAGACAGTGAGGAGGGTCAGTCTTCTTCTACTTAAGTCGGCATTGTGCCATTTGAATTTAATTCCGATGCAATTTCTGTGCTTCACGTCAATAAGAAAGTCAGAGGGATACAGTAAACCTGAAGTGAAGCATCGGAATCTATAACTAGTGTCACAGGTATGGTTCAAAACAGTCAGTAAGAAGAGTCAGTCTTCTAGAACTTAAGTCGGCATTGTGCCTTTTGTATTTAATTCCGATGCAATTTCTGTGTTTCACCGTCAACAAGATGGTCAGAGGGATACAGTAAACCTGAAGTATAGCATCGGAATCAATAACTAGTGTCACAGGAATGGTTCAAAACATAGACAGTAGGAAGTGTCAGTCTTCTTGTACATAAGTCGGCATTGTGCCTTTTGTATTTAATTCCGATGCAATTTTTGTGTTTCATCGTCAATAAGAAGGTCAGAGCGATACAGTAAACCTGAAGTGAAGCATCGGAAGCTCTAACTAGTGTCACAGGAATGGTTCAAATTATCGTTAGTAAGAAGAGTCAGTCTTCTTGAACTTAAGTCGGCATTGTGCCATTTGTATTTAATTCCGATGCAATATCTGTGTTTCATCGTCAATAAGAAGGTCCAAGGGATACAGTAAACCTGATGTGAAGCATCGGAATCTGTAACTAGCGTCGCAGGAATGGTTCAAAGCATTGTCAGTAAGAAGAGTCAGTCTTCTTGTACTTAAGTCGGCACTGTGCCTTTTGTATTTAACTCCGATGCACTATCTGTGTTACATCTTCAATTCGAAGGTCAGAGGGATACAGTAAACCTGAAGTGAAGCATCGGAACTTTTAACTAGTGTCACAGGAATGGTTCAAAACATAGTCAGAAAGAATAGTCAGTCTTCTTGTACTTAAGTCGGCATTGTGCCTTTTCTATTTAATTCCGACGCAATTTCTGTGTTTCATCGTCAATAAAAAGGTCAGAGGGATACAGTAAACCTGAAGTGAAGCATCGGAATCTATAACTAGTGTTACAGGAATGGTTCAAACCATAGTCAGTAAGAAGAGTCAGTCATCTTGTACTTAAGTCGGCATTGTGCTTTTTCTATTTAATTTCGATGCAATTTCAGTGTTTCATCGTCAGTAAGAACGTCCAAGAGATACAGTAAACCTGAAGTGAAGCATCGGAATCTATAACTAGTGTCACAGGAATGGTTCAAAACATAGACAGTAGGAAGAGTCAGTCTTCTTGTACTTAAGTCGGCATTGTGCCTTTTCTATTTAATTCCAATGCAATTTCTGTGTTTCATCGTCAATAAGAAGGTCAGAGGGATACAATAAACCTGAAGTGAAGCATCGGAATCTGTAACGACCGTCACAGGAATGGTTCAAAACATAGACAGTAAGAGGAGTCAGTCTTCTTGTACTTAAGTCGGCATTGTGCGTTTTCTATTTTATTCCGATGCAATTTCTGTCTTTCATCGTCATCAAGAAGGTCCAAGGGATGCAATAAACCTGAAGTGAAGCATCGGAATCTATATCTAGTGTCACAGGAATGGTTCATAACATAGACAGTGAGGAGAGTCAGTCTTCTTGTACTTAAGTCGGCATTGTGCCATTTGAATTTATTTCCGATGCAATATCTGTGCTTCATCATCAATAAGAAGGTCAGAGGGATACAGTAAACCTGAAGTGAAGCATCGGAATCTTTAACTAGTGTCACAGAAATGGTTCAAAAAAGTCAGTAAGAAGAGTCCGTCTTCTAGTACTTAAGTCGGCATTGTGCCTTTTGTATTTAATTCCGATGCAATTTCTGTGTTTCATCGCCAATAATATGGTCAGTGGGATACAGTAAACCTGAAGTGTAGCATCGGAATCAATAACTAGTGTCACAGGAATGGTTCAAAACATAGACAGTAGGAAGTGTCAGTCTTCTTGTACATAAGTCGGCATTGTGCCTTTTGTATTTAATTCCGATGCAATTTCTGTGTTTCATCGTCAATAAGAAGGTCCAAGGGATACAGCAAACCTAAAGTGAAGCATCGGAATTTATAACTAGTGTCACAGGAATAATTCTAAGCATAGACAGTAAGAAAGGTCAGTCGTCTTGTACTTAAGTCGGCATTGTGCCTTTTGTATTTAATTCCGAAGCCCTTTATGTGTTTCATCGTCAATAAGAAGGTCCAAGGGATACAGTAACCCTGAAATGAAGCATCGGAACCTATAACTAAGGTCACAGGAATGTTTCAAAGCATAGACAGTAGGAAGAGTCAGTCTACATGTACTTCAGTCGGCATTGTGCCTTTTGTGTTTAATTCCGATGCAATTTCTGTGTTTCATCGTCAATAAGAACGTCCAAGGGATACAGTAAACTTGAAGTGAAGCATCGGAATCTATAACTAGTGTCACAGGAATGGTTCAAAACATAGACAGTAGGAAGAATCAGTCTTCTTGTACTTAAGTCGGCATTGTGCCTTTTCTATTTAATTCCAATGCAATTTCTGTGTTTCATCGTCAATTAGAAGGTCAGAGGGATACAATAAACCTGAAGTGAAGCATCGGAATCTGTAACGACCGTCACAGGAATGGTTCAAAACATAGACAGTAAGAGGAATCAGTCTTCTTGTACTTAAGTCGGCATTGTGCGTTTTCTATTTTACTCCGATGCAATTTCTGTGTTTCATCGTCACCAAGAAGGTCCAAGGGATGCAGTAAACCTGAAGTGAAGCATCGGAATCTATATCTAGTGTCACAGGAATAATTCAAAACATAGTCAGTGAGCAGAGTCAGTCTTCTTGTACTTAAGTCGGCATTGTGCCATTTGAATTTAATTCCGATGCAATTTCTGTGTTTCATCGTCAATAACAAGGTCCAAGGGATACAGTAAACCTGATGTGAAGCATCGGAATCTGTAACTAGCGTCGCAGGAATGGTTCAAAGCATTGTCAGTATGAAGAGTCAGTCTTCTTGTACTTAAGTCGGCATTGTGCCTTTTCTATTTAATTCCGATGCAACTTCTGTGTTTCATCGTCAATAAGAAGGTCCAAGGGATACAGTAAATCTGAAGTGAAGCATCGAAATCTATAACTAGTGTAACAGGAATGGTTCTAAACATAGACAGTATGAAGAGTCAGTCTTCTTTTACTTAATTCGGCATTGTGCCTTTTGTATTTAATTCCGATCCTATTTCTGTGTTTCATCGTCAAAAAGAAGGTCAGAGGGATACAGTAATCCAGAAGTGAAGCATCGAAATCTATAACTAGTGTCACAGGAATGGTTCAAAACATAGACAGTAGGATGAGTCAGTCTTCTTGTACTTAAGTTGGCATTGTGCCTTTTGTATTTAACTCAGATGCACTATCTGTGTTTCATCTTCAATTAGAAGGTCAGAGGGATACAGTAAACCTGAAGTGAAGCATCGGAATCTATAACTAGTGTCACAGGAATGGTTCAAAACATAGACAGAAGGAAGTGTCAGTCTTCTTGTACATTAGTCGGCATTGTGCCTTTTGTATTTAATTCCGATGCAATTTCTGTGTTTCATCGTCAATAAGAAGGTCCAAGGGATACAGCAAACCTGAAGTGAAGCATCGGAATCTATAACTAGTGTCACAGGAATGGTTCTAAGCATAGACAGTAAGAAAGGTCAGTCTTCTTGCACTTAAGTCGGCATTGTGGCTTTTCTATTTAATTCCGATGCCCTTTATGTGTTTCATCGCCAATAAGAAGGTCCAAGTGTTACAGTAACCCTGAAATGAAGCATCGGAATCTATAACTAAGGTCACAGGAATGTTTCAAAACATAGACAGTAGAAGAGTCAGTCTACATGTACTTCAGTCGGCATTGTGCCTTTTGTATTTAATTCCGGTGCAATTTCTGTGTTTCATCGTCAATAAAAACGTCCAAGGTATACAGTAAACCTGAAGTGAAGCATCGGAATCTATAACTAGTGTCACAGGAATGGTTCAAAACATAGACAGTAGGAAGAGTCAGTCTTCTTGTACTTAAGTTGGCATTGTGCCTTTTGTATTTAACTCCGATGCACTATCTGTGTTTCATCTTCAATTAGAAGGTCAGAGGGATACAGTAAACCTGAAGTGAAGCATCGGAATCTATAACTAGTGTCACAGGAATGTTTCAAAGCATAGACAGTCAGAAGAGTCAGTCTTCTTGTTCATAAGTCGGCATTGAGGGTTTTCTATTTAATTCCGATGCAATTTCTGTGTTTCATCATCAATAAGAAGGTCAGAGGCATACAGTAAACCTGAAGTGAAGCATCGGAATCTATAACTAGTGTCACAGGAATGGTTCAAAACATAGTCAGAAAGAAGAGTCAGTCTTCTTGTACTTAAGTCGGCATTGTGCCTTTACTATTTAATTCCGACGCAATTACTGTGTTTCATCGTCAATAAGGTCAGAGGGATACAGTAAACCTGAAGTGAAGCATCGGAATCTATAACTAGTGTCACAGGAATGGTTCAAATCATAGTCAGTAAGAAGATTCAGTCTTCTTGTAATTAAGTCGCCATTGTGCTTTTTCTATTTAATTCCGATGCAATTTCAGTGTTTCATCGTCATAAAGAACGTCCAAGGGATACAGTAAACCTGAAGTGAAGCATCGGAATCTATAACTGGTGTCACAGGAATGGTTCAAAGCATAGACAGTAGGAAGAGTCAGTCTTCTTGTACTTAAGTCGGCATTGTGCCTTTTCTATTTAATTCCTATGCAATTTCTGTGTTTCATCGTCAATAAGAAGGTCAGAGGAATACAATAAACCTGAAGTGAAGCATCGGAATCTGTAACGACCGTCACAGAAATGGTTCAAAACGTAGACAGTAAGAAGAGTCACTCTTCTCGTGCTTAAGTCGGCATTGTGCGTTTTCTATTTTATTCCGATGCACTTTCTGTGTTTCTTCGTCAACAAGAGGGTCCAAGGGATACAGTAAACCTGAAGTGAAGCATCGGAATCTATAACTGGTGTCACAGGAATGGTTCAAAACATAGACAGTAGGAAGAGTCAGTCTTCTTGTACTTAAGTCGGCATTGTGCCTTCTCTATTTAATTCCTATGCAATTTCTGCGTTTCATCGTCAATAAGAAGGTCAGAGGGATACAGTAAACCTGAAGTGAAGCATCGGAATCTATAACTAGTGTCACAGGAATGGTTCAAAACAGTCAGTAAGAAGAGTCAGTCTTCTTGTACTTAAGTCGGCATTGTGCCTTTTGTATTTAATTCCGATGCAATTTCTGTGTTTCATCGTCAATAAGAAGGTCAGAGGGATACAGTAAACCTGAAGTATAGCATCGGAATCAATAACTAGTGTCACAGGAATGGTTCAAAACATAGACAGTAGGAAGTGTCAGTCTTCTTGTACATAAGTCGGCATTGTGCCTTTAGTATTTAATTCCGATGCAATTTCTGTGTTTCATCGTCAATAAGAAGGTCCAAGGGATACAGCAATCCTGAAGTGACGCATCGGAATCTATAACTAGTGTCACAGGAATGGTTCTAAGCATAGACAGTAAGAAAGGTCAGTCTTCTTGTACTTAAGTCGGCATTGTGCCATTTGTATTTAATTCCGACGCAATTTCTGTGTTTCATCGTCAATAAGAAGATCCAAGGGATACAGTAACCCTGAAATGAAGCATCGGAATCTATAACTAAGGTCACAGGAATGTTTCAAAACATAGACAGTAGGAAGAGACAGTCTACATGTACTTCAGTCGGCATTGTGCCTTTTGTATTTAATTCCGATGCAATTTCTGTGTTTCATCGTCAATAAGAACGTCCAAGGGATACAGTAAACCTGAAGTGAAGCATCGGAATCTATAACTAGTGTCACAGGAATGGTTCAAAACATAGACAGTAGGAAGAGTCAGTCTTCTTGTACTTAAGTCGGCATTGTGCCTTTTCTATTTAATTCCGATGCAATTTCTGTGTTTCATCGTGAATAAGAAGGTCAGAGGGATACAATAAACCTCAAGTGAAGCATCGGAATCTGTAACGACCGTCACAGGAATGGTTCAAAACATAGACAGTAAGAAGAGTCAGTCTTCTTGTACTTAAGTCGGCATTGTGCCATTTGAATTAAATTCCGATGCAATTTCTGTGTTTCATCGTTAATAAGAAGGTCAGAGGGATACAGTAAACCTGAAGTGAAGCATCGGAATCTATATCTAGTGTCACAGGAACGGTTCAAAGCAGTCAGTAAGAAGAGTCAGTCTTCTAGTACTTAAGTCGGCATTGTGATTTTTGTATTTAATTGCGATGCAATTTCTGTTTTGCATCGTCAATACGATGGTGCAAGGGATACAGTAAACCTGAAGTGAAGCATCGGAATCTTTAACTAGTGTCACAGGAATGGTTCAAAACATAGTCAGAAAGAAGAGTCAGTCTTCTTGTACTTAAGTCGGCATTGTGCCTTTTCTATTTAATTCCGACGCAATTTTTGTGTTTCATCGTCAATAAGAAGGTCTGAGGGATACAGAAAACATGAAGTGAAGCATCGGAATCTATAACTAGTGTCACAGGAATGGTTCAAATCATAGTCAGTAGGAAGAGTCAGTCTTCTTGTACTTAAGTCGGCATTGTGCTTTTTCTATTCAATTTCGATGCAATTTCAGTGTTTCATCGTCAAAAAGAAGGTCAGAGGGATACAATAAACCTGAATTGAAGCATCGGAATCTGTAACGACCGTCACAGGAATGGTTCAAAACATAGACAGTAAGAGGAGTCAGTCTTCTTGTACTTAAGTCGGCATTGTCGCGTTTTCTATTTTATTCCGATGCCCTTTATGTGTTTCATCGTCAATAAGAAGGTCTGTGGGATACAGTAAACCTGAAGTGAGGCATCGGAATCTATAACTAGTGTCACAGGAATGGTTCAAAACATAGTCAGATAGAAGAGTCAGTCTTCTTGTACTTAATTCGGCATTGTGCCTTTTGTATTTAATTCCGATCCAATTTCTGTGTTTCATCGTCATCAAGAAGGTCCAAGGGATGCAGTAAACCAGAAGTAAAGCATCGGAATCTACATCTAGTGTCACAGGAATGGTTCAAAACATAGACAGTGAGGAGAGTCAGTCTTCTTGTACTTAAGTCGGCAATGTGCCATTTGAATTTAATTCCGATGCAATTTCTGTGCTTCATCGCCAATAAGAAGGTCAGAGGGATACAGTAAACCTGAAGTGAGGCATCGGAATCTATAACTAGTGTCACAGGAATGGTTCAAAACAGTCAGTAAGAAGAGTCAGTCTTCTAGTACTTAAGTCGGCATTGTGCCTTTTGTATTTAATTCCGATGCAATTTCTGTGTTTCATCGTCAATAAGAAGGTCTGTGGGATACAGTAAACCTGAAGTGTAGCATCGGAATCAATAACTAGTGTCACAGGAATGGTTCAAAACATAGACAGTAGGAACTGTCAGCCTTCTTGTACATAAGTCGGCATTGTGCCTTTTGTATTTAATTCCGATGCAATTTCTGTGTTTCATCGTCAATAAGAAGGTCCAAGGGATACAGCAAACCTGAAGTGAAGCATCGAAATCTATAACTAGTGTCACAGGAATGGTTCTAAGCATAGACAGTAAGAAAGGTCCGTCTTCTTGTACTTAAGTCGGCATTGTGCCTTTTCTATTTAATTCCGATGCCCTTTATGTGTTTCATCGTCAATAAGAAGGTCTGTGGGATACAGTAAACCTGAAGTGTAGCATCGGAATCAATAACTAGTGTCACAGGAATGGTTCAAAACATAGACAGTAGGAACTGTCAGTCTTCTTGTACATAAGTCGGCATTGTGCATTTTGTATTTAATTCCGATGCAATTTCTGTGTTTCATCGTCAATAAGAAGGTCCAAGGGATACAGCAAACCTGAAGTGAAGCATCGAAATCTATAACTAGTGCCACAGGAATGGTTCTAAGCATAGACAGTAAGAAAGGTCAGTCTTCTTGTACTTAAGTCGGCACTGAGCCTTTTCTATTTAATTCCTATGCAATTTCTGTGTTTCATCGTCAATAAGAAGGTCAGAGGGATACAATAAACCTGAAGTGAAGTATCGGAATCTGTAAAGACCGTCACAGGAATGGTTCAAAACATAGACAGTAAGAAGAGTCAGTCTTCTTGTACTTAAGTCGGCATTGTGCGTTATCTATTTTATCCCGATGCAATTTCAGTGTTTCATCGTCAGCAAGAAGGTCCAAGGGATACAGTAAAAGTGAAGTGAAGCATCGGAATCTATATCTAGTGTCACAGGAATGGTTCAAAACATAGACAGTGAGGATAGTCAGTCTTCTTGTACTTAAGTCGGCATTGTGCCCTTTTCAATTAAATTGCGATGCTATCACTGTGTTTCATGGTCAATAAGAAGGTCAGTGGGATACCGTAAGCCTGAAGTGAAGCATCGGAATCTATAACTAGTGTCACAGGAATGGGTCAAATCATAGTCAGTAAGAAGAGTCAGTCTTCTTGTAATTAAGTCGGCAATGTGCTTTTTCTATTTAATTCCGATGCAATTTCAGTGTTTCATCGCCAATAAGAACGTCCAAGGGATACAGTAAATCTGAAGTGAAGCATCGGAATCTATAACTGGTGTCACAGGAATGGTTCAAAACATAGACTGTAGGAAGAGTCAGTCTCCTTGTACTTAAGTCGGCATTGTGCCTTTTCTATTTAATTCCTATGCAATTTCTGCGTTTCATCGTCAATAAGAAGGTCAGAGGGATACAATAAACCTGAAGTGAAGCATCGGAATATGTAACGACCGTCACAGGAATGGTTCAAAACATAGACAGTAAGAAGAGTCAGTCTTCTCGTACTTAAGTCGGCATTGTGCGTTTTCTACTTTATTACGATGCAATTTCTGTGTTTCTTCGTCAACAAGAGGGTCCAAGGGATACAGTAAACCTGAAGTGAAGCATCGGAATCTATAACTGGTGTCACAGGAATGGTTCAAAACATAGACAGTAGGAAGAGTCAGTCTTCTTGTACTTAAGTCGGCATTGTGCCTTTTCTATTTAATTCCTATGCAATTTCTGCGTTTCATCGTCAATAAGAAGGTCAGAGGGATACAGTAAACCTGAAGTGAAGCATCGGAATCTATAACTAGTGTCACAGGAATGGTTCAAAACAGTCAGTAAGAAGAGTCAGTCTTCTAGTACTTAAGTCGGCATTGTGCCTTTTGTATTTAATTCCGATGCAATTTCTGTGTTTCATCGTCAATAAGAAGGTCAGAGGGATACAGTAAACCTGAAGTATAGCATCGGAATCAATAACTAGTGTCACAGGAATGGTTCAAAACATAGTCAGTAGGAAGTGTCAGTCTTCTTGTACATAAGTCGGCATTGTGCCTTTTGTATTTAATTCCGATGCAATTTCTGAGTTTCATCGTCAATAAGAAGGTCCAAGGGATACAGCAATCCTGAAGTGAAGCATCGGAATCTATAACTAGTGTCACAGGAATGGTTCTAAGCATAGACAGTAAGAAAGGTCAGTCTTCTTGTACTTAAGTCGGCATTGTGCCTTTTGTATTTAATTCCGATGCAATTTCTGTGTTTCATCGTCAAGAAGAAGGTCCATGGGAAACAGTAAACCTGAAGAGAAGCATCGGAATCTGTAACTAGCGTCACAGGAATGTTTCAAAACATGGACAGTAAGAAGAGTCAGTCTTCTTGTACTTAAGTCGGCATTGAGGCTTTTCTATTTAATTCCGATGCAATTTCTGTGTTTCATCGTCTATAAGAAGGTCAGAGGGATACAATAAACCTGATGTGAAGGATCGGAATCTGTAACGACTGTCACTGGAATGGTTCAAAACATAGACAGTAAGAGGAGTCAGTCTTCTTGTACTTAAGTCGGCATTGTGCGTTTTCTATTTTATTCCGATGCAATTCCTGTGTTTCATCGACATCAAGAACGTCCAAGGGATGCAGTAAACCTGAAGTGAAGCATCGGAATCTATATCTAGTGTCACAGGAATGGTTCAAAACATAGACAGTGAGGAGAGTCAGTCTTCTTGTACTTAAGTCGGCATTGTGCCATTTGTATTTAATTCCGATGCAATTTCTGTGCTTCATCGTCAATAAGAAGTTCAGAGGGATACAGTAAACCTGAAGTGAACCATCGGAATCAATAACTAGTGTCACAGGAATGGTTCAAAACAGTCAGTAAGAAGAGTCAGTCTTCTAGTACTTAAGTCGGCACTGTGCCTCTTGTATTTAATTCCGATGCAATTTCTGTGTTTCATCGTCAATCAGAAGGTCAGTGGGATAAAGTAAACCTGAAGTGTAGCATCGGAATCAATAACTAGTGTCACAGGAATGGTTCAAAACATAGACAGTAGGAAGTGTCAGTCTTCTTGTACATAAGTCAGCATTGTGCCTTTTACATTTAATTCCGATACAATTTCTGTGTTTCATCGTCAATAAGAAGGTCCAAGGGATACAGCAAACCTGAAGTGAAGCATCGGAATCTACAACTAGTGTCACAGGAATGGTTCTAAGCATAGACAGTAAGAAAGGTCAGTCTTCTTGTACTTAAGTCGGCATTGTCCCTTTTGTATTTAATTCCGATGCAATTTCTGTGTTTCATCGTCAATAAGAAGGTCCAAGGGATACAGTAAACCTGAAATGAAGCATCGGAATCTATAACTAGTGTCACAGGAATGTTTCAAAACATAGACAGTAAGAAGAGTTAGTCTACATGTACTTAAGTCGGCATTGTGCATTTTGTTTTTAACTCCGATGCAATTTCTGTGTTTCATCGTCAATAAGAAAGTCAGAAGTATACAGTATACCTGAAGTGAGGCATCGTATTCAATAACTAGTGTCACAGAAATGGTTCAAAACACAGTCAGTAACAAGAGTCAGTCTTCTTGTAGTTAAGTCGGCATTCTGCCTTTTGTATTTAATTCCGATGCAGTTTCTGTGTTTCATCATCAATAAGAAGGTCCAAGGGATACAGTAAACCTGAATAGAAGCATCGGAATCTATAACTAGTGTCACAGGAATGGTTCAAAACATAGTCAGTAAGAAGAGTCAGACTTCTTGTACTTAAGTCGGCATTATGCCCTTTTCAATTTAATTCCGACGCAATTACTGTGTTTCATCGTCAATAAGAAGGTCAGAGGGATACAGTAAACCTGAAGTGAAGCATCGGAGTCTATAACTAGTGTCACAGGAATGGTTCAAAACATAGTCAGTAAGAAGAGTCAGTCTTCTAGTACTTACGTCGGCATTGTGCCTTTTGTATTTAATTCCGATGCAATATCTGTGCTTCATCGTCAATAAGAAGGTCCAAGTGATACAGTAAACCTGAAGTGAAGCATCGGAATCTATAACTAGTGTCACAGGAATGGTTCAAAACATAGTCAGTAAGAAGAGTCAGTCTTCTTGTAGTTAAGTCGGCATTGTGCCTTTTGTATTTAATTCCGATGCAATTTCTGTGTTTCATCATCAATAAGGAGGTCCAAGGGATACAGTAAACCTGAAGTGAAGCATCGGAATCTATAACTAGTGTCACAGGAATGGTTCAAAACATAGACAGTAAGAAGAGTCAGACTTCTTGTACTTAAGTCGGCATTATACCCTTTTCATTTCAATTCCGACGCAATTACTGTGTTTCATCGCAATTAAGAAGGTCAGACGGATACAGTAAACATGAAGTGAGGCATCGGAATCTATAACTAGTGTCACAGGAATGGTTCAAAACATATTCAGTAAGAAGAGTCAGACTTCTTGTACTTAAGTCGGCATTGTGCCTTTTGTATTTAATTTCGATGCAATTTCTGTGTTTCATCATCAATAAGAAGATCCAAGGGATACAGTAAACCTGAAGTGAAGCATCGGAATCTATAACTAGTGTCACAGGAATGGTTCAAAACATAGACAGTAAGAAAAGTCAGACTTCTTGTACCTAAGTCGGCATTATGCCCTTTTCAATTTATTTCCGACGCAATTACTGTGTTTCATCGTCAATAAGAAGGTCAGAGGGATACAGTAAACCTGAAGTGAACCATCTGGAGCTCTAACTAGTGTCACAGGAATGGTTCAAAACATCGTTAGTAAGAAGAGTCAGTCTTCTTGTACTTAAGTCGGCATTGTGCCTTTTGTATTTAATTCCGATGCAATATCTGTGTTTCATCGTCAATAGGAAGGTCCAAGGGATACAGTAAACCTGATATGAAGCATCGGAATCTGTAACTAGCGTCGCAGGAATGGTTCAAAACATTGTCAGTAAGAAGAGTCAGTCTTCTTGTACTTAAGTCGGCATTGTGCCTTTTGTATTTAATTGCGATGCAATTTCTGTGTTTCATCGTCACTAAGAAGGTCCAAGGGATACAGTTAACCTGAAGTGAAGCATCGGAATCTATAACTAGTGTCACAGGAATGGTTCAAATCATAGACAGTAAGAAGGGTCAGTCTTCTTATTCTTAAGTCGGCATTGTGCCTTTTCTATTTAATTCCGATCCAATTTCTGTGATTCATCGTCAATATGAAGGTCACATGGATACAGTAAACCTGAAGTGAAGCATCGGAATCTATAACTAGTGTTACAGGAATGGTTCAAAACAGTCAGTAAGAAGAGTCAGTCTTCTTGTACTTATGTCGGCAATGTGCATTTTGTATTTAATTCAGATGCAATTTCTGTGTTTCATCGTCAATAGGAAGGTCCAAGGGATACAGTAAATCTGAAGTGATGCATCGGAATCTATAACTAGTGTCACAGGAATGATTCAAAACATAGACAGTAAGAAGAGTCAGTCTTCTTGTACTTAAGTCGGCATTGTGCCTTTTGTATTTAATTCCGGTGCAATTTCTGTGGTTCATCGTCAATAAGAAGGTCCAAGGGATACAGCAAACCTGAAGTGAAGCATCGGAATCTATAACTAGTTTCACAGGATTGGTTCTAAGCATAGACAGTAAGAAAGGTCAATCTTCTTGTACTTAAGTCGGCGTTGTGCCTTTTGTATTTAATTCCGATGCAATTTCTGTGTTTCATCGTCAATAAGAAGGTATAAGGGATACAGAAAACCTGAAATAAAGCATCTGAAACTATAACTAGTGTCACAGGAATGTTTCTAAACATAGACAGTAGGAAGAGTTAGTCTACATGTACTTAAGTCGGCATTGTGCATTTTGTATTTAACTCCGATGCAATTTCTGTGTTTCATCGTCACTAAGAAGGTCCAAGGGATACAGTTAACCTGAAGTGAAGCATCGGAATCTATAACTAGTGTCACAGGAATGGTTCAAAACATAGACAGTAGGAAGAGTCAGTCTTCTTGTACTTAAGTCGGCATTGTGCCTTTTCTATTTTATTCCGATGCAATTTCTGTGTTTCATCGTCAACAAGAAGGTCCGAGGGATACAGTAAACCTGAACTGAAGCATCGGAATCTATATCTAGTGTCACAGGAATGGTTCAAAACATAGACAGTGAAGAGAGTCAGTCTTCTTGTACTTAAGTCGGCATTGTGCCATTTCAATATAATTCCGATGCAATTTCTGTGCTTAATCGTCAATAAGAAGGTCAGAGGGATACAGTAAACCTGAAGTGAAGCATCGGAATCTATAACTAGTGTCACAGGAATGGTTCAAAACAGTCAGTAAGAAGAGTCAGTCTTCTAGTACTTAAGTCAGCATTGTGCCTTTTGTATTTAATTCCGATGCAATTTCTGTGTTTCATCGTCAATAAGAAGGTCAGAGGGATACAGTAAACCTGAAGAGTAGCATCGGAATCAGTAACTAGTGTCACAGGAATGGTTCAAATCAAAGACAGTAGGAAGTGTCAGTCTTCTTGTACATAAGTCGGCATTGTGCTTTTTTTGGATTTAATTCCGATGCAAT
The DNA here is from genome assembly GCF_021461395.2 of Schistocerca americana. Taxonomy (NCBI): domain Eukaryota; kingdom Metazoa; phylum Arthropoda; class Insecta; order Orthoptera; family Acrididae; genus Schistocerca; species Schistocerca americana. The sequence continues at coordinate 1,916,156 of NW_025726104.1, forward strand.
TTCTGTGTTTCATCGTCAATAAGAAGGTCCAAGGGATACAGTAAACCTGAAGTGAAGCATCGGAATCTGTAACTAGCGTCACAGGAATGGTTCAAAACATTTTCAGTAAGAAGAGTCAGTCTTCTTGTACTTAAGTCGGCATTGTGCCTTTTGTATTTAATTCCGATGCTATATCTGTGTTTCATCGCCAATAAGAAGGTCCAAGGGATACAGTAAAAATGAAGTGAAGCATCGGAATCCATAACTAGTGTCACAGGAATGGTTCAAAACAGTCAGTAAGAAGAGTCAGTCTTCTAGTACTTAAGTCAGCATTGTGCCTTTTGTATTTAATTCCGATGCAATTTCTGTGTTTCATCGTCAATAAGAAGGTCAGAGGGATACAGTGTACCTGAAGTGTAGCATCGGAATCAATAACTAGTGTCACAGGAATGGTTCAAAACAAAGACAGTAGGAAGTGTCAGTCTTCTTGTACATAAGTCGGCATTGTGCCTTTTGTATTTAATTCCGATGCAATTTCTGTTGTTCATCGTCAATAAGAAGGTCCAAGGGATACAGCAAACCTGAAGTGAAGCATCGGAATTTATAACTAGTTTCACAGGAATGGTTCTAAGCATAGACAGTAAGAAAGGTCAGTCTTCTTGTACTTAAGTCGGCGTTGTGCCTTTTGTATTTATTTCCGATGCAATTTCTGTGTTTCATCGTCAATAAGAAGGTATAAGGGATACAGAAAACCTGAAATGAAGCATCGGAATCTATAACTAGTGTCACAGGAATGTTTCTAAACATAGACTGTAGGAAGAGTTAGTCTACATGTACTTAAGTCGGCATTGTGCATTTTGTATTTAACTCCGATGCAATTTCTGTGTTTCATCGTCAATAAGAAAGTCAGAGGGATACAGTATACCTGAAGTGAGGCATCGCAATCTATAACTAGTGTCACAGGAATGGTTCAAAACATAGTCAGTAAGAAGAGTCAGTCTTCTTGTAGTTAAGTCGGCATTGTGCCTTTTGTATTTAATTCCGATGCAATTTCTGTGTTTCATCATCAATAAGAAGGTCCAAGGGATACAGCAAACCTGAAGTGAACCATCGGAATCTATAACTAGTTTCACAGGAATGGTTCAAAACATAGACAGTAAGAAAAGTCAGACTTCTTGTACCTTCGTCGGCATTATGCCCTTTTCAATTTATTTCCGACGCAATTACTGTGCATCATCGTCAATAAGAAGGTCAGAGGGATACAGTAAACCTGAAGTGAAGCGTCGGAAGCTCTAACTAGTGTCACAGGAATGGTTCAAAACATCGTTAGTAAGAAGAGTCAGTTTTGTAGTACTTACGTCGGCATTGTGCCTTTTGTGTTTAATTCCGGTGCAATATCTGTGTTTCATCGTCAATAAGAAGGTCCGAGGGATACAGTAAACCTGAAGTGAAGCATCGGAATCTATAACTAGTGTCACAGGAATGGTTCAAATCATAGACAGTAGGAAGAGTCAGTCTTCTTGTACTTAAGTCGGCATTGTGCCTTTTGTATTTAATTCCGATGCAATATCTGTGTTTCATCGCCAATAAGAAGGTCCAAGGGATACAGTAAAAATGAAGTGAAGCATCGGAATCCATAACTAGTGTCACAGGAATGGTTCATAACAGTCAGTAAGAAGAGTCAGTCTTCTAGTACTTAAGTCACCATTGTGCCTTTTGTATTTAATTCCGATGCAATTTCTGTGTTTCTTCGTCAATAAGAAGGTCAGAGGGATACAGTAAACCTGAAGTGTAGCATCGGAATCAATAAATAGTGTCACAGGAATGGTTCAAAACAAAGACAGTAGGAAGTGTCAGTCTTCTTGTTTATAAGTCGGCATTGTGCCTTTTGTATTTAATTCCGATGCAATTTCTGTGGTTCATCGTCAATAAGAAGGTCCAAGGGATACAGTAAACCTGAAGTGAAGCATCGGAATCTATAACCAGTGTCACAGGAATGGTTCAAAACATAGTCAGTAAGAAGAGTCAGTCTTCTTGTACTTAAGTCGGCATTGTGCTATTTTGGATTTAATTCCGATGCAATTTCTGTGTTTCATCGTCAATAAGAAGGTCCAAGGGATACAGTAAACCTGAAGTGAAGCATCGGAATCTGTAACTATCGTCACATAAATGGTTCAAAGCATAGTCAGTATGAAGAGTCAGTCTTCTTGTACTTAAGTCGGCATTGTGCCTTTTGTATTTAATTCAGATGCATTATCTGTGTTTCATCGTTAATAAGAAGGTCAGGGAGATACAGTAAACCTGAAGTGAAGCATCGGAATCTATAACTACTGTCACAGGAACAATTCAAATCATAGACAGTAAGAAGAGTCAGTCTTCTTGTACTTAAGTCGGCATTGTGCCTTTTGTATTTAATTCCGATGCAATATCTGTGTTTCATCGCCAATAAGAAGGTCCAAGGGATACAGTAAAAACGAAGTGAAGCATCGGAATCCATAACTAGTGTCACAGGAATGGTTCAAAACAGTCAGTAAGAAGAGTCAGTCTTCTAGTACTTAAGTCAGCATTGTGCCTTTTGTATTTAATTCCGATGCAATTTCTGTGTTTCATCGTCAATAAGAAGGTCAGAGGGATACAGTATACCTGAAGTGTAGCATCGGAATCAATAACTAGTGTCACTGGAATGGTTCAAATCAAACACAGTAGGAAGTGTCAGTCTTCTTGTACATAAGTCGGCATTGTGCCTTTTGTATTTAATTCCGATGCAATTTCTGTTGTTCATCGTCAATAAGAAGGTCCAAGGGATACAGCAAACCTGAAGTGAAGCATCGGAATCTATAACTAGTTTCACAGGAATGGTTCTAAGCATAGACAGTAAGAAAGGTCAGTCTTCTTGTACTTAAGTCGGCGTTGTGCCTTTTGTATTTAATTCCGATGCAATTTCTGTGTTTCATCGTCAATAAGAAGGTATAAGGGATACAGAAAACCTGAAATGAAGCATCGGAATCTATAACTAGTGTCACACGAATGTTTCTAAACATAGACAGTAGGAAGAGTTAGTCTACATGTACTTAAGTCGGCATTGTGCATTTTGTATTTAACTCCGATGCAACTTCTGTGTTTCATTGTCAATACGAAAGTCAGAGGGATACAGTATACCTGAAGCGAGGCATCGCAATCTATAACTAGTGTCACAGGAATGGTTCAAAACATAGTCAGTAAGAAGAGTCAGTCTTCTTGTAGTTAAGTCGGCATTGTGCCTTTTGTATTTAATTCCGATGCAATTTCTGTGTTTCATCATCAATAAGAAGGTCCAAGGGATACAGTAAACCTGAAGTGAAGCATCGGAATCTATAACTAGTCTCACAGGAATGGTTCAAAACATAGACAGTAAGAAAAGTCAGTCTTCTTGTACTTAAGTCGGCATTGTGCTTTTTTTGGATTTAATTCCGATGCAATTTCTGTGTTTCATCGTCAATAAGAAGGTCCAAGGGATACAGTAAACCTGAAGTGAAGCATCGGAATCTGTAACTATCGTCACAGGAATGGTTCAAAGCATAGTCAGTATGAAGAGTCAGTCTTCTTGTACTTAAGTCGGCATTGTGCCTTTTGTATTTAATTCAGATGCATTTTCTGTGTTTCATCGTTAATAAGAAGGTCAGGGAGATACAGTAAACCTGAAGTGAAGCATCGGAATCTATAACTAGTGTCACAGGAATGGTTCTAAGCATAGACAGTAAGTAAGGTCAGTCTTCTTGTACTTAAGTCGGCGTTGTGCCTTTTGTATTTAGTTCCGATGCAATTTCTGTGTTTCATCATCAATAAGAAGGTCCAAGGGATACAGTAAACCTGAAGTGAAGCATCGGAATCTATAACTAGTGTCACAGGAATTGTTCAAAACCTTGACAGTAAGAAAAGTCAGACTTCTTGTACCTTCGTCGGCATTATGCCCCTTTCAATTTATTTCCGACGCAATTACTGTGTTTCATCGTCAATAAGTAGGTCAGAGGGATACAGTAAACCTGAAGTGAAGCGTCGGAAGCTCTAACTAGTGTCACAGGAATGGTTCAAAACATCGTTAGTAAGAAGAGTCAGTCTTGTAGTAGTTACGTCGGCATTGTGCCTTTTGTGTTTAATTCCGATGCAATTTCTGTGTTTCATCGTCAATAAGAAGGTCCAAGGGGTACAGTAAACCTGAAGTGAAGCATCGGAATCTGTAACTATCGTCACAGGAATGGTTCAAAACATAGTCAGTATGAAGAGTCAGTCTTCTTGTACTTAAGTTGGCATGGTGCCTTTTGTATTTAATTCAGATGCAATATCTGTGTTTCATCGTTAATAAGAAGGTCAGGGAGATACAGTAAACCTGAAGTGAAGCATCGGAATCTATAACTAGTGTCACAGGAATGGTTCAAATCATAGACAGTAAGAAGAGTCAGTCTTCTTGTACTTAAGTCGGCATTGTGCCTTTTGTATTTAATTCCGATGCAATATCTGCGTTTCATCGCCAATAAGAAGGTCCAAGGGATACAGTAAAAATGAAGTGAAGCATCGGAATCCATAACTAGTGTCACAATAATGGTTCAAACCAGTCAGTATGAAGAGTCAGTCTTCTAGTACTTAAGTCAGCATTGTGCCTTTTGTATTTAATTCCGATGCAATTTCTGTGTTTCATCGTCAATAAGAAGGTCAGAGGGATACAGTAAACCTGAAGTGTAGCATCGGAATCAATAACTAGTGTCACAGGAATGGTTCAAAGCAAAGACAGTAGGAAGTGTCAGTCTTCTTGTACATAAGTCGGCATTGTGCCTTTTGTATTTAATTCCGATGCAATTTCTGTGGTTCTTCGTTAATAAGAAGGTCCAAGGGATACAGCAAACCTGAAGTGAAGCATCGGAATCTATAACTAGTTTCACAGGAATGGTTCTAAGCATAGACAGTAAGAAAGGTCAGTCTTCTTGTACTTAAGTCGGCGTTGTGCCTTTTGTATTTAATTCCGATGCAATTTCTGTGTTTCATCGTCAATAAGAAGGTATAAGGGATACAGAAAACCTGAAATGAAGCATCGGAATCTATAACTAGTGTCACAGGAATGTTTCTAAACATAGACAGTAGGAAGAGTTAGTCTACATGTACTTAAGTCGGCATTGTGTATTTTGTATTTAACTCCGATGCAATTTCTGTGTTTCATCGTCAATAAGAAAGTCAGAGGGATACAGTATACCTGAAGTGAGGGATCGCAATCTATAACTATGGTCACAGGAATGGTTCAAAACATAGTCAGTAAGAAGAATCAGTCTTCTTGTAGTTAAGTCGGCATTGTGCCTTTTGTATTTCATTCCGATGCAATATCTGTGTTTCATCATCAATAAGAAGGTCCAAGGGATACAGTAAACCTGAAGTGAAGCATCGGAATCTGTAACTGGTGTCACAGGAATGGTTCAAAACATAGACAGTAAGAAAAGTCAGACTTCTTGTACCTTAGCCGGCATTATGCCCTTTTCAATTTATTTCCGACGCAATTACTGTGTTTCATCGTCAATAAGAAGGTCAGAGGGATACAGTAAACCTGAAGTGAAGCGTCGGAAGCTCTAACTAGTGTCACAGGAATGGTTCAAATCATCGTTAGTAAGAAGAGTCAGTCTTCTTGTACTTAAGTCGGCATTGTGCCTTTTGTATTTAATTCCGATGCAATATCTGTGTTTCATCGTCAATAGGAAGGTCCAAGGGATACAGTAAACCTGATGTGAAGCATCGGAATCTGTAACTAGCGTCGCAGGAATGGTTCAAAACATTGTCATTAGGGAGAGTCAGTCTTCTTGTACTTAAGTCGGTATTGTGCCTTTTGTATTTAATTCCGATGCAATTTCTGTGTTTCATCGTCAATAAGAAGGTCCAAGGGATACAGTTCACTTGAAGTGAAGCATCGGAATCTATAACTAGTGTCACAGGAATGGTTCAAATCATAGACAGTAAGAAGGGTCAGTCTGCTTGTACTTAAGTCGGCATTGTGCCTTTTCTATTTAATTCCGATGCAATTTCTGTGATTCATCGTCAATAAGAAAGTCAGATGTATACAGTAAACCTGAAGTGAAGCATCGGAATCTATAACTAGTGTCACAGGAATGGTTCAAAACAGTCAGTAAAAAGAGTCAGTCTTCTTGTACTTTTGTCGGCAATGTGTATTTTGTATTTAATTCCGATGCTATTTCTGTGTTTCATCGTCAATAGGAAGGTCCAAGGGATACAGTAAATCTGAAGTGAAGCATCGGAATCTATAACTAGTGACACAGGAATGGTTCAAAGCATAGACAGTAAGAAGAGTCAGTCTTCTTGTACTTAAGTCGGCATTGTGCCTTTTGTATTTAACTCCGATGCACTATCTGTGTTTCATCTTCAACAAGAAGGTCAGAGGGATACAGTAAACCTGAAGTGAAGCATCGGAATCTTTAACTAGTGTCACAGGAATGGTTCAAAGCATACTCAGTAAGAAGAGTCAGTCTTCTTGTGCTTAAGTCGGCTTTGTGGCTTTTGTATTTAAATCCGATGCAATTTCTGTTTTTCATCGTCAATAGGAAGGTCCAAGGGATACAGTAAATCTGAAGTGAAGCATCGGAATCTATAACTAGTGTCACAGGAATGGTTCAAGACATAGACAGTAAGAAGAGTCAGTCTTCTTGTACTTAAGTCGGCATTGTGCCTTTTGTATTTAATTCCGATCCAATTTCTGTGTTTCATCGTCAAAAGGAAGGTCAGAGGGATACAGTAATCCAGAAGTGAAGCATCGAAATCTATAACTAGTGTCACAGGAATGGTTCAAAACATAGACAGTAGGAAGAGTCAGTATTCTTGTACTTAAGTCGGCATTGTGCCTTTTGTATTTAACTCCGATGCACTGTCTGTGTTTCATCTTCAATTAGAAGTCAGAGGGATACAGTAAACCTGAAGTGAAGCATCGGAAGCTCTAACTAGTGTCACAGGAATGGTTCTAAACATAGACAGTAGGAAGAGTTAGTCTACATGTACTTAAGTCGGCAGTGTGCATTTTGTATTTAACTCCGATGCAATTTCTGTGTTTCATCGTCAATAAGAAAGTTAGAGGGATACAGTATACCTGAAGTGAGGCATCGCAATCTATAACTAGTGTCACAGGAATGGTTCAAAACATAGTCAGTAAGAAGAGTCAGTCTTCTTGTAGTTAATACGGCATTGTGCCTTTTGTATTTAATTCCGATGCAATTTCTGTGTTTCATCGTCAATAAGAAGGTCCAAGGGATACAGTTCACCTTAAGTGAAGCATCGGAATCTATAACTAGTGTCACAGGAATGGTTCAAATAATAGACAGTAAGAAGTTTCAGTCTTCTTGTACTTAAGTCGGCATTGTGCCTTTTCTATATAATTCCGATGCAATTTCTGTGATTCATCGTCAATAAGAAGGTCAGATGGATACAGTAAACCTGAATTGAAGCATCGGAATCTATAACTAGTGTCACAGGAATGGTTCAAAACAGTCAGTAAGAAGAGTCAGTCTTCTTGTACTTATGTCGGCAATGTGCATTTTGTATTTAATTCCGATGCAATTTCTGTGTTTCATCGTCAATTGTAAGGTCCAAGGGATACAGTAAATCTGAAGTGAAGCATCGGAATCTATAACTAGTGTCACAGGAATGGTTCAAAGCATAGACAGTAAGAAGAGTCAGTCTTCTTGTACTTAAGTCGGCATCGTGCCTTTTGTATTTAATTCCGATGCAATATCTGTGTTTCATCGCCAATAAGAAGGTCCGAGGGATACAGTAAAAATGAAGTGAAGCATCGGAATCCATAACTAGTGTCACAGGAATGGTTCAAATCAGTCAGTATGATGAGTCAGTCTTCTAGTACTTAAGTCAGCATTGTGCATTTTGCATTTAATTCCGATGCAATTTCTGTGTTTCATCGTCAATAAGAAGGTCAGAGGGATACAGTAAACCTGAAGTGTAGCATCGGAATCAATAACTAGTGTCACAGGAATAGTTCAAAGCAAAGACAGTAGGAAGTGTCAGTCTTCTTGTACATAAGTCGGCATTGTGCCATTTGTATTTAATTCCGATGCAATTTCTGTACTTCATCGTCAATAAGAAGGTCCAAGGGATACAGCAAACCTGAAGTGAAGCATCGGAATCTATAACTAGTTTCACAGGAATGGTTCTAAGCATAGACAGTAAGAAAGGTCAGTCTTCTTGTACTTAAGTCGGCGTTGTGCCTTTTGTATTTAATTCCGATGCAATTTCTGTGTTTCATCGTCAATTAGAAGGTATAAGGGATACAGAAAACCTGAAATGAAGCATCAGAATCTATAACTAGTGTCACAGGAATGTTTCTAAACATAGACAGTAGGAAGAGTTAGTCTACATGTACTTAAGTCGGCATTGTGCATTTTGTATTTAACTCCGATGCAATTTCTGTGTTTCATCGTCAATAAGAAAGTCAGAGGGATAGAGTATACCTGAAGTGAGGCATCGCAATCTATAACTAGTGTCACAGGAATGGTTCAAAACATAGTCAGTAAGAAGAGTCAGTCTTCTTGTAGTTAAGTCGGCATTGTGAATTTTGTATTTAATTCCGATGCAATTTCTGTGTTTCATCATCAATAAGAAGGTCCAAGGGATACAGTAAACCTGAAGTGAAGCATCGGAATCTATAACTAGTGTCACAGGAATGGTTCAAAACATAGACAGTAAGAAAAGTCAGACTTCTTGTACCTTCGTCGGCATTATGCCCTTTTCAATTTATTTCCGACGCAATTACTGTGTTTCATCGTCAATAAGAAGGTAAGAGGGATACAGTAAACCTGAAGTGAAGCGTCGGAAGCTCTAACTAGTGTCACAGGAATGGTTCAAAACATCGTTAGTAAGAAGAGTCAGTCTTGTAGTACTTACGTCGGCATTGTGCCTTTTGTGTTTAATTCCGATGCAATATCTGTGTTTTATCGTCAATAAGAAGGTCCAAGGGATACAGTAAACCTGAAGTGAAGCATCGGAATCCATAACCAGTGTCACAGGAATGGTTCAAAACATAGTCAGTAAGAAGAGTCAGTCTTCTTGTACTTCAGTCGGCATTGTGCTTTTTTTGGATTTAATTCCGATGCAATTTCTGTGTTTCATCGTCAATAAGAAGGTCCAAGGGATACAGTAAACCTGACGTGAAGCATCGGAATCTGTAACTATCGTCACAGGAATGGTTCAAAGCATAGTCAGTATGAAGAGTCAGTCTTCTTGTACTTAAGTTGGCATGGTGCCTTTTGTATTTAATTCAGATGCAATATCTGTGTTTCATCGTTAATAAGAAGGTCAGGGAGATACAGTAAACCTGAAGTGAAGCTTCGGAATCTATAACTAGTCTCACAGGAATGGTCAAATCATAGACAGTAAGAAGAGTCATTCTTCTTGTACTTAAGGCGGCATTGTGCCTTTTGTATTTAATTCCGATGCAATATCTGTGTTTCATCGCCAATACGAAGGTCCAAGGGATACAGTAAAAATGAAGTGAAGCATCGGAAGCTCTAACTAGTGGCACAGGAATGGTTCTAAACATAGACACTAGGAAGAGTTAGTCTACATGTACTTAAGTCGGCATTGTGCATTTTATATTTAACTCCGATGCAATTTCTGTGTTTCATCGTCAATAAGAAAGTCAGAGGGATACAGTATACCTGAAGTGAGGCATCGCAATCTATAACTAGTGTCACAGGAATGGTTCAAAACATAGTCAGTAAGAAGAGTCAGTCTTCTTGTAGTTAAGTCGGCATTGTGCCTTTTGTATTTAATTCCGATGCAATTTCTGTGTTTCATCGTCAATGAGAAGGTCCAAGGGATACAGTTCACCTGAAGTGAAGCATCGGAATCTATAACTAGTGTCACAGGAATGGTTCAAATAATAGACAGTAAGAAGGGTCAGTCTTCTTGTTCTTAAGTCGGCATTGTGTCTTTTCTATATAATTCCGATGCAATTTCTGTGATTCATCGTCAATAAGAAGGTCAGATGGATACAGTAAACCTGAATTGAAGCATCGGAATCTATAACTAGTGTCACAGGAATGGTTCAAAACAGTCAGTAAGAAGAGTCAGTCTTCTTGTACTTAAGTCGGTATTGTGCCTTTTGTATTTAATTCCGATGCAATTTCTGTTTTTCATCGTCAATAAGAAGGTCCAAGGGATACAGTTCACTTGAAGTGAAGCATCGGAATCTATAACTAGTGTCACAGGAATCTTTCAAATCATAGACAGTAAGAAGGGTCAGTCTTCTTGTACTTAAGTCGGCATTGTGCCTTTTCTATTTAATTCCGATGCAATTTCTGTGATTCATCGTCAATAAGAAGGTCAGATGTATACAGTAAACCTGAAGTTAAGCATCGGAATCTATAACTAGTGTCACAGGAACGGTTCAAAACAGTCAGTAAAAAGAGTCAGTCTTCTTGTACTTTTGTCGGCAATGTGCATTTTGTATTTAATTCCGATGCAATTTCTGTGTTTCATCGTCAATAGGAAGGTCCAAGGGATACAGTAAATCTGAAGTGAAGCATCGGAATCTATAACTAGTGACACTGGAATGGTTCAAAGCATAGACAGTAAGAAGGGTCAGTCTTCTTGTACTTAAGTCGGCATTGTGCCTTTTGTATTTAACTCCGATGCACTATCTGTGTTTCATCTTCAATAAGAAGGTCAGAGGGATACAGTAAACCTGAAGTGAAGCATCGGAATCTTTAACTAGTGTCACAGGAATGGTTCAAAGCATACTCAGTAAGAAGAGTCAGTCTTCTTGTGCTTAAGTCTGCTTTGTGGCTTTTGTATTTAAATCCGATGCAATTTCTGTTTTTCATCGTCAATAGGAAGGTCCAAGGGATACAGTAAATCTGAAGTGAAGCATCAGAATCTATAACTAGTGTCACAGGAATGGTTCAAAACATAGACAGTAAGAAGAGTCAGTCTTCTTGTACTTAAGTCGGCATTGTGCCTTTTGTATTTAATTCCGATCCAATTTCTGTGTTTCATCGTCAAAAGGAAGGTCAGAGGGATACAGTAATCCAGAAGTGAAGCATCGAAATCTATAACTAGTGTCACAGGAATGGTTCAAAACATAGACAGTAGGAAGAGTCAGTATTCTTGTACTTAAGTCGGCATTGTGCCTTTTGCATTTAACTCCGATGCACTGTCTGTGTTTCATCATCAATTAGAAGTCAGAGGGATACAGCATACCTGAAGTGAGGCATCGCAATCTATAACTAGTGTCACAGGAATGGTTCAAAACATAGTCAGTAAGAAGAGTCAGTCTTCTTGTAGTTAGGTCGGCATTGTGCCTTTTGTATTTAATTCCGATGCAATTTCTGTGTTTCATCATCAATAAGAAGGTTCAAGGGATACAGTAAACCTGAAGTGAAGCATCGGAATCTATAACTAGTGTCACAGGAATGGGTCAAAACATAGACAGTAAGAAAGGTCAGACTTCTTGTACCTAAGTCGGCATTATGGTCTTTTCAATTTATTTCCGACGCAAATACTGTGTTTCATCGTCAATAAGAAGGTCAGAGGGATACAGTAAACCTGAAGTGTAGCATCGGAAGCTCTAACTAGTGTCACAGGAATGGTTTTAAACATAGACAGTAGGAAGAGTTAGTCCACATGTACTTAAGTCGGCATTGTGCATTTTGTATTTGACTCCGATGCAATTTCTGTGTTTCATCGTCAATAAGAAAGTCAGAGGGATACAGTATACCTGAAGTGAGGCATCGCAATCTATAACTAGTGTCACAGGAATGGTTCAAAACATAGTCAGTAAGAAGAGTCACTCTTCTTGTAGTTAAGTCGGCATTGTGCCTTATGTATTTAATTCCGATGCAATTTCTGTGTTTCATCGTCAATAAGAAGGTCCAAGGGATACAGTTCACCTGAAGTGAAGCATCGGAATCTATAACTAGTGTCACAGGAATGGTTCAAATAATAGACAGTAAGAAGGGTCAGTCTTCTTGTACTTAAGTCGGCATTGTGCCTTTTCTATTTAATCCGTTGCAATTTCTGTGATTCATCGTCAATAAGAAGGTCAGATGGATACTGTAAACCTGAATTGAAGCATCGGAATCTATAACTAGTGTCACAGGAATGGTCCAAAGCAGTCAGTAAGAAGAGTCAGTCTTCTTGTACTTATGTCGGCAATGTGCATTTTGTATTTAATTCCGATGCAATTTCTGTGTTTCATCGTCAATAGGAAGGTCCAAGGGATACAGTAAATCTGAAGTGAAGCATCGGAATGTATAACTAGTGTCACAGGAATGGTTCAAAGCATAGACAGTAAGAACAGTCAGTCTTCTTGTACTTAAGTCGGCATTGTGCCTTTTGTATTTACCTCTGATCCAATTTCTGTGTTTCATCGTCAAAAAGAAGGTCAGAGGTATACAGTAATCCAGAAGTGAAGCATCGAAATCTATAACTAGTGTCACAAGAATGGTTCAAAACATAGACAGTAGGAAGAGTCAGTCTTCTTGTACTTAAGTCGGCATCGTGCCTTTTGTATTTAACACCGATGCAGTATCTGTGTTTCATCTTCAATAAGAAGGTCAGAGGGATACAGTAAACCTGAAGTGAAGCATCGGAATCTTTAACTAGTGTCACAGGAATGGTTCAAATCATACTCAGTAAGAAGAGTCAGTCTTCTTCTGCTTAAGTCGGCTTTGTGGCTTTCGTATTTATATCCGATGCAATTTCTGTTTTTCATCGTCAATAGGAAGGACCAAGGGATACAGTAAATCTGAAGTGAAGCATCGGAATCTATAACTAGTGTCACAGGAATGGTTCAAAACATAGACAGTAAGAAGAGTCAGTATTCTTGTACTTATGTCGGCATTGTGCCTTTTGTATTTAATTCCGATCCAAATTCTGTGTTTCATCGTCAAAAAGAAGGTCAGAGGGATACAGTAATCCAGAAGTGAAGCATCGAATTCTATAACTAGTGTCACAGGAATGGTTCAAAACATAGACAGTAGGAAGAGTCACTCTTCTTGTACTTAAGTCGGCATTGTGCCTTTTGTATTTAACTCCGATGCACTTTCTGTGTTTCATCTTCAATTAGACGGTCAGAGGGATACAGTAAACCTGAAGTGAAGCATCGGAATCTTTAACAAGTGTCACAGGAATGGTTCAAAGCATAGTCAGTAAGAAGAGTCAGTCTTCTTGTGCTTAAGTCGGCTTTGTGGCTTATGTATTTAATTCCGATGCAATGTCTGTGTTTCATCGTCAATACGAAAGTCAGAGGGATACAGTATACCTGAAGTGAGGCATCGCAATCTATAACTAGTGTCACAGGAATGGTTCAAAACATAGTCAGTAAGAAGAGTCAGTCTTCTTGTAGTTAAGTCGGCATTGTGCCTTTTGTATTTAATTCCGATGCAATTTCTGTGTTTCATCATCAATAAGAAGGTCCAAGGGATACAGTAAACCTGAAGTGAAGCATCGGAATCTATAACTAGTGTCACAGGAATGGTTCAAAACATAGACAGTAAGAAAAGTCAGACTTCTTGTACCTAAGTCGGCATTATGCCCTTTTCAATTTATTTCCGACGCAAATACTGTGTTTCAACGTCAATAAGAAGGTCCGAGGGATACAGTAAACCTGAAGTGAAGCATCGGAAGCTCTAACTAGTGTCACAGGAATGGTTCTAAACATAGACAGTAGGAAGAGTTAGTCTACATGTACTTAAGTCGGCATTGTGCATTTTGTATTTAACTCCGATGCAATTTCTGTGTTTCATCGTCAATAAGAAAGTCAGAGGGATACAGTATACCTGAAGAGAGGCATCGCAATCTATAACTAGTGTCACAGGGATGGTTCAAAACATAGTCAGTAAGAAGAGTCAGTCTTCTTGTAGTTAAGTCGGCATTGTGCCTTTTGTATTTAATTCCGATGCAATTTCTGTGTTTCATCATCAATAAGAAGGTCCAAGGGATACAGTAAACCTGAAGTGAAGCATCGGAATCTATAACTAGTGTCACAGGAATGGTTCAAAACATAGACAGTAAGAAAAGTCAGACTTCTTGTACCTAAGTCGGCATTATGCCATTTTCAATTTATTTCCGACGCAATTACTGTGTTTCATCGTCAATAAGAAGGTCAGAGGGATACAGTAAACCTGAAGTGAAGCATCGGAAGCTCTAACAAGTGTCACAGGAATGGTTCAAAACATCGTTAGTAAGAAGAGTCAGTCTTCTTGTACTTAAGTCGGCATTGTGGCTTTTGTATTTAATTCCGATGCAATATCTGTGTTTCATCGTCAATAGGAAGGTCCAAGGGATACAGTAAACCTGATGTGAAGCATCGGAATCCGTAACTAGCGTCGCAGGAATGGTTCAAAACATTGTCAGTAAGAAGAGTCTCTCTTTTTGTACTTAAGTCTCCATTGTGCCTTTTGTATTTAATTCCGATGCATTTCTGTGTTTCATCGTCAATAAGAAGGTCCAAGGGATACAGTTCACCTGAAGTGAAGCACCGGAATCTATAACTAGTGTCACAGGAATGGTTTAAATCAGAGACAGTAAGAAGGGTCATTCTTCTTGTACTTAAGTCGGCATTGTGCCTTTTCTATATAATTCCGATGCAATTTCTGTGATTCATCGTTAATAAGAAGGTCAGATGGATACAGTAAACCTGAAGTGAAGCATCGGAATCTATAACTAGTGTCACAGGAATGGTTGAAAACAGTCAGTAAGAAGAGTCAGTCTTCTTGTACTTATGTCGGCAATGTGCATTTTGTATTTAAATCCGATGCACTATCTGTGTTTCATCTTCAATAAGAAGGTCAGAGGGAAACAGTAAACCTGAAGTGAAGCATCGGAATCTTTAACTAGAGTCACAGGAATGGTTCAAAGCATACTCAGTAAGAAGAGTCAGTCTTCTTGTGCTTAAGTCGGCTTGTTGGCTTTTGTATTTAAATCCGATGCAATTTCTGTTTTTCATCGTCAATAGGAAGGTCCAAGGGATACAGTAAATCTGAAGTGAAGCATCGGAATCTATAACTAGTGTCACAGGAATGGTTCAAAACATAGACAGTAAGAAGAGTCAGTCTTCTTGTACTTAAGTCGGCATTGTGCCTTTTGTATTTAATTCCGATCCAATTTCTGTGTTTCATCGTCAAAAAGAAGGTCAGAGGGATACAGTAATCCAGAAGTGAAGCATCGAAATCTATAACTAGTGTCACAGGAATGGTTCAAAACATAGACCGTAGGAAGAGTCAGTCTTCTTGTACTTAAGTCGGCATTGTGCCTTTGGTATTTAACTCCGATGCACTATCTGCGTTTCATCTTCAATTAGAAGGTCAGAGGGATACAGTAAACCTAAAGTGAAGCATCGGAATCTTTAACTAGTGTCACAGGAATGGTTCAAAGCATAGTCAGTAAGAAGAGTCAGTCTTCTGTTGCTTAAGTCGGCTTTGTGGCTTTTGTATTTAATTCCGATGCAATTTCAGTGTTTCATCGTCAATAAGAAAGTCAGAGGGATACAGTATACCTGAAGTGAGGCATCGCAATCTATAACTAGTGTCACAGGAATGGTTCAAAACATAGTCAGTAGGAAGACTCAGTCTTCTTGTAGTTAAGTCGGCATTGTGCCTTTTGTATTTAATTCCGATGAAATTTCTGTGTTTCATCATCAATAAGAAGGTCCAATGGATACAGTAAACCTGAAGTGAAGCATCGGAATCTATAACTAGTGTCACAGGAATGGTTCAAAACATAGACAGTAAGAAAAGTCAGACTTCTTGTACCTAAGTCGGCATTATGCCCTTTTCAATTTATTTCCGACGCAATTACTGTGTTTCATCGTCAATAAGAAGGTCAGAGGGATACAGTAAACCTGAAGTGAAGCATCGGAAGCTCTAACTAGTGTCACAGGAATGGTTCAAAACATCGTTAGTAAGAAGAGTCAGTCTTCTTGTACTTATGTCGGCATTGTGCCTTTTGTATTTAATTCCGATGCAATTTCTGTGTTTCTTCGTCAATAAGAAGGTCGAAGGGATACAGTTCACTTGAAGTGAAGCATCGGAATCTATAACTAGTGTCACAGGAATGGTTCAAATCATAGACAGTAAGAAAGGTCATTCTTCTTGTACTTAAGTCGGCATTGTGCCTTTTCTATTTAATTCCGATGCAATTTCTGTGATTCATCGTCAATAAGAAGGTCCGATGGATACAGTAAACCTGAAGTGAAGCATCGGAATCTATAACTAGTGTCACAGGAATGGTTGAAAACAGTCAGTAAGAAGAGTCAGTCTCCTTGTACTTATGTCGGCAATGTGCATTTTGTATTTAATTCCGATGCAATTTCTGTGTTTCATCGTCAATAGGAAGGTCCAAGGGATACAGTAAATCTGAAGTGAAGCAACGGAATCTATAACTAGTGTCACAGGAATGGTTCAAAACATAGACAGTAGGAAGAGTCAGTCTTCTTGTACTTACGTCGGCATTGTGCCTTTTGTATTATATTCCGATCCAATTTCTGTGTTTCATCGTCAAAAAGATGGTCAGAGGGATACAGTAATCCAGAAGTGAAGCATCGAAATCTATAACTAGTGTCACAGGAATGGTTCAAAACATAGACAGTAGGAAGAGTCAGTCTTCTTGTACTTAAGTCGGCATTGTGCCTTTTGTATTTAACTCCGATGCACTATCTGTGTTTCATCGTCAATAAGAAGGTCAGAGGGATACAGTAAACCTGAAGTGAAGCATCGGAATCTTTAACTAGTGTCACAGGAATGGTTCAAAGCATAGTCAGTAAGAAGAGTTAGTCTTCTTGTGCTTAAGTCGTCTTTGTGGCTTTTGTATTTAATTCCGATGCAATTTCTGTTTTTCATCGTCAATAAGAAGGTCCAAGGGATACAGTAAACCTGAAGTGAAGCATCGGAATCTATAACTAGTGTCACAGGAATGGTTCAAAACAAAGGCAGTTAGAAGAGTCAGTCTTCTTGTACCTAAGTCGGCATTGTGCAGTTCTCAATTTAATTCCGATGAAGTTACTGTGTTTCATCGTCCATAATAAGGTCAGAGGAATATAGTAAACCTGAATTGAAGCATCGGAATCTCTAACTAGTGTCACAGGAATGGTTCAAAACATAGTCCGTAAGAAGAGTCAGTCTTCTAGTACTGACGTCTGCATTGTGCATTTTGTGTTTAATTCCGATGCAATATCTGTGTTTCATCGTCAATAAGAAGGTCCAAGGGATACAGTAAACCTGAAGTGAAGCATCGGAATCTATAACTAGTGTCACAGGAATGGTTCAAAACATAGTCAGTAAGAAGAGTCAGTCTTCTTGTACGTAAGTCGGCATTGTGCTTTTTTTGGATTTAATTCCGATGCAATTTCTGTGTTTCATCGTCAATAAGAAGGTCCAAGGGATACAATAAACCTGAAGTGAAGCATCGGAATCTGTAACTATCGTCACAAGAATGGTTCAAAGCATAGTCAGTATGAAAAGTCAGTCTTCTTGTACTTAAGTCGGCATTGTGCCTTTTGTACTTAATTCAGATGCAATATCTGAGTTTCATCGTTAATAATAAGGTAAGAGAGATACAGTAAACCTGAAGTGAAGCATCGGAATCTATAACTAGTGTCACAGGAACGGTTCAAATCATTGACAGTAAGAAGAGTCAGTCTTCTTAAACTTAAGTCGACATTGTGCCTTTTTCCGATACAATATCTGTGTTTCTTCGCCAATAAGAAGGTTCAAGGGAAACAATAAACCTGAAGTGAATCATCGGAATCTGTAACTTGCGTCACAGGAATGGTTTAAACATTGTCAGTAAGAAGAGTCAGTCTTCTTGTACTTAAGTCGGCATTGTGCCTTTTCTATTTAATTCCGATGCAATCTCTGTGTTTCATCGTCAATAAGAAGGTCCAAGGGATACAGTAAACCTGAAGTGAAGCATCGGAATCTATAACTAGTGTCACAGGAATGTTTCAAAACATAGACAGTAGGAAGAGTCAGTCTACTTGTACTTAAGTCGGCATTGTGTCTTTTGTATTATATTTCAATGCAATTTCTGTGTTTCATCGTCAATAAGAAGGTCAGATGGATACAGTAAACCTGAAGTGAAGCATCGGAATCTGTAACTAGTATCACAGAAATGATTCAAAACATAGACAGTAGGAAGAGTCAGTCTTCTTGTACTTAAGTCGGCATTGTGCCTGGTGTATTTAATTCCGATGCAATTTCTTTGTTTCATCGTCAACAGGATGGTCCAAGGGATACAGTATATTTGAAGTGAAGCATCGGAATCTATAACTAGTGTCACAGGAATGGTTCAAAACATAGACAGTAAGAAGAGTCAGTCTTCTTGTACTTAAGTCGGCATTGTCCCTTTTGTATTTAATTCCGATCCAATTTCTGTGTTTCATCGTCACAAAGAAGGTCAGAGTGATACAGTAATCGAGAAGTGAAGCATCGAAATCTATAACTAGTGTCACAGAAATGGTTCAAAACATAGACAGTAGGAAGAGTCAGTCTTCTTGTACTTAAGTCCGCATTGTGCCTTTTGTATTTAACCCCGATGCACTATCTGTGTTTCATCTTCAATAAGAAGGTCAGAGGGATACAGTTAACCTGAAGTGAAGCATCGGAATCTGTAACTAGTGTCACATGAATGGTTCTAAACAAAAACAGTAAGAAGACTCAGTCTTCTTGTACTTAAGTCAGCATTGTGCCCTTTTCAATTTAATTCCCATGAAATTACTGTGTTTCATCGTCAATAATTAGGTAAGAGGAATATAGTAGACCTGAAGTGAGGCATCGGAATCTCTAACTAGTGTCACAGGAATGGTTCAAACATAGTCAGTAAGAAGAGTCAGTCTTCTAGTACTTACGTCGGCATTGTGCCCTTTGTGTTTAATTCCGATGCAATATCTGTGTTCCATCGTCAATTAGAAGGTCCAGGGGATACAGTAAACCTAAAGTGAAGCGTCGGAATCTATAACTAGTGTCACAGGAATGGTTCAAAACATAGTCAGTAAGAAGAGTCAGTCTTCTTGTACTTAAGTCGGCATTGTGCTTCTTTTGGATTTAATTCCTATGCAATTTCTGTGTTTCATCGTCAATAAGAAGGTCCAAGGGATACAGTAAACCTGAAGTGAAGCATCGGAATCTGTAACTATCGTCACAGGAATGGTTCAAAACATAGTCAGTGTGAAGAGTCAGTCTTCTTGTACTTAAGTCGGCATTGTGCCTTTTGTATTTAATTCCGATGCAATATCTGTGTTTCATCGTTAATAAGAAGGTCAGAGAGATACAGTAAACCTGAAGTGAAGCGTCGGAATCTATAACTAGTGTCACAGGAATGGTTCAAATCATAGACGGTAAGAAGAGTCAGTCTTCTTGTACTTAAGTCGGCATTGTGCCTTTTGTATTTAATTCTGATGCAAAATCTGTGTTTCACCGTCAATAAGAAGGTCCAAGGGATACAGTAAACCTGAAGTGAATCATCAGAATCTGTAACTTGCGTCACAGGCATTTTTCAAACATTGTCAGTAAGAAGAGTCAGTCTTCTTGTACTTAAGTCGGCATTGTGCCTTTTGTATTAGATTGCGACGCAATTTCTGTGTTTCATCGTCAATAAGAAGGTCCAAGGGATACAGTAAACCTGAAGTGAAGCATCGGAATCTATAAGTAGTGTCACAGGAATGGTTCAAAACATAGACAGTAGGAAGAGTCAGTCTTCTTGTACTTAAATCGGCATTGTGCCATTTCTATTTAATTCCGATGCAATTTCTGTGTTGCATCGTCAATAAGCAGGTCAGAGGGATACAGTAATCCAGAAGTGAAGCATCGAAATCTATGACTAGTGTCACAGGAATGGTTCAAAACATAGACAGTAGGAAGAGTCAGTCTTCTTGTACTTAAGTCGGCATTGTGCCTTTTGTATTTAACTCCCATGCACTATCTGTGTTTCATCTTCAATAAGAAGGTCAGAGGGATACAGTAAACCTGAAGTGAAGAATCGGAATCTTTAACTAGTGTCACAGGAATGGTTCAAAGCATACTCAGTAAGAAGAGTCAGTCTTCTTGTGCTTAAGTCGGCTTTGTGGCTTTTGTATTTAAATCCGATGCAATTTCTGTTTTTCATCGTCAATAGGAAGGTCCAAGGGATACAGTAAATATGAAGTGAAGCATCGGAATCTATAACTAGTGTCACAGGAATGTTTCAAAACATAGACAGTAAGAAGAGTCTGTCTTCTTGTACTTAAGTCGGCATTTTGCCTTTTGTACTTAATTCCGATGCAATTTCTGTGTTTCATCGTCAATACGAAGGTCCGAGGGATACAGTAGTCCAGAAGTGAAGCATCGAAATCTATAACTAGTGTCACAGGAATGGTTCAAAACATAGACAGTAGGAAGAGTCAGTCTTCTTGTGCTTAAGTCGGCTTTGTGGCTTTTGTATTTAATTCCGATGCAATTTCTGTTTTTCATCGTCAATAAGAAGGTCCAAGGGATACAGTAAACCTGAAGTGAAGCATCGGAATCTATAACTAGTGTCACAGGACTGGTTCAAAACAAAGGCAGTTAGAAGAGTCAGTCTTCTTGTAGGTAAGTCGGCATTGTGCCCTTCTCAATTTAATTCCGATGAAATTACTGTGTTTCATCGTCAATAATAAGGTCAGAGGAATATAGTAAACCTGAATTGAAGCATCGGAATCTCTAACTAGTGTCACAGGAATGGTTCAAAACATAGTCCGTAAGAAGAGTCAGTCTTCTAGTACTTACGTCTGCATTGTGCATTTTGTGTTTAATTCAGATGCAATATCTGTGTTTCATCGTCAATAAGAAGGTCCAAGGGATTCAGTAAATCTGAAGTGAAGCATCGGAATCTATAACTAGTGTCACAGGAATGGTTCAAAACTTAGTCAGTAAGAAGAGTCAGTCTTCTTGTACGTAAGTCGGCATTGTGCTTTTTTTGGATTTAATTCCGATGCAATTTCTGTGTTTCATCGTCAATAAGAAAGTCCAAGGGATACAGTAAACCTGAAGTGAAGCATCGGAATCTGTAACTATCGTCACAAGAATGGTTCAAAGCATAGTCAGTATGAAGAGTCAGTCTTCTTGTACTTAAGTCGGCATTGTGGCTTTTGTATTTAATTCAGATGCAAAATCTGTGTTTCATCGTTAATAAGAAGGTCAGAGAGATACAGCAAACCTGAAGTGAAGCATCGGAATCTATAACTAGTGTCACAGGAATGGTTCAAATCATTGACAGTAAGAAGAGTCAGTCTTCTTAAACTTAAGTCGGCATTGTTCCTTTTTCCGATGCAATATCTGTGTTTCTTCGCCAATAAGAAGGTCCAAGGGATACAGTAAACCTGAAGTGAATCATCGGTATCTGTAACTTGCGTCACAGGAATGGTTTAAACATTGTCAGTAAGAAGAGTCAGTCTTCTTGTACTTGAGTCGGCATTGTGCCTTTTCTATTTAATTCCGATGCAATTTCTGTGTTTCATCGTCAATAAGAACGTCCAAGGGATACAGCAAACCTGAAGTGATGCATCGGAATCTATAACTAGTGTCACAGGAATGTTTCAAAACATAGACAGTAGGAACAGTCAGTCTACTTGTACTTAAGTCGGCATTGTGCCTTTTGTATTAAATTTCGATGCAATTTCTGTGTTTCATCGTCAATAAGAAGGTCAAATGGATACAGTAAACCTGAAGTGAAGCATCGGAATCTGTAACTAGTGTCACAGGAATGGTTCAAAACATAGACAGTAGGAAGAGTCAGTCTTCTTGTACTTAAGTCGGCATTGTGCCTTTTGTATTTAACTCCGATGCACTATCTGTGTTTCATCTTCAATAAGAAGGTCAGAGGGATACAGTAAACCTGAAGTGAAGCATCGGAATCTTTAACTAGTGTCACAGGAATGGTTCAAAGCATAGTCAGTAAGAAGAGACAGTATTCTTGTGCTTAAGTCGGCTTTGTGGCTTTTGTATTTAATTCCGATGCAATTTCTGTTTTTCATCGTCAATAAGAAGGTCCAAGGGATACAGTAAACCTGAAGTGAAGCATCGGAATCTATAACTAGTGTCACAGGACTGGTACAAAACAAGGGCAGTTAGAAGAGTCAGTCTTCTTGTACCTAAGTCGGCATTGTGCCCTTCTCAATTTAATTCCGATGAAATTACTGTGTTTCATCGTCAATAATAAGGTCAGAGGAATATAGTAAACCTGAATTGAAGCATCGGAATCTATAACTAGTGTCACAGGAATGGTTCAAAACATAGTCAGTAAGAAGAGTCAGTCTTCTTGTACGTAAGTCGGCATTGTGCTTTTTTTGGATTTAATTCCGATGCAATTTCTGTGTTTCATCGTCAATAAGAAAGTCCAAGGGATACAGTAAACCTGAAGTGAAGCATCGGAATCTGTAACTATCGTCACAAGAATGGTTCAAAGCATAGTCAGTATGAAGAGTCGGTCTTCTTGTACTTAAGTCGGCATTGTGCCTTTTGTATTTAATTCAGATGCAAAATCTGTGTTTCATCGTTAATAAGAAGGTCAGAGAGATACAGTAAACCTGAAGTGAAGCATCGGAATCTATAACTAGTGTCACAGGAATGGTTCAAATCGTTGACAGTAAGAAGAGTCAGTCTTCTTAAACTTAAGTCGGCATTGTTCCTTTTTCCGATGCAATACCTGTGTTTCTTCGCCAATAAGAAGGTCCAAGGGATACAGTAAACCTGAAGTGAATCATCGGAATCTATAACTAGTGTTACAGGAATGGTTCAAAACATAGTCAGTAAGAAGAGTCAGTCATCTTGTACTTAAGTCGGCATTGTGCTTTTTTTGGGTTTAATTCCTATGCAATATCTGTGTTTCATCGTCAATAAGAAGGTCCAAGGGATACAGTAAACCTGAAGTGAAGCATCGGAATCTGTAACTATCGTCACAGGAATGGTTCAAAACATAGTCAGAATGAAGAGTCAGTCTTCTTGTACTTAAGTCGGCATTGTGCCTTTTGTATTTAATTCCGATGCAATATCTGTGTTTCATCGTTAATAAGAAGGTCAGAGAGATACAGTAAACCTGAAGTGAAGCGTCGGAATCTATAACTAGTGTCACAGGAATGGTTCAAATCATAGACGGTAAGAAGAGTCAGTCTTCTTGAACTTAAGTCGGCATTGTGCGTTTTGTATTTAATTCTGATGCAAAATCTGTGTTTCATCGACAATAAGAAGGTCCAAGGGATACAGTAAACCTGAAGTGAATCATCAGAATCTGTAACTTGCGTCACAGGCATTTTTCAAACATTGTCCGTAAAAAGAGTCAGTCTTCTTGTGCTTAAGTCGGCATTGTGCCTTTTGTATTAAATTGCGATGCAATTTCTGTGCTTCATCGTCAATAAGAAGGTCCTAGGGATACAGTAAATCTGAAGTGAAGCATCGGAATCTATAACTAGTGTCACAGGAATGGTTCAAAACATAGACAGTAGGAAGAGTCAGTCTTCTTGTACTTAAGTCGGCATTGTGCCTCTTGTATTTAACTCCGATGCACTATCTGTGTTTCATCTTCAATAAGAAGGTCAGAGGGATACAGTAAACCTGAAGTGAAGCATCGGAATCTATAACTAGTGTCACAGGAATGGTTCAAAACATAGACAGTAAGAAGGGTCAGACTTCTTGTACTTAAGTCGGCATTATGCCGTTTTCAATTTAATTCCAAAGCAATTACTCTGATTCGTCGTCAATAAGAAGGACAGAGGGATACAATAAACCTGAAGTGAAGCATCGGAACCTCTAACTACTGTCACAGGAATGGTTCAAATCATCGTCAGTAAGAAGAGTCAGCCTTCTTGTACTTAAGTCGGCATTGTGCTATTTGTATTTAATTTCGATGCAATATCTGTGTTTCATTGTCAATAAGAAGGTCCAAGGGATACAGTAAACCTGAAGTGAAGCATCGGAATCTGTAACTAGCGTCGCAGGAATGGTTCAAAACATTGTCAGTAAGAAGAGTCAGTCTTCTTGTACTAAAGTCAGCATTGTGGCTTTTGTATTTAATTCCGATGCAATTTCTGTGTTTCATCGTCAATAATAAGGTCCAAGGGATACAGTAAACCTGAAGTGAAGCATCGGAATCTATAACTAGTGTCACAGGAATGGTTCAAAACATAGACAGTAAGAAGAGTCAGTCTTCTAGTACTTAAGTCGGCATTGTGCCCTTTTCAATTAAATTCCGATGCAATTACTGTGTTTCATCGTCAATAAGAAGGTCAGAGGGATACAGTAAACCTGAAGTGAAGCATTGGAATCTGTAACTATCGTCACAGGAATAGTTCAAAACATAGTCAGTAAGAAGAGTCAGTCTCCTTGTACTTAAGTCGGCATTGTGCCTTTTGTATTAAATTCCGATGCAATATCTGTGTTTCATCGTCAATAAGAAGGTCAGAGAGATACAGTAAATCTGAAGTGAAGCATCGGAATCTATAACTAGTGTCACAGGAAAGGTTCAAATCATAGACAGTAAGAAGAGACAGTCTTCTTGTACTTAAGTCGGCATTGGGCTATTTGTATTTAATTCCGATGCAATATCTGTGTTTCATCGTCAATAAGAAGGTCCAAGAGATACAGTAACCCTGAAGTGGAGCATCGGAATCTGTAGCTAGCGTCACAGGAATTGTTCAAAACATACACAGTAGGAAGAATCAGTCTTCTTGTACTTAAGTCGGCATTGTGCCTTTTGTATTTAATTCAGATTCAATTTCTGTGTTTCATCGTCAATAAGAAGGTCAGAGGGATACAGTAAACCTGAAGTGAAGAATCGGAATCTGTCACTAGTGACACAGGATTGGTTCAAAACATAGACAGTAGGAAGAGTCAGTCTACTTGTACTTAAGGTGGCATTGTGCCTTTTCTATTTAATTCCGATGTAATTTCTGCGTTGCATCGTCAATAAGAAGGTCAGAGGGATACAGTAAACCTGAAGTGAAGCATCGGAATCTGTAACTACGGTCACAGGAATGGTTCAAAACATAGACAGTAAGAAGAATCAGTCTTCTTGTACTTAAGTCGGCATTGTGCCTTTTCTATTTAATTCCGATGCAATTTCTGTGTTCCATCGCATATAAGAGGTTATGAGGGATACAGTAAACCTGAAGTGAAGCATCAGAATCTATAACTAGTGTCACAGGAATGGTTCAAAGCATAGAAAGTAGGAAGAGTCAGTCATCCTGTACTTAAGTCGACATTGTGCCTTTTGTATTTAATTCCGATTCCATTTCTGTGTTTCCTCGTCATTAAGAAGGTCCAAGGGATACCGTAAACCTGAAGTGAAGCATCGGAATCGATAACTAGTGTCACAGGAATGGTTCAAAGCATAGACAGTAAGAAATGTTAGTCTTCTTGTACTTAAGTCGGCATTGTGCCTTTTGTACTTAATTGCGATGCAATCTCTGTGTTTCTTCGTCAATAAGAAGGTCAGAGTTACAGAGTAAACCTGAAGTGAAGAATCGGAATCTATAACTAGTGTCACAGGAATGGTTCAAATCATAGACAGTAAGAAGGGTCAGTCTTCTTGTACTTAATTCGGCATTGCGACTTTTCTATTTACTTCCGATGCAATTTCTGGGTTTCATCGTCAATAAGAAGGTCAGAGGGATACAGTAATCCAGAAGTGAAGCTTCGAAATCTATAACTAGTGTCACAGGAATGGTTCAAAACATAGACAGTAAGAAGAGTCAGACTTCTTGTACTTAAGTCGGCATTATACCGTTTTCAATTTAATTCCAAAGCAATTACTCTGAATCGTCGTCAATAAGAAGGACAGAGGGATACAGTAAACCTGAACTGAAGCATCGGAAACTCTAACTAGTGTCACAGGAATGGTTCAAATCATCGTCAGTAAGAAGAGTCAGCCTTCTTGTACTTAAGTCGGCATTGTGCCTTTTCTATTTAATTCCGATGCAATTTCTGTGTTTCTTCGACAATAAGAAGGTCCCAGGGATACAGTAAACCTGAAGTGAAGCATCGGAATCTATAACTAGTGTCACAGGAATGGTTCAAATCATAGACAGTAATATGGGTCAGTTTGCTTGTACTTAAGTCGGCATTGTGTCTTTTCTATTTACTTCCGATGCAGTTTCTGTGTTTCATCGTCAATAAGAAGGTCCAAGGGATACAGTAAACCTGAAGTGAAGCATCGGAATCTATAACTAGTGTCACAGGACTGGTTCAAAACATAGACAGTAAGAAGAGTCAGTCTTCTTGTACTTAAATCGGCATTTTGCCCTTTTCAATTTAATTCCGATGCAATTACTGTGTTTCATCGTCAATAATAGGGTCAGAGGAATATAGTAAACCTGAAGTGAAGCATCGGAATCTCTAACTAGTGTCACAGGAATGGTTCAAAACATAGTTAGTAAGAAGAGTCAGTCTTCTAGTACTTACGTCAGCATTGTGCCTTTTGTATTTAATTGCGATGCAATATTTGTGTTTCATCGTCAATAATAAGGTCCAAGGGATACAGTAAACCTGAAGTGAAGCATCGGATTCTATAACTAGTGTCACAGGAATGGTTCAAAACATTGTCAGTAAGAAGAGTCAGTCTTCTTGTATTTAAGTCGGCATTGTGGCTTTTGTATCTAATTCCGATGCAATTTCTGTGTTTCATCGTTAATAAGAGGGTCCAAGGGATTCATTAAACCTGAAGTGAAGCGTCGGAATCTATAACTAGTGTCACAGGAATGGTTCAAAACACAGACAGTAAGAAGAGTCAGTCTTCTAGTACTTAAGTCGGCATTATGCCCTTTTCAATTAAATTCCGATGCAATTACTGTGTTTCATCGTCAATAAGAAGGTCAGAGGGATACAGTAAACCTGAAGTGAAGCATCGGAATCTGTAACTATCGTCACAGGAATGGTTCAAAACATAGTCAGTAAGAAGAGTCAGTCTTCTTGTACTTAAGTCGGCATTGTGCCTTTTGTATTAAATTCCGATGCAATATCTGTGTTTCATCGTCAATAAGAAGGTCAGAGAGATACAGTAAACCTGAAGTGAAGCATCGGAAACTATAACTAGTGTCACAGGAAAGGTTCAAATCATAGACAGTAAGAAGAGACAGTCTTCTTGTACTTAAGTCGGCATTGGGCTATTTGTATTTAATTCCGATGCAATATCTGTGTATCATCGCCAATAAGAAGGTCCAAGGGATACAGTAAACCTGAAGTGGAGCATCGGAATCTGTAACTAGCGTCACAGGAATTGTTCAAAACATTCACAGTAGGACGAATCAGTCTTCTTGTACTTAAGTCGGCATTGTGCCTTTTCTATTTAATTCCGATGCAATTTCTGTGTTTCATCGTATATAAGAGGGTCAGAGGGATACAGTAAACCTGAAGTGAAGCATCGGAATCTATAACTAGTGTCACAGGAATGGTTCAAAACATAGACAGTAGGAAGAGTCAGACTTCTTGTACTTAAGTCGACATTGTGCCTTTTGTATTTAATTCCGATTCAATTTCTGTGTTTCATCGTCAATAAGAAGGTCTGAGGGATACAGTAAACCTGAAGTGAAGAATCGGAATCTGTAACTAGTGACACAGGAATGGTTCAAAACATAGACAGTAGGAAGACTCAGTCTGCTTTTACTTAAGGTGGCATTGTGCCTTTTCTATTTAATTCCGATGTAATTTCTGCGTTGCAACGTCAATATGAAGGTCAGAGGGATACAGTAAACCTGAAGTGAAGCATCGGAATCTGTAACTACGGTCACAGGAATGGTTCAAAACATAGACAGTAAGAAGAATCAGTCTTCTTGTACTTAAGTCGGCATTGTGCCTTTTCTATTTAATTCCGAAGCAATTTCTGTGTTCCATCGCATATAAGAGGTTCAGAGGGATACAGTAAACCTGAAGTGAAGCATCAGAATCTATAACTAGTGTCACAGGAATGGTTCAAAGCATAGACAGTAAGAAAGGTTACTCTTCTTGTACTTAAGTCGGCATTGTGCCTTTTGTACTTAATTGCGATGCAATCTCTGTGTTTCATCGTCAATAAGAAGGTCAGAGTTACAAAGTAAACCTGAAGTGAAGAATCGGAATCTATAAATAGTGTCACAGGAATGGTTCAAAACATAGACAGTAGGAAGAGTCAGTCTTCTTGTACTTAAGTCGGCATTGTGCCTTTGCTACTTAATTCCGATGCCGTTTCGGTGTTTCATCGTCAATAAGAAGGTTCAAGGGATACAGTAAACCTGAAATGAAGCATCGGAATCTATAACTAAGGTCACAGGAATGTTTCAAAATATAGACAGTAGGAAGAGTCAGTCTACATGTACTTAAGTCGGCGTTGTGCCTTTTGTATTTAATTCCGATGCAATTTCTGTGTTT
Source organism: Schistocerca americana (assembly GCF_021461395.2). Taxonomy (NCBI): domain Eukaryota; kingdom Metazoa; phylum Arthropoda; class Insecta; order Orthoptera; family Acrididae; genus Schistocerca; species Schistocerca americana. The sequence continues at coordinate 1,944,517 of NW_025726104.1, forward strand.
CATCGTCAATAAGAAGGTCAGAGGGATACAGTAAACCTGAAGTGAAGAATCGGAATCTATTACTAGTGTCACAGGATTGTTTCAAAACATAGTCAGTAAGAAGAGTCAGTCTTCTTGTACTTAAGTCGACTTTGTGGCTTTTGTATTTAATTCCGATGCAATTTCTGTTTTTCATCGTGAATAAGAAGGTGCAAGGGATACAGTAAACCTGAAGTGAAGCATCGGAATCTATAACTAGTGTCACAGGAATGGTTCAAAACATAGACAGTAAGAAGAGCCAGACTTCTTGTAATTAAGTCGGCATTATGCCCTTTTCAAATTAATTCCAAAGCAATTTCTCTGATTCGTCGTCAATAAGAAGGTCCAAGGGATACAGTAAACCTGAAGTGAAGCATCGGAATCTGTAACTAGCGTCGCAGGAATGGTTCAAAATATTGTCAGTAAGAAGAGTCAGTCTTCTTGTACTTAAGTCGGCATTGTGCCTTTTCTATTTAATTCCGATGCACTTTCTCTGTTTCATCGTCAATACGAAGATCAGAGGGATACAGTAAACCTGAAGTGAAGCATCGGAATCTGTAACTAGTGTCACAGGAATGGTTCAAAACATAGTCACTAAGAGGAGTCAGTCTTCTTGTACTTAAGTCGGCATTGTGGCTTTTGTATCTAATTCCGATGCAATTTCTGTGTTTCATGGTCAATAAGACGGTCCAAGGGATACATTAAACCTGAAGTGAAGCATCGGAATCTATAGCTAGTGTCACAGGAATGGTTCAAAACATAGACAGTAAGAAGAGTCAGTCTACTAGTACTTAAGTCGGCATTGTGCCCTCTTCAATTACATTCCGATGCAATTACTGTGTTTCATCGTCAATAAGAAGGTCAGAGGGATACTGTAAACCTGAAGTGGAGCATCGGAATCTCTAACTAGTGTCACAGGAATGGTTCAAAACAGACTCAGTAAGAAAAGTCAGTCTTCCTGTACATACGTCGGCATTGTGCCTTTTGTATTTAATTCCGATGCAATATCTGTGTTTCATCGTCAATACGAAGGTCCAAGGGATACAGTAAACCTGAAGTGAAGCATCGGAATCTGTAACTATCGTCACAGGAATGGTTCAAAACATAGTCAGAAAGAAGAGTCAGTCCTCTTGAACTTAAGTCGGCATTGTGCCTTTTGTATTTAATTCCGATGCAATATCTGTGTTTCATCGTCAATAAGAAGGTCAGAGAGATACAGTAAACCTGAAGTGAAGCATCGGAATCTATAACTAGTGTCACAGGAAAGGTTCAAATCATAGACAGTAAGAAGAGACAGTCTTCTTGTACTTAAGTCGGCATTGTGCTATTTGTATTTAATTCCGATGCAATATCTGTGTTTCATCGTCAATAAGAAGGTCCAAGGGTTACAGTAAACCTGAAGTGAAGCATCGGAATCTGTAACTTGCGTCACAGGAATGGTTCAAAACATAGACAGTAGGAAGAGTCAGTCTTCTTGTACTTAAGTCGACATTGTGCCTTTTGTATTTATTTCCGATTAAATTTCTGTGTTTCATCGTCAGTAAGAAGGTCCAAGGGATACAGTAAGAATGAAGTGAAGCATCGGAATCTGTAACTTGCGTCACAGGAATGGTTCAAAATATTGTCAGTAAGAAGAGTCAGTCATCTTGTACTTAAGTCGGCATTGTGCTTTTTCTATTTAATTCCCATGCAATATCTGTGTTTCATCGTCAATAAGAAGGTCCAAGAGATACAGTAAACCTGAAGTGGAGCATCGGAATCTGTAGCTAGCGTCACAGGAATTGTTCAAAACATACACAGTAGGAACAATCAGTCTTCTTGTACTTAAGTCGGCATTGTGCCTTTTGTATTTAATTCAGATTCAATTTCTGTGTTTCATCGTCAATGAGAAGGTCTGAGGGATACAGTAAACCTGAAGTGAAGAATCGGAATCTGTAACTAGTGACACAGGATTGGTTCAAAACATAGACAATAGGAAGAGTCAGTCTACTTGTACTTAAGGTGGCATTGTGCCTTTTCTATTTAATTCCGATGTAATTTCTGCGTTGCATCGTCAATAAGAAGGTCTGAGGGATACAGTAAACCTGAAGTGAAGCATCGGAATCTGTAACTAGTGTCACAGGAATGGTTCAAAACATAGACAGTAAGAAGAATCAGCCTTCTTTTAGTTAAGTCGGCATTGTGCCTTTTCTATTTAATTCCGATGCAATTTCTGTGTTTCATAGTCAATAACAAGGTCCAAGGGATACAGTAAACCTGAAGTGAAGCATCGGAATCTGTAACTATCGTCACAGGAATGGTTCAAAACATAGTCAGTAAGAAGAGTCAGTCTTCTTGTAGTTAATTCGGCATTGTGCCTTTTGTATTTAATTCCAAAGCAATTTCTGTGTTTCATCGTCAATAAGAATGTCAGATGGATACAGTAAACCTGAAGTGAAGCTTGGAATCTATATCTAGTGTCACGGGAATAGTTCAAAACAGTCAGTAAGAAGAGTCAATCTTCCTATACTTAAGTCGGCATTCTGCATTTTGTATTTAATTCCGATGCAATTTCTGTGTTTCATCGTCAATAAGAAGGTCAGATGGATACAGTAAACCTGAAGCGAAGCATCGGAATCTATATCTAGTGTCACGGGAATGGTTCAAAACAGTCAGTAAGAAGAGTCAGTCTTCCTATACTTAAGTCGGCATTGTGCCTTTTGTATTTAATTCCGATGCAATTTCTGTGTTTCATCGTCATTAACAAGGTCCAAAGGATACAGTAAATCTGAAGTGAAGCATCGAAATCTATAACTAGTGTCATAGGAATGGTTCAAAACATAGACAGTAGGAAGAGTCAGTCTTCTTGTACTTAAGTCGGCATTGTGCCTCTTGTATATAACTCCGATGCACTATCTGTGTTTCATCTTCAATAGGAAGGTCTGGGGGATACAGTAAACCTGAAGTGAAGCATCGGAATCTATAACTAGTGTCACAGGATTCGTTCAGAACATAGTCAGTAAGAAGAGCGAGACTTCTTGTACTTAATTCAGCTTTGTGGCTTTTGTATTTAATTCCGATGCAATTTCTGTTTTTCATCGTCAATAAAAAGGTCCAAGGGATACAGTAAACCTGAAGTAAAGCATCGGAATCTATAACTAGTGTCACAAGAATGGTTCAAAATATAGACAGTAAGAAGAATCAGCCTTCTTGTAGTTAAGTCGGCATTGTGCCTTTTCTATTTAATTCCGATGCAATTTCTGTGTTTCATAGTCAATAAGAAGGTCCAAGGGATACAGTAAACCTGAAATGAAGCATTGAAATCTGTGACTATCGTCACAGGAATGGTTCAAAACATAGTCAGTAAGAAGAGTCAGTCTTCTTGTACTTAAGTCGGCATTGTGCCTTTTGTATTTAATTCCGATGCAATATCTGTGTTTCATCGTCAATAAGAAGGTCAGAGAAATACAGTAAACCTGAAGTAAAGCATCGGAATCTATAAGTAGTGTCACAGGAATGGTTCAAAACATAGACAGTAGGAAGAGTCAGTCTACTTGTTCATAAGGCGGCATTGTGCCTTTTCTATTCAATTCCGATGTAATTTCTGTGGTGCATCGTCAATAAGAAGGTCAGAGGGATACAGTATACCTGAAGTGAAGCATCGGAATCTGTAACTACGGTCACAGGAATGGTTCAAAACATAGACAGTAAGAAGAGTCAGACTTCTTGTACTTAAGTCGGCATTATGCCGTTTTCAATTTAATTCCAAAGCAATTACTCTGAATCGTCGTCAATAAGAAGGACAGAGGGATACAGTAAACCTGAACTGAAGCATCGGAAACTCTAACTAGTGTCACAGGAATGGTTCAAATCATCGTCAGTAAGAAGAGTCAGCCTTCTTGTACTTAAGTCGGCATTGTGCCTTTTCTATTTAATTCCGATGCAATTTCTGTGTTTCTTCGACAATAAGAAGGTCCCAGGGATACAGTAAACCTGAAGTGAAGCATCGGAATCTATAACTAGTGTCACAGGAATGGTTCAAATCATAGACAGTAATATGGGTCAGTCTGCTTGTACTTAAGTCGGCATTGTGTCTTTTCTATTTACTTCCGATGCAGTTTCTGTGTTTCATCGTCAATAAGAAGGTCCAAGGGATACAGTAAACCTGAAGTGAAGCATCGGAATCTATAACTAGTGTCACAGGACTGGTTCAAAACATAGACAGTAAGAAGAGTCAGTCTTCTTGTACTTAAATCGGCATTTTGCCCTTTTCAATTTAATTCCGATGCAATTACTGTGTTTCATCGTCAATAATAGGGTCAGAGGAATATAGTAAACCTGAAGTGAAGCATCGGAATCTCTAACTAGTGTCACAGGAATGGTTCAAAACATAGTTAGTAAGAAGAGTCAGTCTTCTAGTACTTACGTCAGCATTGTGCCTTTTGTATTTAATTGCGATGCAATATTTGTGTTTCATCGTCAATAATAAGGTCCAAGGGATACAGTAAACCTGAAGTGAAGCATCGGATTCTATAACTAGTGTCACAGGAATGGTTCAAAACATTGTCAGTAAGAAGAGTCAGTCTTCTTGTATTTAAGTCGGCATTGTGGCTTTTGTATCTAATTCCGATGCAATTTCTGTGTTTCATCGTTAATAAGAGGGTCCAAGGGATTCATTAAACCTGAAGTGAAGCGTCGGAATCTATAACTAGTGTCACAGGAATGGCTCAAAACATAGACAGTAAGAAGAGTCAGTCTTCTAGTACTTAAGTCGGCATTATGCCCTTTTCAATTAAATTCCGATCTAATTACTGTGTTTCATCGTCAATAAGAAGGTCAGAGGGATACAGTAAACCTGAAGTGAAGCATCGGAATCTGTAACTATCGTCACAGGAATGGTTCAAAACATAGTCAGTAAGAAGAGTCAGTCTTCTTGTACTTAAGTCGGCATTGTGCCTTTTGTATTAAATTCCGATGCAATATCTGTGTTTCATCGTCAATAAGAAGGTCAGAGAGATACAGTAAACCTGAAGTGAAGCATCGGAAACTATAACTAGTGTCACAGGAAAGGTTCAAATCATAGACAGTAAGAAGAGACAGTCTTCTTGTACTTAAGTCGGCATTGGGCTATTTGTATTTAATTCCGATGCAATATCTGTGTATCATCGCCAATAAGAAGGTCCAAGGGATACAGTAAACCTGAAGTGGAGCATCGGAATCTGTAACTAGCGTCACAGGAATTGTTCAAAACATTCACAGTAGGACGAATCAGTCTTCTTGTACTTAAGTCGGCATTGTGCCTTTTCTATTTAATTCCGATGCAATTTCTGTGTTTCATCGTATATAAGAGGGTCAGAGGGATACAGTAAACCTGAAGTGAAGCATCGGAATCTATAACTAGTGTCACAGGAATGGTTCAAAACATAGACAGTAGGAAGAGTCAGACTTCTTGTACTTAAGTCGACATTGTGCCTTTTGTATTTAATTCCGATTCAATTTCTGTGTTTCATCGTCAATAAGAAGGTCTGAGGGATACAGTAAACCTGAAGTGAAGAATCGGAATCTGTAACTAGTGACACAGGAATGGTTCAAAACATAGACAGTAGGAAGACTCAGTCTGCTTTTACTTAAGGTGGCATTGTGCCTTTTCTATTTAATTCCGATGTAATTTCTGCGTTGCAACGTCAATATGAAGGTCAGAGGGATACAGTAAACCTGAAGTGAAGCATCGGAATCTGTAACTACGGTCACAGGAATGGTTCAAAACATAGACAGTAAGAAGAATCAGTCTTCTTGTACTTAAGTCGGCATTGTGCCTTTTCTATTTAATTCCGAAGCAATTTCTGTGTTCCATCGCATATAAGAGGTTCAGAGGGATACAGTAAACCTGAAGTGAAGCATCAGAATCTATAACTAGTGTCACAGGAATGGTTCAAAGCATAGACAGTAAGAAAGGTTACTCTTCTTGTACTTAAGTCGGCATTGTGCCTTTTGTACTTAATTGCGATGCAATCTCTGTGTTTCATCGTCAATAAGAAGGTCAGAGTTACAAAGTAAACCTGAAGTGAAGAATCGGAATCTATAAATAGTGTCACAGGAATGGTTCAAAACATAGACAGTAGGAAGAGTCAGTCTTCTTGTACTTAAGTCGGCATTGTGCCTTTGCTACTTAATTCCGATGCCGTTTCGGTGTTTCATCGTCAATAAGAAGGTTCAAGGGATACAGTAAACCTGAAATGAAGCATCGGAATCTATAACTAAGGTCACAGGAATGTTTCAAAATATAGACAGTAGGAAGAGTCAGTCTACATGTACTTAAGTCGGCGTTGTGCCTTTTGTATTTAATTCCGATGCAATTTCTGTGTTTCATCGTCAATAAGAAGGTCAGAGGGATACAGTAAACCTGAAGTGAAGAATCGGAATCTATAACTAGTGTCACAGGATTGTTTCAAAACATAGTCAGTAAGAAGAGTCAGTCTTCTTGTACTTAAGTCGACTTTGTGGCTTTTGTATTTAATTCCGATGCAATTTCTGTTTTTCATCGTGAATAAGAAGGTGCAAGGGATACAGTAAACCTGAAGTGAAGCATCGGAATCTATAACTAGTGTCACAGGAATGGTTCAAAACATAGACAGTAAGAAGAGCCAGACTTCTTGTAATTAAGTCGGCATTATGCCCTTTTCAAATTAATTCCAAAGCAATTTCTCTGATTCGTCGTCAATAAGAAGGTCCAAGGGATACAGTAAACCTGAAGTGAAGCATCGGAATCTGTAACTAGCGTCGCAGGAATGGTTCAAAATATTGTCAGTAAGAAGAGTCAGTCTTCTTGTACTTAAGTCGGCATTGTGCCTTTTCTATTTAATTCCGATGCACTTTCTCTGTTTCATCGTCAATACGAAGATCAGAGGGATACAGTAAACCTGAAGTGAAGCATCGGAATCTGTAACTAGTGTCACAGGAATGGTTCAAAACATAGTCACTAAGAGGAGTCAGTCTTCTTGTACTTAAGTCGGCATTGTGGCTTTTGTATCTAATTCCGATGCAATTTCTGTGTTTCATGGTCAATAAGACGGTCCAAGGGATACATTAAACCTGAAGTGAAGCATCGGAATCTATAGCTAGTGTCACAGGAATGGTTCAAAACATAGACAGTAAGAAGAGTCAGTCTACTAGTACTTAAGTCGGCATTGTGCCCTCTTCAATTACATTCCGATGCAATTACTGTGTTTCATCGTCAATAAGAAGGTCAGAGGGATACTGTAAACCTGAAGTGGAGCATCGGAATCTCTAACTAGTGTCACAGGAATGGTTCAAAACAGACTCAGTAAGAAAAGTCAGTCTTCCTGTACATACGTCGGCATTGTGCCTTTTGTATTTAATTCCGATGCAATATCTGTGTTTCATCGTCAATACGAAGGTCCAAGGGATACAGTAAACCTGAAGTGAAGCATCGGAATCTGTAACTATCGTCACAGGAATGGTTCAAAACATAGTCAGAAAGAAGAGTCAGTCCTCTTGAACTTAAGTCGGCATTGTGCCTTTTGTATTTAATTCCGATGCAATATCTGTGTTTCATCGTCAATAAGAAGGTCAGAGAGATACAGTAAACCTGAAGTGAAGCATCGGAATCTATAACTAGTGTCACAGGAAAGGTTCAAATCATAGACAGTAAGAAGAGACAGTCTTCTTGTACTTAAGTCGGCATTGTGCTATTTGTATTTAATTCCGATGCAATATCTGTGTTTCATCGTCAATAAGAAGGTCCAAGGGTTACAGTAAACCTGAAGTGAAGCATCGGAATCTGTAACTTGCGTCACAGGAATGGTTCAAAACATAGACAGTAGGAAGAGTCAGTCTTCTTGTACTTAAGTCGACATTGTGCCTTTTGTATTTATTTCCGATTAAATTTCTGTGTTTCATCGTCAGTAAGAAGGTCCAAGGGATACAGTAAGAATGAAGTGAAGCATCGGAATCTGTAACTTGCGTCACAGGAATGGTTCAAAATATTGTCAGTAAGAAGAGTCAGTCATCTTGTACTTAAGTCGGCATTGTGCTTTTTCTATTTAATTCCCATGCAATATCTGTGTTTCATCGTCAATAAGAAGGTCCAAGAGATACAGTAAACCTGAAGTGGAGCATCGGAATCTGTAGCTAGCGTCACAGGAATTGTTCAAAACATACACAGTAGGAACAATCAGTCTTCTTGTACTTAAGTCGGCATTGTGCCTTTTGTATTTAATTCAGATTCAATTTCTGTGTTTCATCGTCAATGAGAAGGTCTGAGGGATACAGTAAACCTGAAGTGAAGAATCGGAATCTGTAACTAGTGACACAGGATTGGTTCAAAACATAGACAATAGGAAGAGTCAGTCTACTTGTACTTAAGGTGGCATTGTGCCTTTTCTATTTAATTCCGATGTAATTTCTGCGTTGCATCGTCAATAAGAAGGTCTGAGGGATACAGTAAACCTGAAGTGAAGCATCGGAATCTGTAACTAGTGTCACAGGAATGGTTCAAAACATAGACAGTAAGAAGAATCAGCCTTCTTTTAGTTAAGTCGGCATTGTGCCTTTTCTATTTAATTCCGATGCAATTTCTGTGTTTCATAGTCAATAACAAGGTCCAAGGGATACAGTAAACCTGAAGTGAAGCATCGGAATCTGTAACTATCGTCACAGGAATGGTTCAAAACATAGTCAGTAAGAAGAGTCAGTCTTCTTGTAGTTAAGTCGGCATTGTGCCTTTTGTATTTAATTCCAAAGCAATTTCTGTGTTTCATCGTCAATAAGAATGTCAGATGGATACAGTAAACCTGAAGTGAAGCTTGGAATCTATATCTAGTGTCACGGGAATAGTTCAAAACAGTCAGTAAGAAGAGTCAATCTTCCTATACTTAAGTCGGCATTCTGCATTTTGTATTTAATTCCGATGCAATTTCTGTGTTTCATCGTCAATAAGAAGGTCAGATGGATACAGTAAACCTGAAGCGAAGCATCGGAATCTATATCTAGTGTCACGGGAATGGTTCAAAACAGTCAGTAAGAAGAGTCAGTCTTCCTATACTTAAGTCGGCATTGTGCCTTTTGTATTTAATTCCGATGCAATTTCTGTGTTTCATCGTCAATAACAAGGTCCAAAGGATACAGTAAATCTGAAGTGAAGCATCGAAATCTATAACTAGTGTCATAGGAATGGTTCAAAACATAGACAGTAGGAAGAGTCAGTCTTCTTGTACTTAAGTCGGCATTGTGCCTCTTGTATATAACTCCGATGCACTATCTGTGTTTCATCTTCAATAGGAAGGTCTGGGGGATACAGTAAACCTGAAGTGAAGCATCGGAATCTATAACTAGTGTCACAGGATTCGTTCAAAACATAGTCAGTAAGAAGAGCGAGACTTCTTGTACTTAATTCAGCTTTGTGGCTTTTGTATTTAATTCCGATGCAATTTCTGTTTTTCATCGTCAATAAAAAGGTCCAAGGGATACAGTAAACCTGAAGTAAAGCATCGGAATCTATAACTAGTGTCACAAGAATGGTTCAAAATATAGACAGTAAGAAGAGTCAGTCTTCTTGTACTTAAGTCGACATTGTGCTTTTTTCAATTTATTTCCGATGCAATTTCTGTGTTTCATCGTCAATAAGAAGGTCAGAGGGATACAGTAAACCTGAAGTGAGGCATCGGAATCTATAACTAGTGTCACAGGAATGGTTCAAAACATTGACAGTAGGAAGAGTCAGTCTTCTTGTACGTAAGTCGGCATTGTGCCTTTTGTATTTAATTCCGATGCAATATCTGTGATTCATCGTCAATAAGAAGGTCAGAGAGATACAGTAAACTTGAATTGAACCATCGGAATCTATAACTAGTGTCACAGGAAAGGTTCAAATCATAGATAGTAAGAAGAGACAGTCTTCTTGTACTTAAGTCGGCATTGTGCCATTTGTATTTAATTCCGATGCAACATCTGTGTTTCATCGTCAATAAGAAGGTCCAAGGGTTACAGTAAACCTGAAGTGAAGCATCGGAATCTGTAACTTGCGTCACAGGAATGATTCAAAGCATTGTCAGTAAGAAAAGTCAGTATTCTTGTACTTAAGTCGGCATTGTGCCTTTTCTATCTAATTCCGATGCAATTTATGTGTTTCATCGTCAATAAGAACGTCCAAGGGATGCAGTAACCCTGAAGTGGAGCATCGGAATCTGTAACTAGCGTCCCAGGAATTGTTCAAAACATACACATTAGGAAGAATCAGTCTTCTTGTACTTAAGTCGGCATTGTGCCTTTTCTATTTATTTCCGATGCAATTTCTGTGTTTCATCGTATATAAGAGGGTCAGAGGGATACAGTAAACCTGAAGTGAAGCATCGGAATCTATAACTAGTGTCACAGGTATGGTTCAAAACATAGACAGTAGGAAGAGTCAGTCTTTATGTACTTAAGTCGACATTGTGCCTTTTGTATTTAATTCCGATTCAATTTCTGTGTTTCATCGTCAATAAGTAGGTCCAAGGGATACAGTAAAAATGAAGTGAAGCATCGGAATCTGTAACTTGCGTCGCAGGAATGGTTCAAAATATTGTCAGTAAGAAGAGTCAGTCATCATGTTCTTAAGTCGGCATTGTGCTTTTTCTATTTAATTCCGATGCAATTTCTGTGTTGCATCGTCAATAAGAAGGTCTGAGGGATACAGTAAACCTGAAGTGAAGCATCGGAATCTGTAACTAGTGTCACAGGAATGGTTCAAAACATAGACAGTAAGAAGAATCAGCCTTCTTGTAGTTAAGTCGGCATTGTGCCTTTTCTATTTAATTCCGATGCAATTTCTGTGTTTCATAGTCAATAAGAAGGTCCAAGGGATACAGTAAACCTGAAATGAAGCATTGAAATCTGTGACTATCGTCACAGGAATGGTTCAAAACATAGTCAGTAAGAAGAGTCAGTCTTCTTGTACTTAAGTCGGCATTGTGCCTTTTGTATTTAATTCCGATGCAATATCTGTGTTTCATCGTCAATAAGAAGGTCAGAGAAATACAGTAAACCTGAAGTAAAGCATCGGAATCTATAAGTAGTGTCACAGGAATGGTTCAAAACATAGACAGTAGGAAGAGTCAGTCTACTTGTTCATAAGGCGGCATTGTGCCTTTTCTATTCAATTCCGATGTAATTTCTGTGGTGCATCGTCAATAAGAAGGTCAGAGGGATACAGTATACCTGAAGTGAAGCATCGGAATCTGTAACTACGGTCACAGGAATGGTTCAAAACATAGACAGTAAGAAGAATCAGTCTTCTTGTACCTAAGTCGGCATTGTGCCTTTTCTATTTAATTCCGATGCAATTTCTGTGTTCCATCGCATATAAGAGGGTCAGAGGGATACAGTAAACCTGAAGTGAAGCATCAGAATCTATAACTAGTGTCACAGGAATGGTTCAAAACATTGACAGTAGGAAAAGTCAGTCTTCCTGTACTTAAGTCGACACTGTGCCTTTTGTATTTAATTCCGATTCAATTTCTGTGTTTCATCGTCAATAACAAGGTCCAAAGGATACAGTAAATCTGAAGTGAAGCATCGAAATCTATAACTAGTGTAATAGGAATGGTTCAAAACATAGACAGTAGGAAGAGTCAGTCATCTTGTACTTAAGTCGGCATTGTGCCTCTTGTATTTAACTCCGATGCACTATCTGTGTTTCATCTTCAATAGGAAGGTCTGGGGGATACAGTAAACCTGAAGTGAAGCATCGGAATCTATAACTAGTGTCACAGGATTCGTTCAAAACATAGTCAGTAAGAAGAGTGAGACTTCTTGTACTTAATTCAGCTTTGTGGTTTTGTATTTAATTCCGATGCATTTTCTGTTTTTCATCGTCAATAAAAAGGTCCAAGGGATACAGTAAACCTGAAGTGAAGCATCGGAATCTATAACTAGTGTCACAAGAATGGTTCAAAATATAGACAGTAAGAAGAGTCAGTCTTCTTGTACTTAAGTCGACATTGTGCCCTTTTCAATTTATTTCCGATGCAATTACTGTGTTTCATCGTCAATAATAGGGTCAGAGGAATATATTAAACCTGAAGTGAAGCATCGGAATCTCTAACTAGTGTCACAGGAATCGTTCAAAACATAGTTAGTAAGAAGAATCAGTCTTCTAGTACTTACGTCGGCATTGTGCCTTTTGTATTTAATTCCGATGCAATATTTGTGTTTCATCGTCAATAATAAGGTCCAAGGGATACAGTAAACCTGAAGTGAAGCATCGGAATCTATAACTAGTGTCACAGGAATGGTTCAAAACATAGTCAGTAAGAAGAGTCAGTCTTCTTGTACTAAAGTCTGCATTATGGCTTTTGTATTTAATTCCGATGCAATTTCTGTGTTTCATCGTCAATAAGAAGGTCAGAGGGATACAGTAAACCTGAAGTGAGGCATCGGAATCTATAACTAGTGTCACAGGAATGGTTCAAAACATTGACAGTAGGAAGAGTCAGTCTTCTTGTACGTAAGTCGGCATTGTGCCTTTTGTATTTAATTCCGATGCAATATCTGTGATTCATCGTCAATAAGAAGGTCAGAGAGATACAGTAAACTTGAATTGAACCATCGGAATCTATAACTAGTGTCTCAGGAAAGGTTCAAATCATAGATAGTAAGAAGAGACAGTCTTCTTGTACTTAAGTCGGCATTGTGCCATTTGTATTTAATTCCGATGCAACATCTGTGTTTCATCGTCAATAAGAAGGTCCAAGGGTTACAGTAAACCTGAAGTGAAGCATCGGAATCTATAACTAGTGTCACAGGAATGGTTCAAAACATAGACAGTAGGAAGAGTCAGTCTTCTTGTACTTAAGTCGGCATTGTGCCTTTTCTATTCAATTCCGATGTAATTTCTGTGTTGCATCGTCAATAACAAGGTCAGAGGGATACAGTAAACCTGAAGTGAAGCATCGGAATCAGTAACTACGGTCACAGGAATGGTTCAAAGCATAGACAGTAAGAAGAATCAGTCTTCTTGTACCTAAGTCGGCATTGTGCCTTTTCTATTTAATTCCGATGCAATTTCTGTGTTCCATCGCATATAAGAGGGTCAGAGGGATACAGTAAACCTGAAGTGAAGCATCAGAATCTATAACTAGTGTCACAGGAATGGTTCAAAACATAGACTGTAGGAAAAGTCAGTCTTCCAGTACTTAAGTCGACACTGTGCCTTTTGTATTTAATTCCGATTCAATTTCTGTGTTTCATCGTCATTAAGAAGGTCCAAGGGATACCGTAAACCTGAAGTGAAGCATCGGAATCGATAACTAGTGTCACAGGAATGGTTCAAAGCATAGACAGTAAGAAAGGTTAGTCTTCTTGTACTTAAGTCGGAATTGTGCCTTTTGTATTTAATTGCGATGCAATCTCTGTGCTTCATCGTCAATAAGAAAGTCAGAGGGATAAAGTAAACCTGAAGTAAAGAATCGGAATCTATAAATAGTGTCACAGGAATGGTTCAAAGCATAGACAGTAGGAAGAGTCAGTCTTCTTGTACTTAAATCGGCATTGTGCCTTTTCTATTTAATTCCGATGCCCTTTCTGTGTTTCATCGTCAATAAGAAGGTCAAAGGGATACAGTAAACCTGAAATGAAGCATCGGAATCTATAACTAAGGTCACAGGAATGTTTCAAAATATAGACAGTATGAAGAGTCAGTCTACATGTACTTAAGTCGGCATTGTGCCTTTTGTATTTAATTCCGATGCAATTTCTGTGTTTCATCGTCAATAAGAAGGTCAGAGGGATACAGTAAACCTGAAGTGAAGCATCGGAATCTATAACTAGTGTCACAGGAATGGTTCAAAACATAGTCAGTAAGAAGAGACAGTCTTCTTGTACTTAGGTCGGCATTGTGGCTTTTGTATCTAATTCCGATGCAATTTCTGTGTTTCATCGTCAATAAGAGGATCCAAGGGATACATTAAACCTGAAGTGAAGCATCGGAATCTATAACTAGTGTCACAGGAATGGTTCAAAACACTGACAGTAGGAAGAGTCAGTCTTCTTGTACTTAAGTTGGTATTGTGCCTTTTCTATTTAATTCCGATGCACTTTCTGTGTTTCATCGTCAATACGAAGATCAGAGGGATACAGTAAACCTGAAGTGAAGCATCGGAATCTGTAACTACGGTCACAGGAATGGTTCAAAACATAGACAGTAAGAAGAATCAGTCTTCTTGTACTTAAGTCGGCATTGTGCATTTTCTATTTAATTCCGATGCAATTTCTGTGTTCCATCGCATATAAGAGGGTCAGAGGGATACAGTAAACCTGAAGTGAAGCATCAGAATCTATAACTAGTCTCGCAGGAATGGTTCAAATCATAGACAGTAGGAAGACTCAGTCTTCCTATACTTAAGTCGACATTGTGCCTTTTGTATTTAATTCCGTTTCAATTTCTGTGTATCATCGTCATTAAGAAGGTCCAAGGGATACCGTAAACCTGAAGTGAAGCATCGGGATCGATAACTAGTGTCACAGGAATGGTTCAAAGCATAGACAGTAAGAAAGGTTAGTCTTCTTGTACTTAAGTCGGAATTATGCCTTTTGTATTTAATTGCGAAGCAATCTCTGTGTTTCATCGTCAATAAGAAGGTCAGAGGGATAAAGTAAACCTGAAGTGAAGAATCGGAATCTATAAATAGTGTCACAGGATTGGTTCAAAGCATAGACAGTAGGAAGAGTCAGTCTTCTTGTACTTAAGTCGACATTGTGACTTTTCTATTTAATTCCGATGCCCTTTCTGTGTTTCATCGTCAATAAGACGGTCCAAGGGATACAGTAAACCTGAAATGAAGCATCGGAATCTATAACTAAGGTCACAGGAATGTTTCAAATTATAGACAGTAGGAAGAGTCAGTCTACATGTACTTAAGTCGGCATTGTGCCTTTTGCATTTAATTCCGATGCAATTTCTGAGTTTCATCGTCAATAAGAAGCTCAGAGGGATACCGTAAACCTGAAGTGAAGCATCGTTATCTATAAGTAGTGTAACAGGAATGGTTCAAAACATAGTCAGTAAGGAGAGTCAGTCTTCTTGTACTTAAATCGGCATTGTGCCTTTTGTATTTTATTCAGATGCAATTTCTGTGTTTTATCGTCAATAAGAAGGTCCAAGGGATACAGTAAACCTGAAGTGAAGCATCGGAATCGATAACTAGTGGCACAGGAATGGTTCAAAAAATAGTCAGTAAGAAGAGTCAGTCTTCTTGAAGTTAAGTCGGCATTGTGTCTTTTGTATTTAATTCCGAGGCAATTTCTGTGTTTCATCGTCAATAAGAAGGTCCAAGGGATACAGTAAACCAGAAGTGAAGCATCGAAATATATAACTAGTGTCATAGGAATGGTTCAAAACATAGACAGTAAGAAGAGTCGGACTTCTTGTACTTAAGTCGGCATTATGCCCTTTTCAATTTAATTCCGATGCAATTACTGTGTTTCATCGACAATAGGAAGGTCAGAGATATACAGTAAACCTGAAGTGAAGCATCGGAAGCTCTAACTAGTGTCACAGGAATGGTTCAAAAATCGTCAGTAAGAAGAGTCAGTCTTCTTGTACTTAAATCGGCATTGTGCATTTTGTATTTATTTCCGATGCAATATCTGTCTTTCATCGTCAATAAGAAGGTCCAAGGGATCCAGTAAGCCTGAAGTGAAGCATGGGAATCTGTAACTAGCGTCGCAGGATTGGTTCAAAACATAGTCAGAAAGAAGAGTCAGTCTTCTTGTACTTAAGTCGGCATTGTGCCTTTTCTATTTACTTCCGATGCAATTTCTGTGTTTCATCGTCAATAAGTACGTCCAAGGGATACAGTAAACCAGAAGTGAAGCATCGGAATCTATAACTAGTGTCACAGGAATGGTTCAAAGCATAGACAGTAGGAACAGTCAGTCTTCTTGTACTTAAGTCGGCATTGTGCCTTTTCTATTTACTTCCGATGCAATTTCTGTGTTTCATTGTCAATAAGAAGGTCAGAAGGATACAATAAACCTGCAGTGAAGCATCGGAATCTGTAACTACGGTCACAGGATTGGTTCAAATCATAGACATTAAGAAGAGTCAGTCATCTTGTACTTAAGTCGGCATTGTGCGTTTCCTATTTTATTCCGAGGCAATTTCTGTGTTTCATCGTCAACAAGAAGGTCCAAGGGATACAGTAAAACTGAAGTGATGCATCGGAATCTATATCTAGTGTCACAGGAATGGTTCAAAACATAGACAGTAAGGAGAGTCAGTCTTCTTGTACTTAAGTCGGCATTGTGCCATTTGTATTTAAATCCGATGCAGTTTCTGTGCTTCACCGTCAATAAGAAGGAAAGAGGGAAACAGTAAACCTGAAGTGAAGCATCGGAATCTATAACTAGTGTCACAGGAATGGTCCGAAACAGTCAGTAAGAATAGTCAGTCTTCTTGTACTTAAGTCGGCATTGTGCGTTTTGTATTTAACTCCGAAGCAATTTCTGTGTTTCATCGTCAATAAGAAGGTCACAGGGATACAGTAAACCTGAAGTGTAGCATCGGAATCTATAACTAGTGTCACTGGAATGGTTCAAAGCATAGACAGTAAGAAAGGTCAGTCTTCTTGTACTTGAGTCAGCATTGTGCCTTTTGTATTTAATTCCGATGCAATTTCTGTGTTTCATCGTCAATAAGAATGTCCAAGGGATACAGTAAACCTGAAATGAAGCGTCGGAATCTATAACTAGTGTCATAGGAATGTTTTAAAACATAAACAGTAGGAAGAGTTAGTCTACATGTACTTAAGTCGGCATTGTGCATTTTGTATTTAATTCCGATGCAATTTCTGTGTTTCATCGTCAATAAGAAGGTCAGAGGGATACAGTATACCTGAAGTGAAGCATCGGAATCTACAACTAGTGTCACAGGAATGGTTCAAAAAATAGTCAGTAAGAAGAGTCAGTCTTCTTGTAGTTAAGTCGGCATTGTGCCTTTTGTATTTAATTCCGATGCAATTTCTGTGTTTCATCGTCACTAAGAAGGTCCAAGGGATACAGTAAACCTGAAATGAAGCGTCGGAATCTATAACTAGTGTCATAGGAATGTTTTAAAACATAGACAGTAGGAAGAGTTAGTCTACATGTACTTAAGTCGGCATTGTGCATTTTGTATTTAATTCCGATGCAATTTCTGTGTTTCATCGTCAATAAGAAGGTCAGAGGGATACAGTATACCAGAAGTGAAGCATCGGAATCTACAACTAGTGCCACAGGAATGGTTCAAAAAATAGTCAGTAAGAAGAGTCAGTCTTCTTGTAGTTAAGTCGGCATTGTGCCTTTTGTATTAAAACCAAGGCAATTTCTGTGTTTCATCGTCAATAAGAAGGTCCAAGGGATACAGTAAACCTGAAGTGAAGCATCGGAATCTATAACTAGTGTCACAGGAATGGTTCAAAACATAGACAGTAAGAAGAGTCGGACTTCTTGTACTTAAGTCGGCATTATGCCCATTTCAATTTAATTCCGATGCAATTACTGTATTTCATCGTCAATAGGAAGGTCAGAGGGATACAGTAAACCTGAAGTGAAGCATCGGAAGCTCTAACTAGTGTCACAGGAATGGTTCAAAACATCGTCAGTAAGAAGAGTCAGTCTTCTTGTACTTAAGTCGGCATTGTGCCTTTTCTATTTAATTCCGATGCAATATGTGTTTTTAATCGTCAATAAGAAGGACTAAGGGATACAGCGAACCTGAAGTGAGGCATCGGAATCTATAACTAGTGCCACAGGAATGGTTCAAAACATAGACAGTAGGGAGAGTCAGTCCTCTTGTACTTATGTCTGCTTTGTGCCTTTTCTATTTAATTCCGATGCACTTTCTGTGTTTCATCGTCAATAAGAAGGTCAGAGGGATACAGTAAACCTGAAGTGAAGCATCGGAATCTATAACTAGTGTCACTGGAATGGTTCAAAACATAGACAGTAAGAAGAGTCAGTCTTCTTGTACTTAACTTGGCATTGTGCCCTTTTCAATTTATTTCCGATGCAGTTAATGTGTTTCATCGTCAATAAGAAGGTCAGAGGGATACAGTAAACCTGAAGTGAAGCATCGGAGTCTCTAACTAGTGACACAGGAATGGTTCAAAGCATAGACAGAAGGAAGAGTCAGTCTTCTTGTACTTAAGTCGGCATTGTGCCTTTTCTATTTAATTCCGATGCAATTTCTGTGTTTCATCGTCAATAAGAAGGTCAGAGGGATACAATAAACCTGAAGTGAAGCATCGGAACCTGTAACTACGGTCACAGGAATGGTTCAAAACATAGACAGTTAGAAGAGTCAGTCATCTTGTACTTAAGTCGGCATTGTGCGTTTTCTATTTAATTCCGAGGCAATTTCTGTGTTGCATCGTCAACAAGAAGGTCCAAGGGATACAGTAAAACTGAAGTGAAGCATCGGAATCTATATCTAGTGTCACAGGAATGGTTCAAAACATAGACAGTAAGGAGAGTCAGTCTTCTAGTACTTAAGTCGGCATTGTGCCACTTGTATTTAAATCCGATGCAATTTCTGTGTTGGATCGTCAAAAAGAAGGTCAGAGGGATACAGTAATCCAGAAGTGAAGCATCGAAAACTATAACTAGTGTTATAGGAGTGGTCAAAACATAGACAGTAGGAAGAGTCAGTCGTCTTGTACTTAAGTCGGCATTGTGCCTTTTGTATTTAACTCCGATGCACTATCTGTGTTTCATCTTCAATAAGAAGGTTGAGGGATACAGTAAACCTGAAGTGAAGCATCGGAATCTATAACTAGTGTCACAATAATGTTTCAAAACATAGTCAGTAAGAAGAGTCAGTCTTCTTGTACTTAAGTCGGCTTTGTGGCTTTTGTATTTAATTCCGATGCAATTTCTGTGTTTCACCGTCAATAAGAAGGTCAGAGGGATACAGTAAACCTGAAGTGAAGCATCGGAATCTATAACTAGTGTCACAGGAATGGTGCAAACATAGACAGTAAGAAGAGTCAGTCTTCTTGTACTTAAGTCGGCATTGTGCCTTTTTCAATTTAATTCCGATGCAATTTCTGTGTTTCATTGTCAATAATAAGGTCAGAGGGATATAGCAAACCTGAAGTGAAGCATCGGAATCTCTAACTAGTGCCACAGGAATAGTTCAAAACATAGTCAGTAAGAAGAGTCAATTTTATAGTACTTACGTCGGCATTGTGCCTATTGTATTTAATTCCGATGCTATATCTGTGTTTCATCGTCAAAAAGAAGGTCCAAGGGATACAGTAAAAATGAAGTGAAGAGTCGGAATCTATAACTAGTGTCACAGGAATGGTTCCAAAGGTAGTCAGTAAGAAGAGTCAGTCTTCTTGTACTTAAGTCTGCATTGTGGCATTTGTATTTAATTCCGATACAATTTCTGTGTTTCATCGTCAATAAGAAGGTCCAAGGGATACAGTAAACCTGAAGTGAGGCATCGGAATCTATAACTAGTGTCACAGGAATGGTTCAAAACATTGACAGTAGGAAGAGTCAGTCTTCTTGTACTTAAGTTGGTATTGTGCCTTTTCTATTTAATTCCGATGCACTTTCTGTGTTTCATCGTCAATACGAAGATCAGAGGGATACAGTAAACCTGAAGTGAAGCATCGGAATCTATAACTAGTGTCACAGGAATGGTCAAAACATAGTCAGTGAGAAGAGACAGTCTTCTTGTACTTAAGTAGGCATTGTGGCTTTTGTATCTAATTCCGATGCAATTTCTGTGTTTCATCGTCAATAAGAGGATCCGAGGGATACATTAAACCTGAAGTGAAGCATCGGAATCTATAACTAGTGTCACAGGAATGGTTCAAAACATATACAGTGAGAAGAGTCAGTCTTCTAGTACTTAAGTCGGCATTGTGCCCTTCTCAATTAAATTCCTTTGCAATTACTGTGTTTCATCGTCAATAAGAAGGTCAGAGGGATACAGTAACCCTGAAGTGAAGCATCGGAATCTCTAACTAGTGTCACAGGAATGGTTCAAAACAGAGTCAGTAAGAAAAGTCAGTCTTCCTGTACTTACGTCAGCATTGTGCCTTTTGTATTTAATGCCGATGCAATATCTGTGTTTCATCGTCAATAAGACGGTCCAAGGGATACAGTAAACCTGAAGTGAAGCATCGGAATCTGTAACTATCGTCACAGGAATGGTTCAAAACATAGTCAGTAAGAAGAGTCAGTCTTCTTGTACTTAAGTCGCCATTGTGCCTTTTGTATTTAATTCCGATGCAATATCTGTGTTTCATCGTCAACAAGAAGGTCAGAGAGATACAGTAAACCTGAAGTGAAGCATCGAAATCTATAACTAGTGTCACAGGAAAGGTTCAAATCATAGAGAGTAAGAAGAGACAGTCTTCTTGTACTGAAGTCGGCATTGTGCTATTTGTATTTAATTCCGATGCAATATCTGTGTTTCATCGTCAATAAGAAGGTCAGAGAATTACAGTAAACCTGAAGTAAAGCATCGGAATCTATAAGTAGTGTCACAGGAATGGTTCAAACATAGACAGTAGGAAGAGTCAGTCTACTTGTACTCAAGGCGGCATTGTGCCTTTTCTGTTTAATTCCGATGTAATTTCTGTGTTGCACCGTCAATAAGAAGGTCCAAGGGATACAGTAAACCTGAAATGAAGCATTGAAATCTGTAACTATCGTCACAGGAATGGTTCAAACATAGTCAGTAAGAAGAGTCAGTCTACTTGTACTTAAGGCGGCATTGTGCCTTTTGTATTTAATTCCGGTGTAATTTCTGTGTTGCATCGTCAATAAGAAGGTCAGAGGGATACAGTAAACCTGAAGTGAAGCATCGGAATCTGCAACTACGGTCACAGGAATGGTTCAAAACATAGACAGTAAGAAGAATCAGTCTTCTTGTACCTAAGTCGGCATTGTGCCTTTTCTATTTAATTCCGATGCAATTTCTGTGTTTCATCGTCATTAAGAAGGTCCAAGGGATACCGTAAACCTGAAGTGAAGCATCGGAATCGATAACCAGTGTCACAGGAATGGTTCAAAGCATAGACAGTAAGAAAGGTTAGTCTTCTTGTACTTAAGTCGGAATTGTGCCTTTTGTATTTAATTGCGATGCAATCTCTGTGCTCCATCGTCAACAAGAAGGTCAGAGGGATAAAGTAAACCTGAAGTAAAGAATCGGAATCTATAAATAGTGTCACAGGAATGGTTCAAAACATAGACAGTAGGAAGAGTCAGTCTTCTTGTACTTAAGTCGGCATTGTGCCTTTTCTATTTAATTCCGATGCCCTTTCTGTGTTTCATCGTCAATAAGAAGGTCCAAGGGATACAGTAAACCTGAAATGAAGCATCGGAATCTATAACTAAGGTCACAGGAATGTTTCAAAATATAGACAGTATGAAGAGTCAGTCTACATGTACTTAAGTCGGCATTGTGCCTTTTGTATTTAATTCCAATGCAATTTCTGTGTTTCATCGTCAATAAGAAGGTCAGAGGGATACAGTAAACCTGAAGTAAGCATCGGAAACTATAACTAGTGTCACAGGAAAGGTTCAAATCATAGAGAGTAAGAAGAGACAGTCTTCTTGTACTTAAGTCGGCATTGTGCTATTTGTATTTAATTCCGATGCAATATCTGTGTTTCAGCGTCAATAAGAGGATCCAAGGGATACATTAAACCTGAAGTGAAGCATCGGAATCTATAACTAGTGTCACAGGAATGGTTCAAAACATATACAGTAAGAAGAGTCAGTCTTCTAGTACTTAAGTCGGCATTGTGCCCTTCTCAGTTAAATTCCGATGCAATTACTGTGTTTCATCGTCAATAAGAAGGTCAGAGGGATACAGTAACCCTGAAGTGAAGCATCGGAATCTCTAACTAGTGTCACAGGAATGGTTCAAAACAGAGTCAGTAAGAAAAGTCAGTCTTCCTGTACTTACTTCGGCATTGTGCCTTTTGTATTTAATGCCGATGCAATATCTGTGTTTCATCGTCAATAAGACGGTCCAAGGGATACAGTAAACCTGAAGTGAAGCATCGGAATCTGTAACTATCGTCACAGGAATGGTTCAAAACATAGTCAGTAAGAAGAGTCAGTCTTCTTGTACTTAAGTCGGCATTGTGCTATTTATATTTAATTCCGATGCAATATCTGTGTTTCATCGTCAATAAGAAGGTCCAAGGGTTACAGTAAACCTTAAGTGAAGCATCGAAATCTGTAACTTGCGTCACAGGAATGGTTCAAAACATTGTCAGTAAGAAGAGTCAGTCTTCTTGTACTTAAGTCGGCATTGTGCCTTTTCTATTTAATTCCGATGCAATTTTTGTGTTTCATCGTCAATAAGAGCGTACAAGGGATACAGTAAACCTGAAGTGAAGCATCGGAATCTATAACTAGTGTCACAGGAATGGTTCAAAACATAGACAGTAGGAAGAGTCAGTTTTCTTGTACTTAAGGCGGCATTGTGCCTTTTCTATTTAATTCCGATGTAATTTCTTTGTTGCATCGTCAATAAGAAGGTCAGAGGGATCCAGTAAACCTGAAGTGAAGCATCGGAATCTGTAACTACGGTCACAGGAATGGTTCAAAACATAGACAGTAAGAAGAATCAGTCTTCTTGTACTTAAGTCGACATTGTGCCTTTTGTATTTAATTCCGATTCAATTTCTGTGTTTCATCGTCATTAAGAAGGTCCAAGGGATACCGTAAACCTGAAGTGAAGCATCGGAATCGATAACTAGTGTCACAGGAATGGTTCAAAGCATAGACAGTAAGAAAGGTTAGTCTTCTTGTACTTAAGTCGGAATTATGCCTTTTGTATTTAATTGCGATGCAATCTCTGTGTTTCATCGTCAATAAGAAGGTCAGAGGGATAAAGTAAACCTGAAGT
Organism: Schistocerca americana; assembly: GCF_021461395.2. NCBI lineage: Eukaryota > Metazoa > Arthropoda > Insecta > Orthoptera > Acrididae > Schistocerca > Schistocerca americana. Next base: position 1,967,429 of record NW_025726104.1, read on the forward strand.
GAAGAATCGGAATCTATAAATAGTGTCACAGGAATGGTTCAAAACATAGACAGTAGGAAGAGTCAGTCTTCTTGTACTTAAGTCGGCATTGTGACTTTTCTATTTAATTCCGATGCCCTTTCTGTGTTTCATCGTCAATAAGAAGTTCCAAGGGATACAGTAAACCTGAAATGAAGCATCGGAATCTATAACTAAGGTCACAGGAATGTTTCAAAATATAGACAGTAGGAAGAATCAGTCTACATGTACTTAAGTCGGCATTGTGCCTTTTGCATTTAATTCCGATGCAATTTCTGAGTTTCATCGTCAATAAGAAGGTCAGAGGGATACCGTAAACCTGAAGTGAAGCATCGGAATCTATAAGTAGTGTAACAGGAATGGTTCAAAACATAGTCAGTAAGGAGAGTCAGTCTTCTTGTACTTAAATCGGCATTGTGCCTTTTGTAATTTATTCAGATGCAATTTCTGTGTTTTATCGGCAATAAGAAGGTCCAAGGGATACAGTATACCTGAAGTGAAGCATCGGAATCGATAACTAGTGGCACAGGAATGGTTCAAAAAATAGTCAGTAAGAAGAGTCAGTCTTCTTGAAGTTAAGTCGGCATTGTGTCTTTTGTATTTAATTCCGAGGCAATTTCTGTGTTTCATCGTCAATAAGAAGGTCCAAGGGATACAGTAAACCAGAAGTGAAGCATCGAAATATATAACTAGTGTCACAGGAATGGTTCAAAACATAGACAGTAAGAAGAGTCGGACTTCTTGTACTTAAGTCGGCATTATGCCCTTTTCAATTTAATTCCGATGCAATTACTGTGTTTCATCGTCAATAGGAAGGTCAGAGGGATACAGTAAACCTGAAGTGAAGCATCGGAAGCCCTAACTAGTGTCAGAGGAATGGTTCAAAAATCGTCAGTAAGAAGAGTCAGTCTTCTAGTACATAAATCGGCATTGTGCATTTTGTATTTTATTCCGATGCAATATCTGTCTTTCATCGTCAATAAGAAGGTCCAAGGGATCCAGTACGCCTGAAGTGAAGCATGGGAATCTGTAACTAGCGTCGCAGGAATGGTTCAAAACATAGTCAGAAAGAAGAGTCAGTCTTCTTGTACTTAAGTCGGCATTGTGCCTTTTCTATTTAATTCCGATGCAATTTCTGTGTTTCATCGTCAATAAGTACGTCCAAGGGATACAGTAAACCTGAAGTCAAGCATCGGAATCTATAACTAGTGTCACAGGAATGGTTCAAAGCATAGACAGTAGGAAGAGTCAGTCTTCTTGTACTTAAGTCGGCATTGTGCCTTTTCTATTTAATTCCGATGCAATTTCTGTGTTTCATTGTCAATCAGAAGGTCAGAAGGATACAATAAACCTGCAGTGAAGCATCGGAATCTGTAACTACGGTCACAGGAATGGTTCAAATCATAGACAGTAAGAAGAGTCAGTCATCTTGTACTTAAGTCGGCATTGTGCGTTTCCTATTTTATTCCGAGGCAATTTCTGTGTTCCATGGTCAACAAGAAGGTCCAAGGGATACAGTAAAACTGAAGTGATGCATCGGAATCTATATCTAGTGTCACAGGAATGGTTCAAAACAGTAAGGAGAGTCAGTCTTCTAGTACTTAAGTCGGCATTGTGCCACTTGTATTTAAATCCGATGCAGTTTCTGTGCTTCACCGTCAATAAGAAGGTCAGAGGGAAACAGTAAACCTGAAGTGAAGCATCGGAATCTATAACTAGTGTCACAGGAATGGTTCGAAACAGTCAGTAAGAATAGTCAGTCTTCTTGTACTTAAGTCGGCATTGTGCGTTTTGTATTTAACTCCGAAGCAATTTCTGTGTTTCATAGTCAATAAGAAGGTCACAGGGATACAGTAAACCTGAAGTGTAGCATCGGAATCTATAACTAGTGTCACTGGAATGGTTCAAAGCATAGACAGTAAGAAAGGTCAGTCTTCTTGTACTTAAGTCAGCATTGTGCCTTTTGTATTTAATTCCGATGCAATTTCTGTGTTTCATCGTCAATAAGAAGGTCCAAGGGATACAGTAAACCTGAAATGAAGCGTCGGAATCTATAACTAGTGTCATAGGAATGTTTCAAAACATAGACAGTAGGAAGAGTTAGTCTACATGTACTTAAGTCAGCATTGTGCATTTTGTATTTAATTCCGATGCAATTTCTGTGTTTCATCGTCAATAAGAAGGTCAGAGGGATACAGTATACCTGAAGTGAAGCATCGGAATCTACAACTAGTGTCACAGGAATGGTTCAAAAAATAGTCAGTAAGAAGAGTCAGTCTTCTTGTAGTTAAGTCGGCATTGTGCCTTTTGTATTTAATTCCAAGGCAATTTCTGTGTTTCATCGTCAATAAGAAGGTCCAAGGGATACAGTAAACCTGAAGTGAAGCATCGGAATCTATAACTAGTGTCATAGGAATGTTTCAAAACATAGACAGTAGGAAGAGTTAGTCTACATGTACTTAAGTCAGCATTGTGCATTTTGTATTTAATTCCGATGCAATTTCTGTGTTTCATCGTCAATAAGAAGGTCCAAGGGATACAGTAAACCTGAAATGAAGCGTCGGAATCTATAACTAGTGTCATAGGAATGTTTCAAAACATAGACAGTAGGAAGAGTTAGTCTACATGTACTTAAGTCGGCATTGTGCATTTTGTATTTAATTCCGATGCAATTTCTGTGTTTCATCATCAATAAGAAGGTCAGAGGGATACAGTATACCTGAAGTGAAGCATCGGAATCTACAACTAGTGTCACAGGAATGGTTCAAAAAATAGTCAGTAAGAAGAGTCAGTCTTCTTGTAGTTAAGTCGGCATTGTGCCTTTTGTATTTAATTCCAAGGCAATTTCTGTGTTTCATCGTCAATGAGAAGGTCCAAGGGATACAGTAAACCTGAAGTGAAGCATCGGAATCTATAACTAGTGTCACAGGAATGGTTCAAAACATAGACAGTAAGAAGAGTCGGACTTCTTGTACTTAAGTCGGCATTATGCCCTTTTCAATTTAATTCCGATGCAATTACTGTATTTCATCGTCAATAGGAAGGTCAGAGGGATACTGTAAACCTGAAGTGAAGCATCGGAAGCTCTAACTAGTGTCACAGGAATGGTTCAAAACATCGTCAGTAAGAAGAGTCAGTCTTCTTGTACTTAAATCGGCATTGTGCATTATCTATTTAATTCCGATGCAATAGCAGTGTTTCATCGTCAATAAGAAGGTCCAAGGGATACAGTAAACCTGAAGTGAAGCATCGGAATCTGTAACTAGCGTTGCAGCAATGGTTCAAAACATTGTCAGTATGAAGAGTCAGTGTTCTTGTACTTAAGTCAGCATTGTGCCTTTTCTGTTTAATTCCGATGCAATTTCTGTGTTTCATCGTCAATAAGAAGGTCCAAGGGATACAGTAAACCTGAAGTGAAGTACCGGAATCTATAACTAAGGTCACAGGAATGTTTCAAAACATAGACAGTAGGAAGAGTCAGTCTACATGTACTTAAGTCGGCATTGTGCCTTTTGCATTTAATTCCGATGCAATTTCTGAGTTTCATCGTCAATAAGAAGGTCAGAGGGATACCGTAAACCTGAAGTGAAGCATCGGAATCTATAAGTAGTGTAACAGGAATGGTTCAAAACATAGTCAGTAAGGAGAGTCAGTCTTCTTGTACTTAAATCGGCATTGTGCCTTTTGTATTTTATTCAGATGCAATTTCTGTGTTTTATCGTCAATAAGAAGGTCCAAGGGATACAGTAAACCTGAAGTGAAGCATCGGAATCGATAACTAGTGGCACAGGAATGGTTCAAAAAATAGTCAGTAAGAAGAGTCAGTCTTCTTCAAGTTAACTCGGCATTGTGTCTTTTGTATTTAATTCCGAGGCAATTTCTGTGTTTCATCGTCAATAAGAAGGTCCAAGGGATACAGTAAACCAGAAGTGAAGCATCGAAATATATAACTAGTGTCACAGGAATGGTTCAAAACATAGACAGTAAGAAGAGTCGGACTTCTTGTACTCAAGTCGGCATTATGCCCATTTCAATTTAATTCCGATGCAATTACTGAGTTTCATCGTCAATAGGAAGGTCAGAGGGATACAGTAAACCTGAAGTGAAGCATCGGAAGCCCTAACTAGTGTCACAGGAATGGTTCAAAAATCGTCAGTAAGAAGAGTCAGTCTTCTTGTACTTAAGTCGGCATTGTGCCTTTTCTATTTAATTCCGATGCAATTACTGTATTTCACCGTCAATAGGAAGGTCAGAGGGATACATTAAACCTGAAGTGAAGCATCGGAAGCTCTAACTAGTGTCACAGGAATAGTTCAAAACATCGTCAGTAAGAAGAGTCAGTCTTCTTGTACTTAAGTCAGCATTGTGCCTTTTGTATTTAATTCCGATGCAATTTCTGTGTCTCATCGTCAATAAGAAGGTCAGAGGAATACAGTGAACCTGAGGTGAAGCAGTGGAATCTATAACTAGTGTCACAGGAATGGTTCAAAACATAGACAGTAGGAAGAGTCAGTCTTCTTTTACTTAAGTCGGCATTGTGCCTTTTCTATTTAATTCCGATGCAATTTCCGTGTTTCATCGCCAATAAGAATGTCCAAAGCATACAGTGAACCTGAAGTGAAGCATCGGAATCCATAACCAATGTCACAGGAATCGTTCAAAACATAGACAGTAGGAAGAGTCAGTCTTCTTGTACTTAAGTCAGCATTGTGCCTTTTGTATTTAATTCCGATGCAATTTCTGTGTTTCATCGTCAATAAGATGGTCCAAGGGATACAGTAAACCTGAAATGAAGCGTCGGAATCTATAACTAGTGTCATAGGAATGTTTCAAAACATAGACAGTAGGAAGAGTTAGTCTACATGTACTTAAGTCGGCATTGTGCATTTTGTATTTAATTCCGATGCAATTTCTGTGTTTCATCGTCAATAAGAAGGTCAGAGGGATACAGTATACCTGAAGTGAAGCATCGGAATCTACAACTAGTGTCACAGGAATGGTTCAAAAAATAGTCAGTAAGAAGAGTCAGTCTTCTTGTAGTTAAGTCGGCATTGTGCCTTTTGTATTTAATTCCAAGGCAATTTCTGTGTTTCATCGTCAATAAGAAGGTCCAAGGGATGCAGTAAACCTGAAGTGAAGCATCGGAATCTATAACTAGTGTCACAGGAATGGTTCAAAACATAGACAGTAAGAAGAGTCGGACTTCTTGTACTTAAGTCGGCATTATGCCCTTTTCAATTTAATTCCGATGCAATTACTGTATTTCATCGTCAATAGGAAGGTCAGAGGGATACAGTAAACCTGAAGTGAAGCATCGGAAGCTCTAACTAGTGTCACAGGAATGGTTCAAAACATCGTCAGTAAGAAGAGTCAGTCTTCTTGTACTTAAATCGGCATTGTGCATTATCTATTTAATTCCGATGCAATATCTGTGTTTCATCGTCAATAAGAAGGTCCAAGGGATACAGTAAACCTGAAGTGAAGCATCGGAATCTGTAACTAGCGTCGCAGCAATGGTTCAAAACATTGTCAGTATGAAGAGTCAGTGTTGTTGTACTTAAGTCGGCATTGTGCCTTCTCTGTTTAATTCCGATGCGATTTCTGTGTTTCATCGTCAATAAGAAGGTCCAAGGGATACAGTAAACCTGAAGTGAAGTATCGGAATCTATAACTAGTGTCACAGGAATGGTTCAAATCATAGACAGTAAGAAGGGTCAGTCATATTGTACTGAAGTCGGCATTGTGCCTTTTCTATTTAGTTCCGATGCAATTTCTGTGTTTCACCGTCAATAAGAAGGTCAGATGGATACAGTAAACCTGAAGTGAAGCATCGGAATCTATAACAAGTGTCACAGGAATGGTTCAAATCATAGACAGAAAGAAGAGTCAGTCTTCTAGTACTTACGTCGGCATTGTGCCTTTTGTATTTAATTCCGATGCAATATCTGTGTTTAATCGTCAATAAGAAGGACTAAGGGATACAGTGAACCTGAAGTGAGGCACCGGAATCTATAACTAGTGCCACAGGAATGGTTCAAAACATAGACAGTAGGGAGAGTCAGTCCTCTTGTACTTATGTCTGCTTTGTGCCTTTTCTATTTAATTCCGATGCACTTTCTGTGTTTCATCGTCAATAAGAGGGTCAGAGGGATACAGTAAACCTGAAGTGAAGCATCGGAATCTATAACTAGTGTCACAGGAATGGTTCAAAACATAGACAGTAGGAAGAGTCAGTCTTCTTGTACTTAAGTCGGCATTGTGCCTTTTCTATTTAATTCCGATGCAATTTCTGTGTTTCATCGTCAATAAGAAGGTCACAGGGATACAATAAACCTGAAGTGAAGCATCGGAACCTGTAACTACGGTCACAGGAATGGTTCAAAACATAGACAGTAAGAAGAGTCAGTCACCTTGTACTTAAGTCGGCATTGAGCGTTTTCTATTTTATTCCGAGGCAATTTCTGTGTTGCATCGTCAACAAGAAGGTCCAAGGGATACAGTAAAACTGAAGTGAATCATCGGAATCTATATCTAGTGTCACAGGAATGGTTCAAAACATAGACAGTAAGCAGAGTCAGTCTTCTTGTAATTAAGTCGGCATTGTGCCATTTGTATTTAATTCCGATGCAATTTCTGTGCTTCACCGTCAATAAGAAGGTCAGAGGGATACAGAAAACCTGAAGTGAAGCATCGGAATCTATAACTAGTGTCACAGGAATGGTTCAAATCATAGACAGTAGGATGAGTCAGTTTTCTTGTACTTAAGTCGGCATTGTGCCTTTTCTATTTAATTCCGATGCAATTTCTGTGTTGCATCGTCAAAAAGAAGGTCAGAGGGATACAGTAAACCTGAAGTGAAGCATCGGAATCTATAACTAGTGTCACAGGAATGGTTCAAATCATAGACAGTAAGAAGGGTCAGTCTTCTTGTACTGAAGTAGGCATTGTGCCTTTTCTATTCAATTCCGATGCAATTTCTGTGTTTCACCGTCAATAAGAAGGTCAGATGGATACAGTAAACCTGAAGTGAAGCATCGGAATCTATAACTTGTGTCATAGGAGTGGTTCAAAACATAGACAGTAGGAAGAGTCAGTCGTCTTGTACTTAAGTCGGCATTGTGCCTCTTGTATTTAACTCCGATGCACTATCTGTGTTTCATCTTCAATAAGAAGGTTGGGGGATACAGTAAACCTGAAGTGAAGCATCGGAATCTATAACTAGTGTCACAGGAATGGTTCAAAACATAGTCAGTAAGAAGAGTCAGTCTTCTTGTACTTAAGTCGGCTTTGTGGCTTTTGTATTTAATTCCGATGCAATTTCTGTGTTTCACCGTCAATAAGAAGGTCAGAGGGATACAGTAAACCTGAAGTGAAGCATCGGAATCTATAACTAGTGTCACAGGAATGGTGCAAAACATAGACAGTAAGAAGAGTCAGTCTTCTTGTACTTAAGTCGGCATTGTGCCTTTTTCAATTTAATTCCGATGGAATTTCTGTGTTTCATTGTCAATAATAAGGTCAGAGGAATATAGCAAACCTGAAGTGAAGCATCGGAATCTCTAACTAGTGCCACAGGAATAGTTCAAAACATAGTCAGTAAGAAGAGTCAGTCTTATAGTACTTACGTCGGCATTGTGCCTATTGTATTTAATTCCGATGCAATTTCTGTGTTTCACCGTCAATAAGAAGGTCCAAGGGATACAGTAAACGTGAAGTGAAGCAGCGGAATTCATAACTAGTGTCACAGGAATGGTTCAAATCATAGACAGTAAGAAGAGTCAGTCTTCTTGTACTTAGAGCTGCATTGTGCCTTTTCTACTTAATTCCGATGCAAATTCTGTGTTTCATCGTAAAAAAGTAGGTCAGAGGGATACAGTAATCCTAAAGTGAAGCATCGGAATCTATAACTAGTGTCACAGGATTGGTTCAAAACATAGACAGTAGGAAGAGTCAGTCTTCTTGTACTTAAGTCAGCATTGTCCCTTTTCTATTTAATTCCGATGCAATTTCTGTGTTTCATCGTCAATAAGTACGTCCAAGGGATACAATAAACCGGAGGTGAAGCATCGGAATCTATAACTAGTGTCACAGGAATGGTTCAAAACATAGACAGTAGGAAGAACCAGTCTTCTTGTACTTCAGTCGGCATTGTGCTTTTTCTATTTAATTCCGATGCAATTTCTGTGTTTCATCGTCCATAAGAACGTCTGCGGGATACAGTAAACCTGAAGTGAAGCATCGGAATCTATAACTAGTGTCACTGAATTGGTTCTAACTTAGACAGTAAGAAGCGTCGGACTTCTTGTACTTAAGTCGGCATTGTGGCTTTTGTATTTAATTCCGATGCAATTTCTGTGTCTCATCGTCAATAAGAAGGTCAGAGGAATACAGTGAACCTGAGGTGAAGCAGTGGAATCTATAACTAGTGTCACAGGAATGGTTCAAAACATAGACAGTAGGAAGAGTCAGTCTTCTTTTACTTAAGTCGGCATTGTGCCTTTTCTATTTAATTCCGATGCAATTTCCGTGTTTCATCGCCAATAAGAATGTCCAAAGCATACAGTGAACCTGAAGTGAAGCATCGGAATCCATAACCAATGTCACAGGAATCGTTCAAAACATAGACAGTAGGAAGAGTCAGTCTTCTTGTACTTAAGTCAGCATTGTGCCTTTTGTATTTAATTCCGATGCAATTTCTGTGTTTCATCGTCAATAAGATGGTCCAAGGGATACAGTAAACCTGAAATGAAGCGTCGGAATCTATAACTAGTGTCATAGGAATGTTTCAAAACATAGACAGTAGGAAGAGTTAGTCTACATGTACTTAAGTCGGCATTGTGCATTTTGTATTTAATTCCGATGCAATTTCTGTGTTTCATCGTCAATAAGAAGGTCAGAGGGATACAGTATATATGAAGTGAAGCATCGGAATCTACAACTAGTGTCACAGGAATGGTTCAAAAAATAGTCAGTAAGAAGAGTCAGTCTTCTTGTAGTTAAGTCGGCATTGTGCCTTTTGTATTTAATTCCAAGGCAATTTCTGTGTTTCATCGTCAATAAGAAGGTCCAAGGGATGCAGTAAACCTGAAGTGAAGCATCGGAATCTATAACTAGTGTCACAGGAATGGTTCAAAACATAGACAGTAAGAAGAGTCGGACTTCTTGTACTTAAGTCAGCATTATGCCCTTTTCAATTTAATTCCGATGCAATTACTGTATTTCATCGTCAATAGGAAGGTCAGAGGGATACAGTTAACCTGAAGTGAAGCATCGGAAGCTCTAACTAGTGTCACAGGAATGGTTCAAAACATCGTCAGTAAGAAGAGTCAGTCTTCTTGTACTTAAATCGGCATTGTGCATTATCTATTTAATTCCGATGCAATATCTGTGTTTCATCGTCAATAAGAAGGTCCAAGGGATACAGTAAACCTGAAGTGAAGCATCGGAATCTGTAACTAGCGTCGCAGCAATGGTTCAAAACATTGTCAGTATGAAGAGTCAGTGTTGTTGTACTTAAGTCGGCATTGTGCCTTCTCTGTTTAATTCCGATGCGATTTCTGTGTTTCATCGTCAATAAGAAGGTCCAAGGGATACAGTAAACCTGAAGTGAAGTATCGGAATCTATAACTAGTGTCACAGGAATGGTTCAAATCATAGACAGTAAGAAGGGTCAGTCATATTGTACTGAAGTCGGCATTGTGCCTTTTCTATTTAGTTCCGATGCAATTTCTGTGTTTCACCGTCAATAAGAAGGTCAGATGGATACAGTAAACCTGAAGTGAAGCATCGGAATCTATAACAAGTGTCACAGGAATGGTTCAAATCATAGACAGAAAGAAGAGTCAGTCTTCTAGTACTTACGTCGGCATTGTGCCTTTTGTATTTAATTCCGATGCAATATCTGTGTTTAATCGTCAATAAGAAGGACTAAGGGATACAGTGAACCTGAAGTGAGGCATCGGAATCTATAACTAGTGCCACAGGAATGGTTCAAAACATAGACAGTAGGGAGAGTCAGTCCTCTTGTACTTATGTCTGCTTTGTGCCTTTTCTATTTAATTCCGATGCACTTTCTGTGTTTCATCGTCAATAAGAGGGTCAGAGGGATACAGTAAACCTGAAGTGAAGCATCGGAATCTATAACTAGTGTCACAGGAATGGTTCAAAACATAGACAGTAGGAAGAGTCAGTCTTCTTGTACTTAAGTCGGCATTGTGCCTTTTCTATTTAATTCCGATGCAATTTCTGTGTTTCATCGTCAATAAGAAGGTCACAGGGATACAATAAACCTGAAGTGAAGCATCGGAACCTGTAACTACGGTCACAGGAATGGTTCAAAACATAGACAGTAAGAAGAGTCAGTCACCTTGTACTTAAGTCGGCATTGAGCGTTTTCTATTTTATTCCGAGGCAATTTCTGTGTTGCATCGTCAACAAGAAGGTCCAAGGGATACAGTAAAACTGAAGTGAAGCATCGGAATCTATATCTAGTGTCACAGGAATGGTTCAAAACATAGACAGTAAGCAGAGTCAGTCTTCTTGTAATTAAGTCGGCATTGTGCCATTTGTATTTAATTCCGATGCAATTTCTGTGCTTCACCGTCAATAAGAAGGTCAGAGGGATACAGAAAACCTGAAGTGAAGCATCGGAATCTATAACTAGTGTCACAGGAATGGTTCAAATCATAGACAGTAGGATGAGTCAGTTTTCTTGTACTTAAGTCGGCATTGTGCCTTTTCTATTTAATTCCGATGCAATTTCTGTGTTGCATCGTCAAAAAGAAGGTCAGAGGGATACAGTAAACCTGAAGTGAAGCATCGGAATCTATAACTAGTGTCACAGGAATGGTTCAAATCATAGACAGTAAGAAGGGTCAGTCTTCTTGTACTGAAGTCGGCATTGTGCCTTTTCTATTCAATTCCGATGCAATTTCTGTGTTTCACCGTCAATAAGAAGGTCAGATGGATACAGTAAACCTGAAGTGAAGCATCGGAATCTATAACTTGTGTCATAGGAGTGGTTCAAAACATAGACAGTAGGAAGAGTCAGTCGTCTTGTACTTAAGTCGGCATTGTGCCTCTTGTATTTAACTCCGATGCACTATCTGTGTTTCATCTTCAATAAGAAGGTTGGGGGATACAGTAAACCTGAAGTGAAGCATCGGAATCTATAACTAGTGTCACAGGAATGGTTCAAAACATAGTCAGTAAGAAGAGTCAGTCTTCTTGTACTTAAGTCGGCTTTGTGGCTTTTGTATTTAATTCCGATGCAATTTCTGTGTTTCACCGTCAATAAGAAGGTCAGAGGGATACAGTAAACCTGAAGTGAAGCATCGGAATCTATAACTAGTGTCACAGGAATGGTGCAAAACATAGACAGTAAGAAGAGTCAGTCTTCTTGTACTTAAGTCGGCATTGTGCCTTTTTCAATTTAATTCCGATGGAATTTCTGTGTTTCATTGTCAATAATAAGGTCAGAGGAATATAGCAAACCTGAAGTGAAGCATCGGAATCTCTAACTAGTGCCACAGGAATAGTTCAAAACATAGTCAGTAAGAAGAGTCAGTCTTATAGTACTTACGTCGGCATTGTGCCTATTGTATTTAATTCCGATGCAATTTCTGTGTTTCACCGTCAATAAGAAGGTCCAAGGGATACAGTAAACGTGAAGTGAAGCAGCGGAATTCATAACTAGTGTCACAGGAATGGTTCAAATCATAGACAGTAAGAAGAGTCAGTCTTCTTGTACTTAGAGCTGCATTGTGCCTTTTCTACTTAATTCCGATGCAAATTCTGTGTTTCATCGTAAAAAAGTAGGTCAGAGGGATACAGTAATCCTGAAGTGAAGCATCGGAATCTATAACTAGTGTCACAGGATTGGTTCAAAACATAGACAGTAGGAAGAGTCAGTCTTCTTGTACTTAAGTCAGCATTGTCCCTTTTCTATTTAATTCCGATGCAATTTCTGTGTTTCATCGTCAATAAGTACGTCCAAGGGATACAATAAACCGGAGGTGAAGCATCGGAATCTATAACTAGTGTCACAGGAATGGTTCAAAACATAGACAGTAGGAAGAACCAGTCTTCTTGTACTTCAGTCGGCATTGTGCTTTTTCTATTTAATTCCGATGCAATTTCTGTGTTTCATCGTCCATAAGAACGTCTGCGGGATACAGTAAACCTGAAGTGAAGCATCGGAATCTATAACTAGTGTCACTGAATTGGTTCTAACTTAGACAGTAAGAAGCGTCGGACTTCTTGTACTTAAGTCGGCATTGTGGCTTTTGTATTTAATTCCGATGCAATTTCTGTGTCTCATCGTCAATAAGAAGGTCAGAGGAATACAGTGAACCTGAGGTGAAGCAGTGGAATCTATAACTAGTGTCACAGGAATGGTTCAAAACATAGACAGTAGGAAGAGTCAGTCTTCTTTTACTTAAGTCGGCATTGTGCCTTTTCTATTTAATTCCGATGCAATTTCCGTGTTTCATCGCCAATAAGAATGTCCAAAGCATACAGTGAACCTGAAGTGAAGCATCGGAATCCATAACCAATGTCACAGGAATCGTTCAAAACATAGACAGTAGGAAGAGTCAGTCTTCTTGTACTTAAGTCAGCATTGTGCCTTTTGTATTTAATTCCGATGCAATTTCTGTGTTTCATCGTCAATAAGATGGTCCAAGGGATACAGTAAACCTGAAATGAAGCGTCGGAATCTATAACTAGTGTCATAGGAATGTTTCAAAACATAGACAGTAGGAAGAGTTAGTCTACATGTACTTAAGTCGGCATTGTGCATTTTGTATTTAATTCCGATGCAATTTCTGTGTTTCATCGTCAATAAGAAGGTCAGAGGGATACAGTATATATGAAGTGAAGCATCGGAATCTACAACTAGTGTCACAGGAATGGTTCAAAAAATAGTCAGTAAGAAGAGTCAGTCTTCTTGTAGTTAAGTCGGCATTGTGCCTTTTGTATTTAATTCCAAGGCAATTTCTGTGTTTCATCGTCAATAAGAAGGTCCAAGGGATGCAGTAAACCTGAAGTGAAGCATCGGAATCTATAACTAGTGTCACAGGAATGGTTCAAAACATAGACAGTAAGAAGAGTCGGACTTCTTGTACTTAAGTCAGCATTATGCCCTTTTCAATTTAATTCCGATGCAATTACTGTATTTCATCGTCAATAGGAAGGTCAGAGGGATACAGTTAACCTGAAGTGAAGCATCGGAAGCTCTAACTAGTGTCACAGGAATGGTTCAAAACATCGTCAGTAAGAAGAGTCAGTCTTCTTGTACTTAAATCGGCATTGTGCATTATCTATTTAATTCCGATGCAATATCTGTGTTTCATCGTCAATAAGAAGGTCCAAGGGATACAGTAAACCTGAAGTGAAGCATCGGAATCTGTAACTAGCGTCGCAGCAATGGTTCAAAACATTGTCAGTATGAAGAGTCAGTGTTGTTGTACTTAAGTCGGCATTGTGCCTTCTCTGTTTAATTCCGATGCGATTTCTGTGTTTCATCGTCAATAAGAAGGTCCAAGGGATACAGTAAACCTGAAGTGAAGTATCGGAATCTATAACTAGTGTCACAGGAATGGTTCAAATCATAGACAGTAAGAAGGGTCAGTCATATTGTACTGAAGTCGGCATTGTGCCTTTTCTATTTAATTCCGATGCAATTTCTGTGTTTCACCGTCAATAAGAAGGTCAGATGGATACAGTAAACCTGAAGTGAAGCATCGGAATCTATAACAAGTGTCACAGGAATGGTTCAAATCATAGACAGAAAGAAGAGTCAGTCTTCTAGTACTTACGTCGGCATTGTGCCTTTTGTATTTAATTCCGATGCAATATCTGTGTTTAATCGTCAATAAGAAGGACTAAGGGATACAGTGAACCTGAAGTGAGGCATCGGAATCTATAACTAGTGCCACAGGAATGGTTCAAAACATAGACAGTAGGGAGAGTCAGTCCTCTTGTACTTATGTCTGCTTTGTGCCTTTTCTATTTAATTCCGATGCACTTTCTGTGTTTCATCGTCAATAAGAGGGTCAGAGGGATACAGTAAACCTGAAGTGAAGCATCGGAATCTATAACTAGTGTCACAGGAATGGTTCAAAACATAGACAGTAGGAAGAGTCAGTCTTCTTGTACTTAAGTCGGCATTGTGCCTTTTCTATTTAATTCCGATGCAATTTCTGTGTTTCATCGTCAATAAGAAGGTCAGAGGGATACAATAAACCTGAAGTGAAGCATCGGAACCTGTAACTACGGTCACAGGAATGGTTCAAAACATAGACAGTAAGAAGAGTCAGTCATCTTGTACTTAAGTCGGCATTGTGCGTTTTCTACTTTATTCCGAGGCAATTTCTGTGTTGCATCGTCAACAAGAAGGTCCAAGGGATACAGTAAAACTGAAGTGAAGCATCGGAATCTATATCTAGTGTCACAGGAATGGTTCAAAACATAGACAGTAAGCAGAGTCAGTCTTCTTGTAATTAAGTCGGCATTGTGCCATTTGTATTTAATTCCGATGCAATTTCTGTGCTTCACCGTCAATAAGAAGGTCAGAGGGATACAGTAAACCCGAAGTGAAGCATCGGAATCTATAAGTAGTGTCACAGGAATGGTTCAAATCATAGACAGTAGGATGAGTCAGTTTTCTTGTACTTAAGTCGGCATTGTGCCTTTTCTATTTAATTCCGATGCAATTTCTGTGTTGCATCGTCAAAAAGAAGGTCAGAGGGATACAGTAAACCTGAAGTGAAACATCGGAATCTATAACTAGTATCACAGGTATGGTTCAAATCATAGACAGTAAGAAGGGTCAGTCTTCTTGTACTGAAGTCGGCATTGTGCTTTTCTATTTAATTCCGATGCAATTTCTGTGTTTCACCGTCAATAAGAAGGTCAGATGGATACAGTAAACCTGAAGTGACGCATCGGAATCTATAACTAGTGTCATAGGAGTGGTTCAAAACATAGACAGTAGGAAGAGTCAGTCGTCTTGTACTTAAGTCGGCATTGTGCCTCTTGTATTTAACTCCGATGCACTATCTGTGTTTCATCTTCAATAAGAAGGTTGGGGG
This sequence comes from Schistocerca americana, assembly GCF_021461395.2. Taxonomy (NCBI): domain Eukaryota; kingdom Metazoa; phylum Arthropoda; class Insecta; order Orthoptera; family Acrididae; genus Schistocerca; species Schistocerca americana. The sequence continues at coordinate 1,982,539 of NW_025726104.1, forward strand.
ATACAGTAAACCTGAAGTGAAGCATCGGAATCTATAACTAGTGTCACAGGAATGGTTCAAAACATAGTCAGTAAGAAGAGTCAGTCTTCTTGTACTTAAGTCGGCTTTGTGGCTTTTGTATTTAATTCCGATGCAATTTCTGTGTTTCACCGTCGATAAGAAGGTCAGAGGGATACAGTAAACCTGAAGTGAAGCATCGGAATCTATAACTAGTGTCACAGGAATGGTTCAAAACATAGACAGTAGGAAGAACCAGTCTTCTTGTACTTCAGTCGGCATTGTGCTTTTTCTATTTAATTCCGATGCAATTTCTGTGTTTCATCGTCCATAAGAAGGTCTGCGCGATACAGTAAACCTGAAGTGAAGCATCGGAATATATAACTAGTGTCACTGAATTGGTTCTAACTTAGACAGTAAGAAGGGTCGGACTTCTTGTACTTAAGTCGGCATTGTGGCTTTTGTATTTAATTCCGATGCAATTTCTGTGTCTCATCGTCAATAAGAAGGTCAGAGGAATACAGTGAACCTGAGGTGAAGCAGTGGAATCTATAACTAGTGTCACAGGAATGGTTCAAAACATAGACAGTAGGAAAAGTCAGTCTTCTTTTACTTAAGTCGGCATTGTGCCTTTTCTATTTAATTCCGATGCAATTTCCGTGTTTCGTCGCCAATGAGAATGTCCAAAGCATACAGTGAACCTGAAGTGAAGCATCGGAATCCATAACCAATGTCACAGGAATCGTTCAAAACATAGACAGTAGGAAGAGTCAGTCTTCTTGTACTTAAGTCGACATTGTGCCTTTTGTATTTAGTTCCGATGCAATTTCTGTGTTTCATCGTCAATAAGAAGGTCCTAGGGATAGAGTAAACCTGAAGTGAAGCATCGGAATCTATAACTAGTGTCACAGGAATGGTTCAAAACATAGTCAGTAAGAAGTGTCAGTCTTCTTGTACTTAGGTCGGAATTGTGCCTTTTGTATTTAATTCCGATGCAATTTCTGTGTTTCATCGTCAATACGAAGGTCCAAGGGATACAGTAAACCTGAAGTGAAGCATCGCAATCTATAACTAGTGTCACAGGAATGGTTCAAAACATAGTCAGTAAGAAGAGTCAGTCTTCTTGTACTTATGTTAGCATTGTGCCTTTTGTATTTAACTCCGATGCAATTTCTGTGTTTCAACGTCAATATGAAGGTCAGAGGGATACAGCAAACCTGAAGTGTAGCATCGGAATCTATAACTAGTGTCACAGGAATGGTTCAAAACCGTCAGTAAGAAGAGTCAGTCTTCTTGTACTTAAGTCGGCATTGTGCATTTTGTATTTAATTCCGATGCAATTTCTGTGTTTCATCGTCAATAAGATGGTCCAAGGGATACAGTAAACCTGAAGTGAAGCATCGGAATCTATAACTAGTGTCACAGGAATGGTTCAAAACATAGACAGAAAGAAGAGTAAGTCTTCTTGTACATAAGTCGGCATTGTGCCTTTTGTATTTTTTTTCGATGTAATTTCTGTGTTTCATCGTCAAAAAGAAAGTCAGAGGGATACAGTAAACCTGAAGTGAAGCATCGGAATCTATAACTAGTGTCACAGGAATGGTTCAAAACATAGACAGTAGGAAGAGTCAGTCTTCTTGTACTTCAGTCGGCATTGTGACTTTTCTGTTTAATTCCGATGCAAATTCTGTGTTTCATCGTCAAAAGAGGGTCAGAGGGATACAGTAAACCTGAAGTGAAGCATCGGAATCTATAACTAGTGTCACAGGAATGGTTCAAAACATAATCAGTAAGAAGAGTCAGTCTTCTTGTACTTATGTTGGCATTGTGCCTTTTGTATTTAATTCCGATGCAATTTCTGTGTTTCATCGTCAATAAGAAGGTCAGAGGGATACAGTAAACCTGAAGTGAAGCATCGGAATCTATAACTAGTATCACAGGAATGGTTCAAAACAGTCAGTAAGAAGAGTCAGTCTTCTTGTACTTAAGTCGGCATTGTGCATTTTGAATTTAATTCCGATGCAATTTCTGTGTTTCATCGTCAATAAGAAGGTCCAAGGGATACAGTAAACCTGAAGTGAAGCTTCGGAATCTTTAACTAGTGTCACAGGAATGGTTCAAAACATAGACAGTAGGAAGAGTCAGTCTTCTTGTACTTAAGTCGGCTTTCTGCCTTTTGTATTTAATTCCGATGCAATTTCTGTGTTTCATCGTCAAAACGAAGGTCAGAGGGATACAGTAAACCTGAAGTGAAGCATCGGAATCTATAACTAGTGTCACAGGAATGGTTCAAAACATAGACATTAGGAAGAGTCAGTCTTCTTGTACTTAAGTCGGCATTGTGCCTTTTCTATTTAATTCCGTTGCAATTTCTGTGTTTCATCGCCAAAAAGAAGGTCAGAGGGATACAGTAAATCTGACGTGAAGCATCGGAATCTATAACTAGTGTCACAGAAATGGTTCAAAACATAGACAGTAGGAAGAGTCAGTCTTCTTGTACTTAAGTCGGCATTGTGCCTTTTCTATTTAATTCCGATGCAATTTCTGTGTTTCATCGTCAATAAGTAGGTCCAAGGGATAAGGTAAGCCTGAGGTGAAGCATCGGAATCCATAACTAGTGTCACAGGAATGGTTCAAAACATAGACAGTAGGAAGAGTCAGTCTTCATGTACTTAAGTCGGCATTGTGCTATTTCTATTTATTTCCGATGCAATTTCTGTGTTTCATCGTCAATAAGAAGGTCAGAGGGATACAGTAAACCTGAAGTGAAGCATCGGAAATCAATAACTAGTGTCACTGGAATGGTTCTAACATCGACAGTAAGAAGGGTCAGTCTTCTTGTACTTAAGTCGGCATTGTGCCTTTTGTATTTATTTCCGATGCAATTTCTGTGTTTCATCGTCAATAAGAAGGTTCAAGGGATACAGTAAAAATGAAGTGAAGCATCGGAATCTATAACTAGTGTAACAGGAATGGTTCAAAGCAGTCAGTACGGAGAGTCAGTCTTCTTGTAATTAAGTCGGCATTGAGCCTTTTGTATTTAATTCCGATGCAATATCTATGTTTCATCGTCAATAAGAAGGTCCAAGGGATACAGTAAACGTGAAGTGAAGCATCGGAATCCATAACTAGTGTCACAGGAATGGCTCAAAACATAGACAGTAAGAAGATTCAGTCTTCTTGTACTTAAGTCGGCATTGTGCCTTTTCTATTTAATTCCGATGCAATTTCTGTGTTTCATCGTCAAAAAGAAGGTCAGTGGGATAGAGTAAACATGAAGTGAATAATCGGAATCTATAACTAGTGTCACAGGAACGGTTCAAACCATAGACAGTAGGAAGAGTCAGCCTTCTTGCACTTGGGTCGGCATTGTGCCTTTTCTATTTAATTCCGATGCAATTTCTGTGTTTCATGGTCAAAAAGAAGGTCAGAGGGATACAGTAAACCTGAAGTGAAGCATCCGAATCTAAAACTAGTGTCACAGGAAGGGTTCAAAACATAGACAGTAGGAAGAGTCGGTCTAATTGTACTTAAGTCGGCATTGTGCCTTTTCTACTTAATTCCGATGCAATTTCTGTGTTTCATCGTCAAAAAGAAGGTCAGAGGGATAGAGTAAACCTGAAGTGAATAATCGGAATCTATAACTAGTGTCACAGGAACAGTTCAAACCATAGACAGTAGGAAGCGTCAGCCTTCTTGTAGTTGAGTCGGCATTGTGCCTTTTCTATTGAATTCCGATGCAATTTCTGTGTTTCATCGTCAAAAAGAAGGTCAGAGGGATACAGTAAACCTGAAGTGAAGCATCGGAATCTATAACTAGTGTCACAGGAATGGTTCAACACATAGACAGTAGGAAGAGTCAGTCTTCTTGTACTTAAGTCGGCATTGTGCCTTTTCTATTTAATTCAGATGCAATTTCTGTGTTTCATCGTCAATAAGTAGGTCCAAGGTATACAGTATACCTGTTTTAAGCATCGGAAACTATAACTAGTGTCACAGGAATGGTTCAAAACATAGACAGTAGGAAGAGTCAGTCGTTTTGTACTTAAGTCGGCATTGTGCTTTTTCTATTTAATTCCGATGCAATTTCTGTGTTCCATCGTCAATAAGAAGGTCAGAGGGATACAGTAAACCTGAACTGAAGCATGGGAATCTATAACTAGTGTCACTGGAATGGTTCTAACATAGACAGAAAGAAGGGTCAGACTTCTTGTACTTAAGTCGGCATTGTGCCATTTGTATTTAATTCCGATGCAATTTATGTGTTTCATCGTCAATAAGTAGGTCCAAGGGATACAGTAAAAATGAAGTGAAGCATCGGAATCTATAACTAGTGTCACAGGAATGGTTCAAAACATAGACAGTATGAAGAACCAGTCTTCTTGTACTTAAGTCGGCATTGTGCTTATTCTATTTAATTCCGATGCAATTTCTGTGTTTCATCGTCTATAAGAAGGTCAGAAGGATACAGTAAACCAGAAGTGAAGCATCGGAATCTATAACTAGTGTCACTGGAATGGTTCTAACCTAGACAGTAAGAAGGGTCAGTCTTCTTGTACTTAAGTCGGCATTGTGCCATTTGTATTTAATTCCGATGCAATTTCAGTGTTTCATCGTCAATAAGAAGGTCCAAGGGATACAGTAAACCTGAAGTGAAGCGTCGGATTCTATAACTAGTGTCACAGGAATGGTTCAAAACATAGACAGTAATAAAAGTCAGTCTTCTTGTAATTAAGTCGGCATTGTGCCTTTTGTTTTTAATTCCGATGCAATTTCTGTGTTTCATCGTCAATAAGAAGGTCAGAGGGATACAGTAAACCTGAAGTTAAGCATCGGAATCTATAACTAGTATCACAGGAATGGTTCAAAACAGTCAGTAAGAAGAGTCAGTCTTCTTGTACTTAAGTCGGCATTGTGCATTTTGAATTTAATTCCGATGCAATTTCTGTGTTTCATCGTCAATAAGAAGGTCCAAGGGATACAGTAAACCTGAAGTGAAGCATCGGAATCTATAACTAGTGTCACAGGAATGGTTCAAAACGTAGACAGTAGGAAGAGTCAGTCTTCTTGTACTTAAGTCGGCATTCTGCCTTTTGTATTTAATTCCGATGCAATTTCTGTGTTTCATCGTCAAAAAGAAGGTCAGAGGGATACAGTAAACCTGACGTGAAGCATCGGAATCTATAACTAGTGTCACAGAAATGGTTCAAAACATAGACAGTAGGAAGAGTCAGTCATCTTGTACTTAAGTCGGCATTGTGCCTTTTCTATTTAATTCCGATGCAATTTCCGTGTTTCATCGTCAATAAGTAGGTCCAAGGGATACGGTAAACCTGAGGTGAAGCATCGGAATCTATAACTAGTGTCACAGGAATGGTTCAAAACATAGACAGTAGGAAGAGTCAGTCTTCTTGTACTTAAGTCGGCATTGTGCTATTTCTATTTAATTCCGATGCAATTTCTGTGTTTCATTGTCAATAAGAAGGTCAGAGGGATACAGTAAACCTGACGTGAAGCATCGGAATCTATAACTAGTGTCACAGGAATGGCTCAAAACATAGACAGTAAGAAGAGTCAGTCTTCTTGTACTTAAGTCGGCATTGTGCCTTTTCTACTTAATTCCGATGCAATTTCTGTGTTTCATCGTCAAAAAGAAGGTCAGTGGGATAGAGTAAACCTGAAGTGAATAATCGGAATCTATAACTAGTGTCACAGGAACGGTTCAAACAATAGACAGTAGGAAGAGTCAGCCTTCTTGCACTTGAGTCGGCAATGTGCCTTTTCTATTTAATTCCGATGCAATTTCTGTGTTTCATGGTCAAAAAGAAGGTCAGAGGGATACAGTAAACCTGAAGTGAAGCATCGGAATCTATAACTAGTGTCACAGGAATGGTTCAAAACATAGACAGTAGGAAGAGTCAGTCTTATTGTACTTAAGTCGGCATTGTGCCTTTTCTACTTAATTCCGATGCAATATCTGTGTTTCATCGTCAAAAAGAATGTCAGAGGGATAGAGTAAACCTGAAGTGAATAATCGGAATCTATAACTAGTGTCACAGGAACGGTTCAAACCATAGACATTAGGAAGCGTCAGCCTTCTTGTATTTGAGTCGGCATTGTGCCTTTTCTATTTAATTCCGATGCAATTTCTGTGTTTCATCGTCAAAAAGAAGGTCAGAGGGATTCAGTAAACCTGAAGTGAAGCATCGGAATCTATAACTAGTGTCACAGGAGTGGTTCAACACATAGACAGTAGGAAGAGTCAGTCTTCTTGTACTTAAGTCGGCATTGTGCCTTTTCTATTTAATTCAGATGCAATTTCTGTGTTTCATCGTCAATAAGTAGGTCCAAGGTATACAGTATACCTGTTTTAAGCATCGGAATCTATAACTAGTGTCACAGGAATGGTTCAAAACATAGACAGTAGGAAGAGTCAGTCGTTTTGTACTTAAGTCGGCATTGTGCTTTTTCTATTTAATTCCGATGCAATTTCTGTGTTTCATCGTCAATAAGAAGGTCAGAAGGATACAGTAAACCTGAACTGAAGCATGGGAATCTATAACTAGTGTCACAGGAATGGTTCAAAACATAGACAGTAGGAAGAACCAGTCTTCTTGTACTTAAGTTGGCATTGTGCTTTTTCTATTTAATTCCGATGCAATTTCTGTGTTTCATCGTCCATAAGAAGGTCTGCGGGATACAGTAAACCTGAAGTGAAGCATCGGAATCTATAACTAGTGTCACTGAATTGGTTCTAACATAGACAGTAAGAAGGGTCGGTCTTCTTGTACTTAAGTCGGCATTGTGCCTTTTGAATTTAATTCCGATGCAATTTCTGTCTTTCATCGTCAATAAGAAGGTCCAAGGGATACAGTAAACCTGAAGTGAAGCATCGGAATCTATTACTAGTGTCACAGAAATGGTTCAAAATAATAGACAGTAAGAAGAGTCAGTCTTCTTGTACTTATGTTGGCATTGTGCCTTTTGTATTTTTATTCCGATGCAATTTCTGTGTTTCATCGTCAATAAGTACGTCCAAGGGATACAGTAAACCTGAGGTGAAGCATCGGAATCTATAACTAGTGTCACAGGAATGGTTCAAAACATAGACAGTAGGAAGAACCAGTCTTCTTGTACTTAAGTTGGCATTGTGCTTTTTCTATTTAATTCCGATGCAATTTCTGTGTTTCATCGTCCATAAGAAGGTCTGCGGGATACAGCAAACCTGAAGTGAAGCATCGGAATCTATAACTAGTGTCACTGAATTGGTTCTAACATAGACAGTAAGAAGGGTCGGTCTTCTTGTACTTAAGTCGGCATTGTGCCTTTTGAATTTAATTCCGATGCAATTTCTGTCTTTCATCGTCAATAAGAAGGTCCAAGGGATACAGTAAACCTGAAGTGAAGCATCGGAATCTATTACTAGTGTCACAGAAATGGTTCAAAATAATAGACAGTAAGAAGAGTCAGTCTTCTTGAACTTATGTTGGCATTGTGCCTTTTGTATTTTTATTCCGATGCAATTTCTGTGTTTCATCGTGAATAAGAAGGTCAGAGGGGTACAGTAAACCTGAAGTGAAGCAAAGGAATCTATAACTAGTGTCACAGGAATGGTTCAAAACAGTCAGTAAGAAGAGGCAGTCTTCTTGTACTTAAGTCGGCATTGTGCATTTTGTATTTAATTCCGATACAATTTCTGTGTTTCATCGTCAATAAGAAGGTTCAAGGGATACAGTAAACGTGAAGTGAAGCAGCGGAATCCATAACTAGTGTCACAGGAATGGTTCAAATCATAGACAGTAAGAAGAGTCAGTCTTCTTGTACTTAGGTCTGCATTGTGCCTTTTCTATTTAATTACGATGCAATTTCTGTGTTTCATCGTCAAAAAGAAGGTCAGAGGGATAGAGTAAACCCGAAGTGAATAATCGCAATCTATAACTAGTGTCACAGGAGTGGTTCAAAACATAGACAGTAGGAAGAGTCAGCCTTCTTGTACTTGAGTCGGCATTGTGCCTTTTGTATTTAATTCCGATGTACTATCTGTGTTCCATCGTCAATACGAAGATCCAAGGGATACAGTAAACCTGAAATGAAGCATCGGAATCTATAACTGGTGTCACAGGATTAGTTCAAAGCATATACAGTAGGAAGATTCAGTCTACATGTACTGAAGTCGGCACTGTGCCTTTTGTATTTATTTCCGATGCAATTTCTGTGTTTCATCGTCAATAAGAAGGTCAGAGGGATACAGTAAACCTGAAGTGAAGCATCGAAATCTATAACTAGTGTCACAGGAATGGTTCAAAACATAGTCAGTAAGAAGAGTCCGTCTTCTTGTACTTAAGTCGGCATTGTGCCTTTTGTATTTAATTCCGATGCAATCTCTGTGTCTCATCGTCAATAAGATGGTCAGAGGAATACAGTGAACCTGAGGTGAAGCAGTGGAATCTATAACTAGTGTCACAGGAATGGTTCAAAACATAGACAGTAGGAAGAGTCAGTCTTCTTTTACTTAAGTCGGCATTGTGCCTTTTCTATTTAATTCCGATGCAATTTCCGTGTTTCGTCGCCAATAAGAATGTCCAAAGCATACAGTGAACCTGAAGTGAAGCATCGGAATCCATAACCAATGTCACAGGAATCGTTCAAAACATAGACAGTAGGAAGAGTCAGTCTTCTTGTACTTAAGTCGGCATTGTGCCTTTTGTATTTAGTTCCGATGCAATTTCTGTGTTTCATCGTCAATAAGAAGGTCCTAGGGATAGAGTAAACACGAAGTGAAGCATCGGAATCTATAACAAGTGTCACAGGAATGGTTCAAAACATAGTCAGTAAGAAGCGTCAGTCTTCTTGTACTTAGGTCGGAATTGTGCCTTTTGTATTTAATTCCGATGCAATTTCTGTGTTTCATCGTCAATACGAAGGTCCAAGGGATACAGTAAACCTGAAGTGAAGCATCGGAATCTATAACTAGTGCCACAGGAATGGTTCAAAACATAGTCAGTAAGAAGAGTCAGTCTTCTTGTACTTATGTTGGCATTGTGCCTTTTGTATTTAACTCCGATGCAATATCTGTGTTTCAACGTCAATATGAAGGTCAGAGGGTTACAGTAAACCTGAAGTGTAGCATCGGAATCTATAACTAGTGTCACAGGAATGGTTCAAAACCGTCAGTAAGAAGAGTCAGTCTTCTTGTACTTAAGTCGGCATTGTGCATTTTGTACTTAATTCCGATGCAATTTCTGTGTTTCATCGTCAAAACGAAGGTCAGAGGGATACAGTAAACCTGAAGTGAAGCATCGGAATCTATAACTAGTGTCACAGGAATGGTTCAAAACATAGACATTAGGAAGAGTCAGTCTTCTTGTACTAAAGTCGGCATTGTGCCTTTTCTATTTATTTCCGATGCAATTTCTGTGTTTCATCGTCAAAAAGAAGGTCAGAGGGATACAGTAAACCTGACGTGAAGCATCGGAATCTATAACTAGTGTCACAGAAATGGTTCAAACCATAGACAGTAGGAAGAGTCAGTCTTCTTGTACTTAAGTCGGCATTGTACCTTTTCTATTTAATTCCGATGCAATTTCTGTGTTTCATCGTTAATAAGTAGGTCCAAGGGATACGGTTAACCTGAGGTGAAGCATCGGATCTATAACTAGTGTCACAGGAATGGTTCAAAACATAGACAGTAGGAAGAGTCAGTCTTCTTGTACTTAAGTCGGCATTGTGCTATTTCTATTTAATTCCGATGCAATTTCTGTGTTTCATTGTCAATAAGAAGGTTGGGGGATACATTAAACCTGAGGTGAAGCATCGGAATCTATAACTAGTGTCACTGGAATGGTTCTAACATCGACAGTAAGATGGGTCAGTCTTCTTGTACTTATGTCGGCATTGTGCCTTCTGTATTTATTTCCGATGCAATTTCTGTGTTTCATCGTCAATAAGAAGGTCCAAGGGATACAGTAAAAATGAAGTGAAGCATCGGAATCTATAACTAGTGTAGCAGGAATGGTTCAAAACAGTCAGTACGGAGAGTCAGTCTTCTTGTAATTAAGTCGGCATTGAGCCTTTTGTATTTAATTCCGATGCAATATCTGTGTTTCATCGTCAATAAGAAGGTCCAAGGGATACAGTAAACGTGAATTGAAGCATCGGAATCCATAACTAGTGTCACAGGAATAGCTCAAAACATAGACAGTAAGAAGAGTCAGTCTTCTTGTACTTAAGTCGGCATTGTGCCTTTTCTATTTAATTCCGATGCAATTTCTGTGTTTCATCGTCAAAAAGAAGGTCAGTGGGATAGAGTAAACCTGAAGTGAATAATCGGAATCTATAACTAGTGTCACAGGAACGGTTCAAACCGTAGACAGTAGGAAGAGTCAGCCTTCTTGCACTTGAGTCGGCATTGTGCCTTTTCTATTTAATTCCGATGCAATTTCTGTGTTTCATTGTCAATTAGAAGGTCAGAGGGATACAGTAAACCTGAAGTGAAGCATCGGAATCTATAACTAGTGTCACAGGAAATGTTCAAAACATAGACAGTAGGAGGAGTCAGTCTTATTGTACTTAAGTCGGCATTGTGCCTTTTCTACTTAATTCCGATGCAATTTCTGTGTTTCATCGTCAAAAAGAAGGTCAGAGGGATAGAGTAAACCTGAAGTGAATAATCGGAATCTATAACTAGTGTCACAGGAACGGTTCAAACCATAGACAGTAGGAAGCGTCAGCCTTCTTGTAGTTGTGTCGGCATTGTGCCTTTTCTATTTAATTCCGATGCAATTTCTGTGTTTCATCGTCAAAAAGAAGGTCAGAGGGATACAGTAAACCTGAAGTGAAGCATCGGAATCTATAACTAGTGGCACAGGAATGGTTCAACACATAGACAGTAGGAAGAGTCAGTCTTCTTGTACTTATGTCGGCATTGTGCCTTTTCTATTTAATTCAGATGCAATTTCTGTGTTTCATCGTCAATAAGTAGGTCCAAGGTATACAGTATACCGGTTTTAAGCATCGGAATCTATAACTAGTGTCACTGGAATGGTTCTAACATAGACAGAAAGAAGGGTCAGTCTTCTTGTACTTAAGTCGGCATTGTGCCATTTGTATTTAATTCCGATGCAATTTATGTGTTTCATCGTCAATAAGTAGGTCCAAGGGATACAGTAAAAATGAAGTGAAGCATCGGAATCTATAACTAGTGTCACAGGAATGGTTCAAAACATAGACAGTATGAAGAACCAGTCTTCTTGTACTTAAGTCGGCATTGTGCTTATTCTATTTAATTCCGATGCAATTTCTGTGTTTCATCGCCTATAAGAAGGTCAGAGGGATACAGTAAACCAGAAGTGAAGCATCGGAATCTATAACTAGTGTCACTGGAATGGTTCTAACCTAGACAGTAAGAAGGGTCAGTCTTCTTGTACTTAAGTCGGCATTGTGCCATTTGTATTTAATTCCGATTCAATTTCTGTGTTTCATCGTCAATAAGAACGTCCAAGGGATACAGTAAACCTGAAGTGAAACATTGGATTCTATAACTAGTGTCTCAGGAATGGTTCAAAACATAGATAGTAAGAAAAGTCAGTCTTCTTGTACTTAAGTCGGCATTGTGCCTTTTGTATATAATTCCGATCCAACTTCTGTGTTTCATCGTCAATAAGAAGGTCAGAGGGATACAATAAATCTGAAGTGAAGTATCGGATTCTATAACTAGTGTCACAGGAATGGTTCAAAACAGTCAGTAAGAAGAGTCAGACTTCTTGTAGTTAAGTCGGCATTGTGCCTTTTGTATTTAATTCCGATGCAATTTCTGTGTTTCATCGTCAATAAGAAGGTCAGAGGGATACAGTAAACCTGAAGTGAAGCATCGGAATCTATAACTAGTATCACAGGAATGGTTCAAAACAGTCAGTAAGAAGAGTCAGTCTTCTTGTACTTAAGTCGGCATTGTGCATTTTGAATTTAATTCCGATGCAATTTCTGTGTTTCATCGTCAATAAGAAGGTCCAAGGGATACAGTAAACCTGAAGTGAAGCATCGGAATCTATAACTAGTGTCACAGGAATGGTTCAAAACATAGACAGTAGGAAGAGTCAGTCTTCTTGTACTTAAGTCGGCATTCTGCCTTTGGTATTTAATTCCGATGCAATTTTTGTGTTTCATCGTCAAAACGAAGGTCAGAGGGATACAGTAAACCTGAAGTGAAGCATCGGAATCTATAACTAGTGTCACAGGAATGGTTCAAAACATAGACATTAGGAAGAGTCAGTCTTCTTGTACTTAAGTCGGCATTGTGCCTTTTCTATTTAATTCCGATGCAATTTCTGTGTTTCATCGTCAAAAAGAAGGTCAGAGGGATACAGTAAACCTGAAGTGAAGCATCGGAATCTATAACTAGTGTCACAGGAATGGTTCAAAACATAGACAGTAGGAAGAGTCAGTCTTATTGTACTTAAGTCGGCATTGTGCCTTTTCTACTTAATTCCGATGCAATTTCTGCGTTTCATCGTCAAAAAGAAGGTCAGAGGGATAGAGTAAACCTGAAGTGAATAATCGGTATCTATAACTAGTGTCACAGGAACGGTTCAAACCATAGACAGTAGGAAGCGTCAGCCTTCTTGTATTTGAGTCGGCATTGTGTCTTTTCTATTTAATTCCGATGCAATTTCTGTGTTTCATCGTCAAAAAGAAGGTCAGAGGGATACAGTAAACCTGAAGTGAAGCATCGGAATCTATAACTAGTGTCACAGGAATGGTTCAACACATAGACAGTAGGAAGAGTCAGTCTTCTTGTACTTAAGTCGGCATTGTGCCTTTTCTATTTAATTCAGATGCAATTTCTGTGTTTCATCCTCAATAAGTAGGTCCAAGGTATACAGTATACCGGTTTTAAGCATCTGAATCTATAACTAGTGTCACAGGAATGGTTCAAAACATAGACAGTATGAAGCACCAGTCTTCTTGTACTTAAGTCGGCATTGTGCTTATTCTATTTAATTCCGATGCAATTTCTGTGTTTCATCGTCTATAAGAAGGTCAGAGGGATACAGTAAACCAGAAGTGAAGCATCGGAATCTATAACTAGTGTCACTGGAATGGTTCTAACCTAGACAGTAAGAAGGGTCAGTCTTCTTGTACTTAAGTCGGCATTGTGCCATTTGTATTTAATTCCGATGCAATTTCAGTGTTTCATCGTCAATAAGAAGGTCCAAGGGATACAGTAAACCTGAAGTGAAGCATCGGATTCTATAACTAGTGTCACAGGAATGGTTCAAAACATAGACAGTAAGAAAAGTCAGTCTTCTTGTACTTAAGTCGGCATTGTGCCTTTTGTATATAATTCCGATCCAACTTCTGTGTTTCATCGTCAATAAGAAGGTCAGAGGGATACAATAAATCTGAAGTGAAGCATCGGATTCTATAACTAGTGTCACAGGAATGGTTCAAAACAGTCAGTAAGAAGAGTCAGACTTCTTGTAATTAAGTCGTCATTGTGCCTTTTGTATTTAATTCCGATGCAATTTCTGTGTTTCATCGTCAATAAGAAGGTCAGAGGGATACAGTAAACCTGAAGTGAAGCATCGGAATCTATAACTAGTATCACAGGAATGGTTCAAAACAGTCAGTAAGAAGAGTCAGTCTTCTTGTACTTAAGTCGGCATTGTGCATTTTGAATTTAATTCCGATGCAATTTCTGTGTTTCATCGTCAATAAGAAGGTCCAAGGGATACAGTAAACCTGAAGTGAAGCATCGGAATCTATAACTAGTGTCACAGGAATGGTTCAAAACATAGACAGTAGGAAGAGTCAGTCTTCTTGTACTTAAGTCGGCATTCTGCCTTTTGTATTTAATTCCGATGCAATTTCTGTGTTTCATCGTCAAAACGAAGGTCAGAGGGATACAGTAAACCTGAAGTGAAGCATCGGAATCTATAACTAGTGTCACAGGAATGGTTCAAAACATAGACATTAGGAAGAGTCAGTCTTCTTGTACTTAAGTCGGCATTGTGCCTTTTCTATTTAATTCCGATGCAATTTCTGTGTTTCATCGTCAAAAAGAAGGTCAGAGGGATACAGTAAACCTGACGTGAAGCATCGGAATCCATAACTAGTGTCACAGAAATGGTTAAAAACATAGACAGTAGGAAGAGTCAGTCTTCTTGTACTTAAGTCGGCATTGTGCCTTTTCTATTTAATTCCGATGCAATTTCTGTGTTTCATCGCCAATATGTAGGTCCAAGGGATACGGTAAACCTGGAGTGAAGCATCGGAATCTATAACTAGTGTCACAGGAATGGTTCAAAACATAGACAGTAGGAAGAGTCAGTCTTCTTGTACTTAAGTCGGCATTGTGCTATTTCTATTTAATTCCGATGCAATTTCTGTGTTTCATCGTCAATTAGAAGGTCAGAGGGATACAGTAAACCTGAAGTGAAGCATCGGAATCTATAACTAGTGTCACTGGAATGGTTCTAACATCGACAGTAAGAAGGGTCAGTCTTCTTGTACTTAAGTCGGCATTGTGCCTTCTGTATTTATTTCCGATGCAATTTCTGTGTTTCATCGTCAATAAGAAGGTCCAAGGGATACAGTAAAAATGAAGTGAAGCATCGGAATCTATAACTAGTGTAACAGGAATGGTTCAAAACAGTCAGTACAGAGAGTCAGTCTTCTTGTAATTAAGTCGGCATTGAGCCTTTTGTATTTAATTCCGATGCAATATCTGTGTTTCATCGTCAATAAGAAGGTCCAAGGGATACAGTAAACGTGAAGTGTAGCGACGGAATCCATAACTAGTGTCACAGGAATGGCTTAAAACATAGACAGTAAGAAGAGTCAGTCTTCTTGTCCTTAAGTCGGCATTGTGCCTTTTCTATTTAATTCCGATGCAATTTCTGTGTTTCATCGTCAAAAAGAAGTTCAGTGGGGTAGAGTAAACCTGAAGTGAATAATCGGAATCTATAACTAGCGTCACAGGAACGGTTCAAACCATAGACAGTAGGAAGAGTCAGCCTTCTTGCACTTGAGACGGCATTGTGCCTTTTCTATTTAATTCCGATGCAATTTCTGTGTTTCATGGTCAAAAAGAAGGTCAGATGGATACAGTAAACCTGAAGTGAAGCATCGGAATCTATAACTAGTGTCACAGGAATGGTTCAAAACATATACAGTAGGAAGAGTCAGTCTTATTGTACTTAATCCGGCATTGTGCCTTTTCTACTTAATTCCGATGCAATTTCTGTGTTTCATCGTCAAAAAGAAGGTCAGAGGGATACAGTTAACCTGAAGTGAATAATCGGTATCTATAACTAGTGTCACAGGAACGGTTCAAACCATAGACAGTAGGAAGCGTCAGCCTTCTTGTATTTGAGTCGGCATTGTGCCTTTTCTATTTAATTCCGATGCAATTTCTGTGTTTCATCGTCAAAAAGAAGGTCAGAGGGATACAGTAAACCTGAAGTGAAGCATCGGAATCTGTAACTAGTGTCACAGGAATGGTTCAACACATAGACAGTAGGAAGAGTCAGTCTTCTTGTACTTAAGTCGGCATTGTGCCTTTTGTATTTAATTCAGATGCAATTTCTGTGTTTCATCGTCAATAAGTAGGTCCACGGTATACAGTATACCTGTTTTAAGCATCGGAATCTATAACTAGTGTCACAGGAATGGTTCAAAACATAGACAGTAGGAAGAGTCAGTCGTTTTGTACTTAAGTCGGCATTGTGCTTTTTCTATTTAATTCCGATGCAATTTCTGTGTTTCATCGTCAATAAGAAGGTCAGAAGGATACAGTAAACCTGAACTGAAGCATGGGAATCTATAACTAGTGTCACTGGAATGGTTCTAGCATAGACAGAAAGAAGGGTCAGTCTTCTTGTACTTAAGTCGGCATTGTGCCTTTTGTATTTAATTCCGATGCAATTTCTGTGTTTCATCGTCAAAAAGAAGGTCAGAGGGATACAGTAAACCTGACGTGAAGCATCGGAATCTATAACTAGTGTCACAGAAATGGTTCAAATCATAGACAGTAGGAAGAGTCAGTCTTCTTGTACTTAAGTCGGCATTGTGCCTTTTCTATTTAATTCCGATGCAATTTCTGTGTTTCATCGTCAATACGTAG
Source organism: Schistocerca americana (assembly GCF_021461395.2). Classification (NCBI taxonomy): domain Eukaryota; kingdom Metazoa; phylum Arthropoda; class Insecta; order Orthoptera; family Acrididae; genus Schistocerca; species Schistocerca americana. The sequence continues at coordinate 1,998,659 of NW_025726104.1, forward strand.
GTCCAAGGGATACGGTAACCTGATGTGAAGCATCGGAATCTATAACTAGTGTCACAGGAATGGTTCAAAACATAGACAGTAGGAAGAGTCAGTCTTCTTGTACTTAAGTCGGCATTGTGCTATTTCTATTTAATTCCGATGCAATTTCTGTGTTTCATCGTCAATAAGAAGGTCAGAGGGATACAGTAATCCTGAAGTGAAGCATCGGAATCTATAACTAGTGTCACTGGAATGGTTCTAACATCGACAGTAAGAAGGGTCAGTCTTCTTGTACTTAAGTCGGCATTGTGCCTTCTGTATTTATTTCCGATGCAATTTCTGTGTTTCATCGTCAATAAGAAGGTCTAAGGGATACAGTAAAAATGAAGTGAAGCATCGGAATCTATAACTAGTGTAACAGGAATGGTTCAAAACAGTCAGTACGGAGAGTCAGTCTTCTTGTAATTAAGTCGGCTTTGAGCCTTTTGTATTTAATTCCGATGCAATATCTGTGTTTCATCGTCAATAAGAAGGTCCAAGGGATACAGTAAACGTGAAGTGTAGCATCGGAATCCATAACTAGTGTCACAGGAATGGCTCAAAACATAGACAGTAAGAAGAGTCAGTCTTCTTGTACTTAAGTCGGCATTGTGCCTTTTCTATTTAATTCCGATGCAATTTCTGTGTTTCATCGACAAAAAGAAGGTCAGTGGGATAGAGTAAACCTGAAGTGAATAATGGGAATCTATAACTAATGTCACAGGAACGGTTCAAACCATAGACAGTAGGAAGAGTCAGCCTTCTTGCACTTGAGTCGGCATTGTGCCTTTTCTATTTAATTCCGATGCAGTTTCTGTGTTTCATGGTCAAAAAGAAGGTCAGATGGATACAGTAAACATGAAGTGAAGCATCGGAATCTATAACTAGTGTCACAGGAATGGTTCAAAACATAGACAGTAGGAAGAGTCAGTCTTGTTGTACTTAAGTCGGCATTGTGACTTTTCTACTTAATTCCGATGCAATTTCTGTGTTTCATCGTCAAAAAGAAGGTCAGAGGGATAGAGTAAACCTGAAGTGAATAATCGGTATCTATAACTAGTGTCACAGGAACGGTTCAAACCATAGACAGTAGGAAGCGTCAGCCTTCTTGTATTTGAGTCGGCATTGTGCCTTTTTTACTTAATTCCGATGCCATTTCTGTGTTTCATCGACAAAAAGAAGGTCAGAGGGATACAGTAAACCTGAAGTGAAGCATCGGAATCTATAACTAGTGTCACAGGAATGGTTCAACACATAGACAGTAGGACGAGTCAGTCTTCTTGTACTTAAGTCGGCATTGTGCCTTTTGTATTTAATTCAGATGCAATTTCTGTGTTTCATCGTCAATAAGTAGGTCCACGGTATACAGTATACCTGTTTCAAGCATCGGAATCTATAACTAGTGTCACAGGAATGGTTCAAAACATAGACAGTAGGAAGAGTCAGTCGTTTTGTACTTAAGTCGGCATTGTGCTTTTTCTATTTAATTCCGATGCAATTTCTGTGTTTCATCGTCAATAAGAAGGTCAGAAGGATACAGTAAACCTGAACTGAAGCATGGGAATCTATAACTTGTGTCACTGGAATGGTTCTAGCATAGACAGAAAGAAGGGTCAGTCTTCTTGTACTTAAGTCGGCATTGTGCCTTTTGTATTTAATTCCGATGCAATTTCTGTGTTTCATCGTCAATAAGTAGGTCCAAGAGATACAGTAAAAATGAAGTGAAGCATCGGAATCTATAACTTGTGTCACAGGAATGGTTCAGAACATAGACAGTATGAAGAACCAGTCTTCTTGTACTTAAGTCGGCATTGTGCTTATTCTATTTAATTCCGATGCAATTTCTGTGTTTCATCGTCTATAAGAAGGTCAGAGGGATACAGTAAACCTGAAGTGAAGCATCGGAATCTATAACTAGTGTCACAGGAATGGTTCAAAACATAGACATTAGGAAGAGTCAGTCTTCTTGTACTTAAGTCGGCATTGTGCCTTTTCTATTTAATTCCGATGCAATTTCTGTGTTTCATCGTCAAAAAGAAGGTCAGAGGGATACAGTAAACCTGACGTGAAGCATCGGAATCTATAACTAGTGTCACAGAAATGGTTCAAATCATAGACAGTAGGAAGAGTCAGTCTTCTTGTACTTAAGTCGGCATTGTGCCTTTTCTATTTAATTCCGATGCAATTTCTGTGTTTCATCGTCAATACGTAGGTCCAAGGGATACGGTAAACCTGATGTGAAGCATCGGAATCTATAACTAGTGTCACAGGAATGGTTCAAAACATAGACAGTAGGAAGAGTCAGTCTTCTTGTACTTAAGTCGGCATTGTGCTATTTCTATTTAATTCCGATGCAATTTCTGTGTTTCATCGTCAATAAGAAGGTCAGAGGGATACAGTAATCCTGAAGTGAAGCATCGGAATCTATAACTAGTGTCACTGGAATGGTTCTAACATCGACAGTAAGAAGGGTCAGTCTTCTTGTACTTAAGTCGGCATTGTGCCTTCTGTATTTATTTCCGATGCAATTTCTGTGTTTCATCGTCAATAAGAAGGTCTAAGGGATACAGTAAAAATGAAGTGAAGCATCGGAATCTATAACTAGTGTAACAGGAATGGTTCAAAACAGTCAGTACGGAGAGTCAGTCTTCTTGTAATTAAGTCGGCTTTGAGCCTTTTGTATTTAATTCCGATGCAATATCTGTGTTTCATCGTCAATAAGAAGGTCCAAGGGATACAGTAAACGTGAAGTGTAGCATCGGAATCCATAACTAGTGTCACAGGAATGGCTCAAAACATAGACAGTAAGAAGAGTCAGTCTTCTTGTACTTAAGTCGGCATTGTGCCTTTTCTATTTAATTCCGATGCAATTTCTGTGTTTCATCGACAAAAAGAAGGTCAGTGGGATAGAGTAAACCTGAAGTGAATAATGGGAATCTATAACTAGTGTCACAGGAACGGTTCAAACCATAGACAGTAGGAAGAGTCAGCCTTCTTGCACTTGAGTCGGCATTGTGCCTTTTCTATTTAATTCCGATGCAGTTTCTGTGTTTCATGGTCAAAAAGAAGGTCAGATGGATACAGTAAACATGAAGTGAAGCATCGGAATCTATAACTAGTGTCACAGGAATGGTTCAAAACATAGACAGTAGGAAGAGTCAGTCTTGTTGTACTTAAGTCGGCATTGTGACTTTTCTACTTAATTCCGATGCAATTTCTGTGTTTCATCGTCAAAAAGAAGGTCAGAGGGATAGAGTAAACCTGAAGTGAATAATCGGTATCTATAACTAGTGTCACAGGAACGGTTCAAACCATAGACAGTAGGAAGCGTCAGCCTTCTTGTATTTGAGTCGGCATTGTGCCTTTTTTACTTAATTCCGATGCAATTTCTGTGTTTCATCGTCAAAAAGAAGGTCAGAGGGATACAGTAAACCTGAAGTGAAGCATCGGAATCTATAACTAGTGCCACAGGAATGGTTCAACACATAGACAGTAGGAAGAGTCAGTCTTCTTGTACTTAAGTCGGCATTGTGCCTTTTCTATTTAATTCAGATGCAATATCTGTGTTTCATCGTCAATAAGTAGGTCCAAGGTATACAGTATACCTGTTTTAAGCGTCGGAATCTATAACTAGTGTCACAGGAATGGTTCAAAACATAGACAGTAGGAAGAGTCAGTCGTTTTGTACTTAAGTCGGCATTGTGCTTTTTCTATTTAATTCCGATGCAATTTCTGTGTTTCATCGTCAATAAGAAGGTCAGAAGGATACAGTAAAACCTGAACTGAAGCATGGGAATCTATAACTAGTGTCACTGGAATGGTTGTAACATAGACAGAAAGAAGGGTCAGTCTTCTTGAACTTAAGTCGGCATTGTGCCTTTTGTATTTAATTCGGATGCAATTTCTGTGTTTCATCGTCAATAAGTAGGTCCAAGGGATACAGTAAAAATGAAGTGAAGCATCGGAATCTATAACTAGTGTCACAGGAATGGTTCAAAACATAGACAGTATGAAGAACCAGTCTTCTTGTACTTAAGTCGGCATTGTGCTTATTCTATTTAATTCCGATGCAATTTCTGTGTTTCATCGTCTATAAGAAGGTCAGAAGGATACAGTAAACCAGAAGTGAAGCATCGGAATCTATAACTAGTGTCACTGGAATGGTTGTAACCTAGACAGTAAGAAGGGTCAGTCTTCTTGTACTTAAGTCGGCATTGTGCCATTTGTATTTAATTCCGATGCAATTTCTGTGTTTCATCGTCAATAAGAAGGTCCAAGGGATACAGTAAACCTGAAGTGAAGCATCGGATTCTATAACTAGTGTCACAGGAATGGTTCAAAACATAGACAGTAAGAAAAGTCAGTCTTCTTGTACTTAAGTCGGCATTGTGCCTTTTGTATATAATTCCGATCCAACTTCTGTGTTTCATCGTCAATAAGAAGGTCAGAGGGATGGTATAAATCTGAAGTGAAGCATCGGATTCTATAACTAGTGTCACAGGAATGGTTCAAAACAGTCAGTAAGAAGAGTCAGTCTTCTTGTAATTAAGTCGGCATTGTGCCATTTGTATTTAATTCCGATGCAATATCTGTGTTTCATCGTCAATAAGAAGGTCCAAGGGATACAGTAAACGTGAAGTGAAGCATCGGAATTCATAACTAGTGTCACAGGAATGGTTCAAAACATAGACAGTAAGAAGAGTCAGTCTTCTTGTACTTAAATCGGCATTGTGATTTTTCTATTTCATTCCGATGCAATTTCTGTGTTTCATCGTCAAAAGAAGGTCAGAGGGATAGTGTAAACCTGAAGTGAATAATCGGAATCTATAACTAGTGTCACAGGAACGGTTCAAACCATAGACAGTGGGAAGAGTTAGCCTTCTTGTACTTGAGTCGGCATTTTGCCTTTTGTATTTAATTCCGATGCAATATCTGTGTTCCATCGTCAATAAGAAGATCCAAGGGATACACTAAACCTGAAATAATGCATCGGAATCTATAACTGGTGTCACAGGAATGGTTCAAAACATATAAAGTAGGAAGATTCAGTCTACATGTACTTAAGTCGGCATTGTGCCTTTTGTATTGATTTCCGATGCAATTTCTGTGTTTCATCGTCAATAAGAAGGTCAGAGGGATACAGTAAACCTGAAGTGAAGCATCCGAATCTACAACTAGTGTCGCAGGAATGGTTCATAACATAGTCAGTAAGAATAGTCAGTCTTCTTGTACTTAAGTCGGCATTGTGCCTATTGTATTTAATTCCGATGCAATTTCTGTGTTTCATCGTCAATAGGAAGGTCAGAGGGATACAGTACACCTGAAGTGAAGCATCGGAATCTATAACTAATGTCACAGGAACGGTTCAAAACATAGTCAGTAAGAAGTGTGAGTCTTCTTGTACTTAAGTCGGCATTGTGCATTTTGTATTTAATTCCGATGCAATTTCTGTGTTTCATCGTCAATACGAAGGTCCAAGGGATATAGTAAACCTGAAGTGAAGCATCGGAATCTATAACTAGTGTCACAGAAATGGTTCAAAACACAGTCAGTAAGAAGAGTCAATCTTCTTGTACTTATGTTGGCATTGTGCCTTTTGTATTTAATTCCGATGCAATTTCTTTGTTTCAACGTCAATAAGAAGGTCAGAGATATACAGTAAACCTGAAGTGAAGCATTGGAATCTATAACTAGTGTCACATGAATGGTTCAAAACAGTCAGTAAGAAGAGTCAGTCTTCTTGTACTTAAGACGGCATTGTGCATTTTGTATTTAATTCCGATGCAATTTCTGTGTTTCATCGTCAATAAGATGGTCCAAGGGATACAGTAAACCTGAAGTGAAGCATCGGAATCTACAACTAGTGTCACAGGAATGGTTCAAATCATAAACAGTAAGAAGAGTCAGTCTTCTTGTACTTATGTCGGCATTGGGCCTTTTGTATTTAATTCCGATGTAATTTCTGTGTTTCATCGTCAAAAAGAAGGTCAGAGGGATACAGTAAACCTGAAGTGAAGCATCGGAATCTATAACTAGTGTCACAGGAATGGTTCAAAACATAGACAGTAGGAAGAGTCAGTCTTCTTGTACTTAAGTCGGCATTGTGCCTTTTCTATTTAATTCCGATGCAATTTCTGTTTTTTATCGTCAATAAGTAGGTACAAGGGATACAGTAAACCTGAAGTGAAGCATCGGAATCTATAACTAGTGTCACAGGAATGGTTCAAAACATAGACAGTAGGAAGAAGCAGTCTTCTTGTACTTAAGTCGGCATTGTGATTTTTTCTATTTACTTCCGATGCAATTTCTGTGTTTCATCGTCAAAAAGAAGGTCAGAGGGATACAGTAAACCTGAAGTGAAGCATCGGAATCAATAACTAGTGTCACTGGAATGGTTCTAACATCGACAGTAAGAAGGGTCAGTCTTCTTGTACTTAAGTCGGCATTGTGCCTTTTGTATTTAATTCCGATGCAATTTCTGTGTTTCATCGTCAATAAGAAGGTCCAAGGGATACAGTAAAAATGAAGTGAAGCATCGGAACTATAACTAGTGTCATAGGAATGGTTCAAAACATAGACAGTATGAAGGACCAGTATTCTTGTACTTAGGGGCGCATTGTGGTTATTCTATTTAATTCCGATGCAATTTCTGTGTTTCATCGTCTATAAGAAGGTCAGAGGGATACAGTAAACCAGAAGTGAAGCATCGGAATCTATAACTAGTGTCACTGGAAAGGTTCTAACATAGACAGTAAGAAGGGTCAGTCTTCTTGTACTTAAGTCGGCATTGTGAATTTTGTATTTAATTCCGATGCAATTTCTGTGTTTCATCGTCAATAAGATGGTCCAAGGGATACACTAAACCTGAAGTGAAGCATCGGAATCTATAACTAGTGTCACAGGAGTGGTTCAAAACATAGACAGTAAGAAGAATCAGTCCTCTTGTACTTAAGTCGGCATCGTGCCTTTTGTATTTAGTTCCGATCCAACTTCTGTGTTTCATCGTCAATAAGAAGGTCAGAGGAATACGGTAAATCTGAAGTGAAGCATCGGAATCTATAACTAGTGTCACAGGAATGGTTCAAAACAGTCAGTAAGGAGAGTCAGTCTTTTTGTAATTAAGTCGGCCTTGTGCCTTTTGTATTTAATTCCGATGCAATATCTATGTTTCATCGTCAATAAGAAGGTCCAAGGGGTACAGTAAACGTGAAGTGAAGCATCGGAATCCATAACTAGTGTCACAGGAATGGTTCAAAACATAGACAGTAAGAAGTGTCAGTCTTCTTGTACTTAAGTCGGCATTGTGCCTTTTCTATTTAATTCCGATGCAATTTCTGTGTTTCATCGTCAAAAAGAAGGTCAGTGGGATGGAGTAAACCTGAAGTGAATAATCGGAATCTATAACTAGTGTCACAGGAATGGTTCAAAACATAGACAGTAGGAAGTGTCAATCTTCTTGTACTTAAGTCGGCATTGTGCCTTTTCTATTTAATTCCGATGCAATTTCTGTGTTTCATCGTCAAAAAGAAGGTCAGTGGGATAGAGTAAACCTGAAGTGAATAATCGGAATCTATAACTAGTGTCACAGCAACGGTTCAAACCATAGACAGTAGGAAGAGTCAGCCTTCTTGTATTAGTGTCGGCATTGTGCCTTTTCTATTTAATTCCGATGCAATTTCTGTGTTTCATCGTCAAAAAGAAGGTCAGAGGGATACAGTAAACCTGAAGTGAAGCATCGGAATCTATAACTAGTGTCACAGGAATGGGTCTAACATAGACAGTAAGAAGGGTCAGTCTTCTTGTACTTAAGTCGGCATTGTGCCTTTTGTATTTAATTCCGATGCAATTTCTGTGTTTCATCGTCAATAAGAAGGTCCAAGGGATACAGTAAAAATGAAGTGAAGCATCGGAATCAATAACTAGTGTCACAGGAATGGTTCAAAACATAGACAGTATGGAGAACAAGTCTTCTTGTACTTAAGTCAGCATTGTGCTTATTCTATTTAATTCCGATGCAATATCTGTGTTTCCTCGCCTATAAGAAGGTCAGAGGGATACAGTAAACCAGAAGTGAAGCATCGGAATCTATAACTAGTGTCACAGAAATGGTTCAAAACACAGTCAGTAAGAAGAGTCAATCTTCTTGTACTTATGTTGGCATTGTGCCTTTTGTATTTAATTCCGCTGCAATTTCTTTGTTTCAACGTCAATAAGAGGGTCAGAGATATACAGTAAACCGGAAGAGAAGCGTTGGAATCTATAACTAGTGTCACATGAATGGTTCAAAACAGTCAGTAAGAAGAGTCAGTCTTCTTGTACTTAAGACGGCATTGTGCATTTCGTATTTAAATGCGATGCAATTTCTGTGTATCATCGTCAATAAGATGGTCCAAGGGATACAGTAAACCTGAAGTGAAGCATCGGAATCTACAACTAGTGTCACAGGAATGGTTCAAATCATAGACAGTAAGAAGAGTCAGTCTTCTTGTACTTATGTCGGCATTGTGCCTTTTGTATTTAATTCCGATGTAATTTCTGTGTTTCATCGTCAAAAAGAAGGTCAGAGGGATGCAGTAAACCTGAAGTGAAGCATCGGAATCTATAAGTAGTGTCACAGGAATGGTTCAAACTATAGGCAGTAGGAAGAGTCAGTCTTCTTGTACTTAAGTTGGCATTGTGGCTGTTCTATTTAATTCCGATGCTATTTCTGTGTTTCATCGTCAAAAAGAAGGTCAGAGGGATAGAGTAAACCTGAAGTGAATAATCGGTATCTATAACTAGTGTCACAGGAACGGTTCAAACCATAGACAGTAGGAAGCGTCAGCCTTCTTGTATTTGAGCCGGCATTGTGCCTTTTTTACTTAATTCCGATGCAATTTCTGTGTTTCATCGTCAAAAAGAAGGTCAGAGGGATACAGTAAACCTGAAGTGAAGCATCGGAATCTATAACTAGTGTCACAGGAATGGTTCAACACATAGACAGTAGGAAGAGTCAGTCTTCTTGTACTTAAGTCGGCATTGTGCCTTTTCTATTTAATTCAGATGCAATATCTGTGTTTCATCGTCAATAAGTAGGTCCAAGGTATACAGTATACCTGTTTTAAGCGTCGGAATCTATAACTAGTGTCACAGGAATGGTTCAAAACGTAGACAGTAGGAAGAGTCAGTCGTTTTGTACTTAAGTCGGCATTGTGCTTTTTCTATTTAATTCCGATGCAATTTCTGTGTTTCATCGTCAATATGAAGGTCAGAAGGATACAGTAAACCTGAACTGAAGCATGGGAATCTATAACTAGTGTCACTGGAATGGTTGTAACATAGACAGAAAGAAGGGTCAGTCTTCTTGAACTTAAGTCGGCATTGTGCCTTTTGTATTTAATTCGGATGCAATTTCTGTGTTTCATCGTCAATAAGTAGGTCCAAGGGATACAGTAAAAATGAAGTGAAGCATCGGAATCTATAACTAGTGTCACAGGAATGGTTCAAAACATAGACAGTATGAAGAACCAGTCTTCTTGTACTTAAGTCGGCATTGTGCTTATTCTATTTAATTCCGATGCAATTTCTGTGTTTCATCGTCTATAAGAAGGTCAGAAGGATACAGTAAACCAGAAGTGAAGCATCGGAATCTATAACTAGTGTCACTGGAATGGTTGTAACCTAGACAGTAAGAAGTGTCAGTCTTCCTGTACTTAAGTCGGCATTGTGCCATTTGTATTTAATTCCGATGCAATTTCTGTGTTTCATCGTCAATAAGAAGGTCCAAGGGATACAGTAAACCTGAAGTGAAGCATCGGATTCTATAACTAGTGTCACAGGAATGGTTCAAAACATAGACAGTAAGAAAAGTCAGTCTTCTTGTACTTAAGTCGGCATTGTGCCTTTTGTATATAATTCCGATCCTACTTCTGTGTTTCATCGTCAATAAGAAGGTCAGAGGGATGGTATAAATCTGAAGTGAAGCATCGGATTCTATAACTAGTGTCACAGGAATGGTTCAAAACAGTCAGTAAGAAGAGTCAGTCTTCTTGTAATTAAGTCGGCATTGTGCCATTTGTATTTAATTCCGATGCAATATCTGTGTTTCATCGTCAATAAGAAGGTCCAAGGGATACAGTAAACGTGAAGTGAAGCATCGGAATTCATAACTAGTGTCACAGGAATGGTTCAAAACATAGACAGTAAGAAGAGTCAGTCTTCTTGTACTTAAGTCGGCATTGTGATTTTTCTATTTCATTCCGATGCAATTTCTGTGTTTCATCGTCAAAAGAAGGTCAGAGGGATAGTGTAAACCTGAAGTGAATAATCGGAATCTATAACTAGTGTCACAGGAACGGTTCAAACCATAGACAGTGGGAAGAGTTAGCCTTCTTGTACTTGAGTCGGCATTGTGCCTTTTGTATTTAATTCCGATGCAATATCTGTGTTCCATCGTCAATAAGAAGATCCAAGGGATACACTAAACCTGAAATGATGCATCGGAATCTATAACTGGTGTCACAGGAATGGTTCAAAACATATAAAGTAGGAAGATTCAGTCTACATGTACTTAAGTCGGCATTGTGCCTTTTGTATTGATTTCCGATGCAATTTCTGTGTTTCATCGTCAATAAGAAGGTCAGAGGGATACAGTAAACCTGAAGTGAAGCATCCGAATCTACAACTAGTGTCACAGGAATGGTTCATAACATAGTCAGTAAGAATAGTCAGTCTTCTTGTACTTAAGTCGGCATTGTGCCTATTGTATTTAATTCCGATGCAATTTCTGTGTTTCATCGTCAATAGGAAGGTCAGAGGGATACAGTACACCTGAAGTGAAGCATCGGAATCTATAACTAATGTCACAGGAACGGTTCAAAACATAGTCAGTAAGAAGTGTGAGTCTTCTTGTACTTAAGTCGGCATTGTGCATTTTGTATTTAATTCCGATGCAATTTCTGTGTTTCATCGTCAATACGAAGGTCCAAGGGATACAGTAAACCTGAAGTGAAGCATCGGAATCTATAACTAGTGTCACAGAAATGGTTCAAAACACAGTCAGTAAGAAGAGTCAATCTTCTTGTACTTATGTTGGCATTGTGCCTTTTGTATTTAATTCCGATGCAATTTCTTTGTTTCAACGTCAATAAGAAGGTCAGAGATATACAGTAAACCTGAAGTGAAGCATTGGAATCTATAACTAGTGTCACATGAATGGTTCAAAACAGTCAGTAAGAAGAGTCAGTCTTCTTGTACTTAAGACGGCATTGTGCATTTTGTATATAATTCCGATGCAATTTCTGTGTTTCATCGTCAATAAGATGGTCCAAGGGATACAGTAAACCTGAAGTGAAGCATCGGAATCTACAACTAGTGTCACATGAATGGTTCAAATCATAAACAGTAAGAAGAGTCAGTCTTCTTGTACTTATGTCGGCATTGTGCCTTTTGTATTTAATTCCGATGTAATTTCTGTGTTTCATCGTCAAAAAGAAGGTCAGAGGGATACAGTAAACCTGAAGTGAAGCATCGGAATCTATAACTAGTGTCACAGGAATGGTTCAAAACATAGACAGTAGGAAGAGTCTGTCTTCTTGTACTTAAGTCGGCATTGTGCCTTTTCTATTTAATTCCGATGCAATTTCTGTTTTTTATCGTCAATAAGTAGGTACAAGGGATACAGTAAACCTGAAGTGAAGCATCATAATCTATAACTAGTGTCACAGGAATGGTTCAAAACATAGACAGTAGGAAGAAGCAGTCTTCTTGTACTTAAGTCGGCATTGTGCCTTTTCTATTTACTTCCGATGCAATTTCTGTGTTTCATCGTCAAAAAGAAGGTCAGAGGGATACAGTAAACCTGAAGTGAAGCATCGGAATCAATAACTAGTGTCACTGGAATGGTTCTAACATCGACAGTAAGAAGGGTCAGTCTTCTTGTACTTAAGTCGGCATTGTGCCTTTTGTATTTAATTCGGATGCAATTTCTGTGTTTCATCGTCAATAAGAAGGTCCAAGGGATACAGTAAAAATGAAGTGAAGCATCGGAATCTATAACTAGTGTCATAGGAATGGTTCAAAACATAGACAGTATGAAGGACCAGTATTCTTGTACTTAAGTCGGCATTGTGGTTATTCTATTTAATTCCGATGCAATTTCTGTGTTTCATCGTCTATAAGAAGGTCAGAGGGATACAGTAAACCAGAAGTGAAGCATCGGAATCTATAACTAGTGTCACTGGAAAGGTTGTAACATAGACAGTAAGAAGGGTCAGTCTTCTTGTACTTAAGTAGGCATTGTGAATTTTGTATTTAATTCCGATGCAATTTCTGTGTTTCATCGTCAATAAGATGGTCCAAGGGATACACTAAACCTGAAGTGAAGCATCGGAATCTATAACTAGTGTCACAGGAGTGGTTCAAAACATAGACAGTAAGAAGAATCAGTCCTCTTGTACTTAAGTCGGCATCGTGCCTTTTGTATTTAGTTCCGATCCAACTTCTGTGTTTCATCGTCAATAAGAAGGTCAGAGGAATACGGTAAATCTGAAGTGAAGCATCGGAATCTATAACTAGTGTCACAGGAATGGTTCAAAACAGTCAGTTAGGAGAGTCAGTCTTTTTGTAATTAAGTCGGCATTGTGCCTTTTGTATTTAATTCCGATGCAATATCTATGTTTCATCGTCAATAAGAAGGTCCAAGGGATACAGTAAACGTGAAGTGAAGCATCGGAATCCATAACTAATGTCACAGGAATGGTTCAAAACATAGACAGTAAGAAGTGTCAGTCTTCTTGTACTTAAGTCGGCATTGTGCCTTTTCTATTTAATTCCGATGCAATTTCTGTGTTTCATCGTCAAAAAGAAGGTCAGTGGGATAGAGTAAACCTGAAGTGAATAATCGGAATCTATAACTAGTGTCACAGGAATGGTTCAAAACATAGACAGTAGGAAGAGTCAATCTTCTTGTACTTAAGTCGGCATTGTGCCTTTTCTATTTAATTCCGATGCAATTTCTGTGTTTCATCGTCAAAAAGAAGGTCAGTGGGATAGAGTAAACCTGAAGTGAATAATCGGAATCTATAACTAGTGTCACAGCAACGGTTCAAACCATAGACAGTAGGAAGAGTCAGCCTTCTTGTATTAGTGTCGGCATTGTGCCTTTTCTATTTAATTCCGATGCAATTTCTGTGTTTCATCGTCAAAAAGAAGGTCAGAGGGATACAGTAAACCTGAAGTGAAGCATCGGAATCTATAACTAGTTTCACAGGAATGGGTCTAACATAGACAGTAAGAAGGGTCAGTCTTCTTGTACTTAAGTCGGCATTGTGCCTTTTGTATTTAATTCCGATGCAATTTCTGTGTTTCATCGTCAATAAGAAGGTCCAAGGGATACAGTAAAAATGAAATGAAGCATCGGAATCAATAACTAGTGTCACAGGAATGGTTCAAAACATAGACAGTATGAAGAACAAGTCTTCTTGTACTTAAGTCAGCATTGTGCTTATTCTATTTAATTCCGATGCAATATCTGTGTTTCCTCGCCTATAAGAAGGTCAGAGGGATACAGTAAACCAGAAGTGAAGCATCGGAATCTATAACTAGTGTCACAGAAATGGTTCAAAACACAGTCAGTAAGAAGAGTCAATCTTCTTGTACTTATGTTGGCATTGTGCCTTTTGTATTTAATTCCGCTGCAATTTCTTTGTTTCAACGTCAATAAGAGGGTCAGAGATATACAGTAAACCGGAAGAGAAGCGTTGGAATCTATAACTAGTGTCAAATGAATGGTTCAAAACAGTCAGTAAGAAGAGTCAGTCTTCTTGTACTTAAGACGGCATTGTGCATTTTGTATTTAAATGCGATGCAATTTCTGTGTATCATCGTCAATAAGATGGTCCAAGGGATACAGTAAACCTGAAGTGAAGCATCGGAATCTACAACTAGTGTCACAGGAATGGTTCAAATCATAGACAGTAAGAAGAGTCAGTCTTCTTGTACTTATGTCGGCATTGTGCCTTTTGCATTTAATTCCGATGTAATTTCTGTGTATCATCGTCAAAAAGAAGGTCAGAGGGATGCAGTAAACCTGAAGTGAAGCATCGGAATCTATAAGTAGTGTCACAGGAATGGTTCAAACTATAGGCAGTAGGAAGAGTCAGTCTTCTTGTACTTAAGTTGGCATTGTGGCTGTTCTATTTAATTCCGATGCTATTTCTGTGTTTCATCGTCAAAAAGAAGGTCAGAGGGATACAGTAAACCTGAAGTGAAGCATCGGAATCCATAACTAGTGTCACAGGAATGGTTCAAAACATAGACAGTAGGAAGAGTCAGTCTTCTTGTACTTAAGTCGGCATTGTGCCTTTTCTATTTAATTCCGATGCAATTTCTGTTCTTTATCGTCAATAAGTAGGTACAAGGGATACAGTAAACCTGAAGTGAAGCATCGGAATCTATAACTAGTGTCACAGGAATGGTTCAACTATAGACAGTAGGAAGAAGCAGTCTTCTTGTACTTAAGTCGGCATTGTGCCTTTTCTATTTAATTCCGATGCAATTTCTGTGTTTCATCGTCAAAAAGAAGGTCAGAGGGATACAGTAAACCTGAAGTGAAGCATCGGAATCAATAACTAGTGTCACTGGAATGGTTCTAACATCGACAGTAAGAAGGGTCAGTCTTCTTGTACTTAAGTCGGCATTGTGCCTTTTGTATTTAATTCCGATGCAATTTCTGTGTTCAAGGGATAAAGTAAAAATGAAGTGAAGCATCGGAATCTATAACTAGTGTCATAGGAATGGTTCAAAACACAGACAGTATGAAGGACCAGTATTCTTGTACTTAAGTCGGCATTGTGGTTATTCTATTTAATTCCGATGCAATTTCAGTGTTTCATCGTCTATAAGAAGGTCAGAGGGATACCGTAAACCAGAAGTGAAGCATCGGAATATATAACTAGTGTCACTGGAAAGGTTCTAACATAGACAGTAAGAAGGGTCAGTCTTCTTGTACTTAAGTCGGCATAGTGAATTTTGTATTTAATTCCGATGCAATTTCTGTGTTTCATCGTCAATAAGATGGTCCAAGGGATACACTAAAACCTGAAGTGAAGCATCGGAATCTATAAGTAGTGTCACAGGAGTGGTTCAAAGCATAGACAGTAAGAAGAATCAGTCCTCTTGTACTTAAGTCGGCATTGTGCCTTTTGTATTTAGTTCCGATCCAACTTCTGTGTTTCATCGTCAATAAGAAGGTCAGAGGAATACGGTAAATCTGAAGTGAAGCATCGGAATCTATAACTAGTGTCACAGGAATGGTTCAAAACAGTCAGTAAGGAGAGTCAGTCTTTTTGTAATTAAGTCGGCATTGTGCCTTTTGTATTTAATTCCGGTGCAATATCTATGTTTCATCGTCAATAAGAAGGTCCAAGGGATACAGTAAACGTGAAGTGAAGCATCGGAATCCATAACTAGTGTCACAGGAATGGTTCAAAACATAGACAGTAAGAAGTGTCAGTCTTCTTGTACTTAAGTCGGCATTGTGCCTCTTCTATTTAATTCCGATGCAATTTCTGTGTTTCATCGTCAAAAAGAAGGTCAGTGGGATAGAGTAAACCTGAAGTGAATAATCGGAATCTATAACTAGTGTCACAGGAACGGTTCAAACCATAGAAAGTAGGAAGAGTCAGCCTTCTTGTACTTGAGTCGGCATTGTGCCTTTTCTATTTAATTCCGATGCAAATTCTGTGTTTCATCGTCAAAAAGAAGATCAGAGGAATACAGAAAACCTGAAGTGAAGCATCGGAATCTATAACTAGTGTCACAGGAATGGTTCAAAACATAGACAGTAGGAAGAGTCAATCTTCTTGTACTTAAGTCGGCATTGTGCCTTTTCCGATGCAATTTCTGTGTTTCATCGTCAAAAAGAAGGTCAGTGGGATAGAGTAAACCTGAAGTGAATAATCGGAATCTATAACTAGTGTCACAGGAACGGTTCAAACCATAGACAGTAGGAAGAGTCAGCCTTCTTGTATTAGTGTCGGCATTGTGCCTTTTCTATTTAATTCCGATGCAATTTCTGTGTTTCATCGTCAAAAAGAAGGTCAGAGGGATACAGTAAACCTGAAGTGAAGCATCGGAATCTATAACTAGTGTCACAGGAATGGGTCTAACATAGACAGTAAGAAGGGTCAGTCTTCTTGTACTTAAGTCGGCATTGTGCCTTTTGTATTTAATTCCGATGCAATTTCTGTGTTTCATCGTCAATAAGAAGGTCCAAGGGATACAGTAAAAATGAAGTGAAGCATCGGAATCAATAACTAGTGTCACAGGAATGGTTCAAAACATAGACAGTATGAAGAACAAGTCTTCTTGTACTTAAGTCAGCATTGTGCTTATTCTATTTAATTCCGATGCAATATCTGTGTTTCATCGTCTATAAGAAGGTCAGAGGGATACAGTAAACCAGAAGTGAAGCATCGGAATCTATAACTAGTGTCACTGGAATGGTTCCAACATAGACATTAAGAAGGGTCAGTCTTCTTGTACTTAAGTCTGCATTGTGCCTTTTGTATTTGATTCCGATGCAATTTCTGTGTTTCATCGTCAATAAGAAGGTCCAAGGGATACAGTAAACCTGAAGTGAAGCATCGGAATCTATAACTAGTGTCACAGGAATGGTTCAAATATAGACAGTCAGAAGAGTCAGTCTTCTTGTACTTAAGTCGGCATTGTGCATTTTGTATTTAATTCCGATCCAACTTCTGTGTTTCATCGTCAATAAGAAGGTCAGAGGGATACAGTAAATCTGAAGTGAAGTATCGGAATCTATAACTATTGTCACAGGAATGGTTCAAAACAGTCAGTAAGAAGAGTCAGTCTTCTTGTAATTAAGTCGGCATTATGCCTTTTGTATTTAATTCCGATGCAATATCTGTGTTTCATCGTCAATAAGAAGGTCCAAGGGATACAGTAAACGTAAAGTGAAGCATCGAAATCCATAACTAGTGTCACAGGAATGGTTCAAAACATAGACAGTAAGAAGAGTCAGTCTTCTTGTACTTAAGTCGGCATTGTGCCTTTTCCATTTAATTCCGATGCAATTTCTGTGTTTCATCGTCAAAAAGAAGGGAGAGGGATAGAGTAAACCTGAAGTGAATAATCGGAATCTATAACTAGTGTCACAGGAACGGTTCAAACCATAGACAGTAGGAAGAGTCAGCCTTCTTGTACTAAAGTCGGCATTGTGCCTTTTGTATTTAATTCCGATGCAATTTCTGTGTTTCATCGTCAATAAGAAGGTCAGAAGAATACAGTAAACCTGAAGTGAAGCATCGGAATCTATAACTAATGTCACAGGAATGGGTCAAAACATAGTCAGTAAGAAGTGTCAGTCTTCTTGTACCTAAGTCGGCATTGTGCATTTTGAATTTAATTCCGATGCAATTTCCGTGTTTCGTCTCCAATAAAAATGTCCAAAGGATACAGTGAACCTGAAGTGAAGCATCGGAATCCATAACTAATGTCACAGGAATCGTTCAAAACATAGGCTGTAGGAAGAGTCAGTCTTCTTGTACTTAATTCGGCATTGTGCCTATTGTATTTATTTCTGATCCAATTTCTGTGTGTTTCATCGTCAATTAGAAGGTCAGAGGGACACAGTAAATCTGAAGTGAAGCATCGGAATCTATAACTAGTGTCACAGGAATGGTTCAAAACAGTCAGTAAGAAGAGTCAGTCTTCTTGTAATTAAGTCGGCATTGTGCCTTTTGTATTTAATTCCGATGCAATTTCTGTGTCTCATCGTCAATAAGAAGGTCCAAGGGATACAGTAAACGCGAAGTGAAGCATTGGAATCCATAACTAGTGTCACAGGAATGGTTCAAAACATAGACAGTTAGAAGAGGCAGTCTACTTGTACTTAAGTCTGCATTATGCGTTTTCTATTTAATTCCGATGCAACTTCTGTGTTTCATCGTCAAAAAGAAGGTCAGAGGGATAGAGTAAACCTGAAGTGAATAATCGGAATCTATAACTAGTGTCACAGGAACGGTTCAAAACATAGACAATAGGAAGAGTCAGCCTTCTTGTACTTGAGTCGGCATTGTGCCTCTTTCATTAAATTCCGGTGCACTATCTGTGTTCCATCGTCAATAAGAAGGTCAGAGGGATACAGTAAACCTGAAGTGAAGCATCGAAATCTATAACTAATGTCACAGGAATGGTTCAAACATAGTCAGTAAGAAGTGTCAGTCTTCTTGTGCTTCAGTCGGCATTGTGCCTTTTGTATTTAATTCCGATGCAATTTCTGTGTTTCATCGTCAATACGAAGGTCCAAGGGATACAGTAAACCTGAAGTGAAGCATCGGAATCTATAACTAGTGTCACAGGAATGGTTCAAAACATAGTCAGTAAGAAAAGTTAGTCTTCTTGTACTTATATTGGCATTGTGCCTCTTGTATTTAATTCCGACGCCATTTCTTTGTTTCAAAGTCAATAAGAAGGTCAGAGGGATACAGTAAACCTGAAGTGAAGCATCGGAATCTATAACTAGTGTCACAGGAATGGTTTAAAACATAGTCAGTAAGAAGAGTCAGTCTTCTTGTACTTAAGTCGGCATTGTGCATTTTGTATTTCATTCCGATGCAATTTCTGTGTCTCATCGTCAATAATAAGGTCAGAGGGATACAGTGAACCTGTGGTGAAGCATTGGAATCTATAACTAGTGCCACAGGAATGGTACACAGCACAGACAGTAGGAAAAGTCAGTCTTCTTTTACCTAAGTCGGCATTGTGCCTTTTCTATTTAATTCCGATGCAATTTCCGTGTTTTGTCTCCAATAAGAATGTCCAAAGGATACAGTGAACCTGAAGGTAAGCATCGGAATACATAACTAATGTCACAGGAATCGTTCAAAACATAGACAGTAGGAAGAGTCAGTCTTCTTGTACTTAAGTCGGCATTGTGCCTTTTGTATTCAGTTCCGATGCAATTTCTGTGTTTCATCGTCAATAAGAAGGTCCTAGGGAAACATTAAACCTGAAGTGAAGGATCGGAATCTACAACTAGTTTCACAGGAATGGTTCAAAACATAGTCAGTAAGAATAGTCAGTCTTCTTGTACTTAATTCGGCATTGTGCATTTTGTATTTAATTCCGATGCAATTTCTGTGTTTCATCGTCAATAAGAAGGTCCGTGGGATACAGTAAACCAGAAGTAAAGCATCGGAATGTGTAAGTAGTGTCACAGGAATGGTTTAAAGCAGTCAGTAAGAAGTGTCTATCTTCTTGTACTTAAGTCAGCATTGTGCCTTTTGTATTTAATTCCGATGCATTTTCTGTGTTTCATCGTCAATAAGAAGGTCCAAGGGGTACAGTAAACCTGAAGTGAAGCATCGGAATTTATAAATAGTGTCACAGGAATGGTTCAAATATAGAGATTAAGAAGAGTCAGTCTTCTTGTACTTAAGTCGGCTTTGTGCCTATTCTACTTAATTCCGATGCAATTTCTGTATTTCGTCGCCAATACGAAGATCCAAAGAATACAGTAAACCTGAAGTGAAGCATCGGAATCTATAACTAATGTCACAGGAATCGTTCAAAACATATACAGTAGGAAGAGTCAGTCTCCTTGTACTTAAGTCGGTATTGTGCCTTTTGTATTTAGTTCCGATGCACTATCTGTGTTTCATCGTCAATAAGAATTACCTAGGGATAGAGTAAACCTGAAGTGAAGCATCGGAACAAATAACTAGTGTCACAAGAATGGTTCAAAACATAGTCAGTAAGAAGTGAAAGTCTTCATGTACTTAAGTCGGCATTGTGCCTTTTGTATTTAATTCCGATGCAATTTCTGTGTTTCATCGTCAATACGAAGGTCCAAAGGAAACAGTAAACCTGAAGTAAAGCATCGAAATCTATAACTAGTGTCACAGGAGTGGTACAAAACATAGTCAGTAAGAAGAGTCAGTCTTTTTGTACTTATGTTGGCATTGTGCTTTTGTATTTAATTCCGATGCAATTTCTGTGTTTCTTCGTCAATAAGAAGGTCAGAAGGATACAGTAAACCTGACGTGAAGCATCGGAATCTATAACTAGTGTCACAGGAATGCTTCAAAACAGTCAGTAAGAAGAGTCAGTCTTCTTGTACTTAAGTCGGCAATGTGCATTTTGTGTTAAATTCCGATGCAATTTCTGTGTTTCATCGTCAATAAGAGGGTCCAAGGGATTCAGTAAACCTGAAGGGAAGCATCGGAATCTATAACTAGTGTCACAGGAATGGTTAAAAACGTAGACAGTAGGAAGAGTCAGTCTTCTTGTACTTAAGTCGGCATTGTGCTTTTTCTATTTAGTTCAGATGCATTTTCTGTGTTTCATCTTCAATACGAAGGTCCAAGGGATACAGTAAACCTAAAGTGATGCATCGGAATCTGTAACTAGTGTCACAGGAATGGTTCAAATCACAGGCAGTAGGAAGAGTCAGTCTTCTTGTACTTAAGTCGGCATTGTGCCTGTTGTATTTAATTCTGATCCAATTTCTGTGTGTTTTATCGTCAATTAGAAGGTCGGAGGGACACAGTAAATCTGAAGTGAAGCATCGGAATCTATAACTAGTGTCACAGGAATGGTTCAAAACAGTCAGTAAGAAGAGTCAGTCTTCTTGTAATTAAGTCGGCATTGTGCCTTTCGTATTTAATTCCGATGCAATTTCTGTGATTCATCGTCAATTGGAAGGTCCAAGGGATACAGTAAACGTGAAGTGAAGCATCGGAATCCATAACTAGTTTCACAGGAATGGTTCAAAACATAGACAGTTAGAAGAGGCAGTCTACCTGTACTTAAGTCTGCATTGTGCGTTTTCAATTTAATTCCGATGCAATTTCTGTGTTTCATCGTCAAAAAGAAGGTCAGAGGGATAGAGTAAACCTGAAGTGAATAATCGGAATCTATAACTAGTGTCACACGAACGGTTCAAAGCATAGTTTATAGGAAGGGTCAGCCTTCTTGTACTTGAGTCGGTATTGTGTCTTTTGTATTAAATTCCGGTGCACTATCTGTGTTCCATCGTCAATAAGAAGGTCAGAGGGATACAGTAAACATGAAGTGAAGCAACGGAATCTATAACTAGTGTCACAGGAATGGTTCAAAACATAGTCAGTAAGAAGAGTCAGTCTTCTTGTACTTAAGACGGCATTGTACCTTTTGTATTTAATTCCGATGCAATTTCTGTGTCTCATCGTCAATAAGAAGGTCCACGGGATACAGTAAACCTGAAGTGGAGCATCGGAATCTATAACTAGTGTCACAGGAATGGTTCAAAACATAGACAGTAAGAAGAGTCAGTCTTTTTCTACTTAAGGCGGCATTGTGCCATTTTCAATTTAATTCCGATGCAATTAGTGTGTTTCATCGTCAATAAGAAGGTCAGAGGAATACATTAAACCTGAAGTGAAGCATCGGAATCTCCAAATAGTGTCACAGGAATGGTTCAAAAGATAGTCAGTAAGAAGAGTCAGTCTTCTTGTACTTAAGTCGGCATTGTGCCTTTTGTATTTAATTCCAATGCAATTTCTGTGTTTCATCGTCAATACGAAGGTCAGAGGGATACAGTAAACCTGAAGTGAAGCATCGGAATCTATAACTAGTGTCACAGGAATGATTCAAAACAGTCAGTAACAAGAGTCAATCTTCTTGTACTTAAGTCGGCATTGTGCCTTTTGTATTTAGTTCCGAAGTAATTTCTGTGTTTCATCGTCAATAAGAAGGTCCTAGGGATAGAGTAAACCTGAAGTGAAGATTCGGAATTTGTAACTAGTGTCACAGGAATGGTTCAAAACATAGTCAGTTAGAAGTGTCAATCTTCTTGTACTTAAGTCGGCTTTGTGCCTATCCTATTTAATTCCGATGCAATTTCTGTATTTCGTCGCCAATACGAAGATCCAAAGATACAGTAAACCTGAAGTGAAGCATCGGAATCTATAACTAATGTCACAGGAATCGTTCAAAACATAGACAGTAGGAAGAGTCAGTGTTCTTGTACTTAAGTCGGCATTGTGCCTTTTGTATTTAGTTCCGATGCACTTTCTGTGTTTCATCGTCAATAAGAAGGACCTAGGGATAGAGTAAACCTGAAGTGAAGCATCGGAACATATAACTAGTGTCACAGGAATGGTTCAAAACATAGTCAGTAAGAAGAGTCAGTCTTCTTGTACTTAAGTCGGCATTGTGCCTTTTGTATTTAATTCCGATGCAAATTCTGTGTTTCATCGTCAATACGAAGGTCCAAAGGAAACAGTAAACCTTAAGTGAAGGATCGAAATCTATAACTAGTGTCACAGGAATGGTTCAAAACATAGTCAGTAAGAAGAGTCAGTCTTCTTGTACTTATGTTGGCATTGTGCCTTTTGTATTTAATTCCGATGCAATTTCTGTGCTTCATCGTCAATAAGAAGGTCAGAAGGATACAGTATACCTGAAGTGAAGCATCGGAATCTATAACTAGTGTCACAGGAATGGTTCAAAAAAGTCAGTAAGAAGAGTCAGGCTTCTTGTACTTAAGTCGGCAATGTGCATTTTGTGTTAAATTCCGATGCAATTTCTGTGTTTCATCGTCAATAAGAAGGTCCAAGGGATACAGTAAACCTGAAGGGAAGCATCGGAATCTATAACTAGTGTCACAAGAATGGTTCAAAATGTAGACAGTAGGAAGAGTCAGTCTTCTTGTACTTAAGTCGGCATTGTGCTTTTTCTATTTAGTTCAGATGCAATTTCTGTGTTTCATCGTCAATAAGAAGGTCAGAGGGATACAGTAAACCTGAAGTGAAGCATCGGAATCTATAACTAGTGTCACAGGAATGGTTCACAACATAGTCAGTAAGAATAGCCAGTCTTCTTGTACTTAAGCCGGCATTGTACTTTTGCATTTAATTCCGATGCAATTTCTGTGTTTCATCGTCAATAAGAAGGTCAGAAGAATACAGTAAACCTGAAGTGAAGCATCGGAATTTATAACTAATGTCACAGGAATGGTTCAAAACATAGTCAGTAAGAAGTGTCGGTCTTCTTGTACTTAAGTCGGCATTGTGCCTTTTTTTTAATTCCGATGCAATTTCTGTGTTTCATCGTCAATACGAAGGTCCAAGGGATACAGTAAACCTGAAGTGAAGTATCGGAATCTATAGCTAATGTTACAGGAATGGTTCAAAACATAGTCAGTAAGCAGAGTCAGTCTTCTTGTACTTATGTTGGCATTGTGCCTTTTCTATTTAATTCCGATGCAATTTCTTTGTTTCAACGTCAATAAGAAGGTCAGAGGGATACAGTATACCTGAAGTGAAGCATCGGAATCTATAACTAGTGTCACAGGAATGGTTCAAAACATAGTCAGTAAGAAGAGTCAGTCTTCTTGTACTTAAGTCGGCATTGTGCATTTTGTATTTAATTCCGATGCAATTTCTGTGTCTCATCGTCAATACGAAGGTCAGAGGGATACAGTGAACCTGAGGTGAAGCATTGGAATCTATAACAAGTGTCACAGGAATGGTACACAGCACAGAGAGTAGGAAAAGTCAGTCTTCTTTTACCTAAGTCGGCATTGTGCCTTTTCTATTTAATTCCGATGCAATTTCCGTGTTTCGTCTCCAAAAAGAATGTCCAAAGGTTACAGTGAACCTGAAGTGAAGCATCGGAATCCATAACTAATGTCACAGGAATCGTTCAAAACATAGACAGTAGGAAGAGTCAGTCTTCTTGTACTTAAGTCGGCATTGTGTCTTTTGTATTCAGTTCCGATGCAATTTCTGTGTTTCATCGTCAATAAGAAGGTCCTAGGGAAACAGTAAACCTGAAGTGAAGGATCGGAATCTACAACTAGTTTCACAGGAATGGTTCAAAATATAGTTAGTAAGAATAGTCAGTCTTCTGGTACTTAATTCGGCATTGTGCCTTTTGTATTTAATTCCGATGCAATTTCTGTGTTTCATCGTCAATAAGAAGGTCAGAGGAATACAGTAAACCAGAAGTAAAGCATCGGAATCTATAAGTAGTGTCACAGGAATGGTTTAAAACAGTCAGTAAGAAGAGTCAATCCTCTTGGACATAAGTCAGCAGTGTGCCTTTTGTATTTAATTCCGATGCATTTTCTGTGTTTCATCGTCAATAAGAAGGTCCAAGGGATACAGTAAACCTGAAGGGAAGCATCGGAATCTATAACTAGTGTCACAAGAATGGTTCAAAACGTAGACAGTAGGAAGAGTCAGTCTTCTTGTACTTAAGTCGGCATGTGCTTTTTCTATTTAGTTCAGATGCAATTTCTGTGTTTCATCGTCAATACGAAGGTCAGAGGGATACGGTAAACCTGAAGTGAAGCATCGGAATCTATAACTAGTGTCACTGGAATGGTTCTAACATAGACAGTATGAAGGGTCAGTCTTCTTGTACTTAAGTCGGCATTGTGCCTTTTGTATTTAATTCCGATGCGATTTCTGTTTTCATCGTCAATACGAAGGTCCAAGGGATACTGTAAACCTGAAGTGAAGCATCGGAATCTATAACTAGTGTCACAGGAATGGTTCAAAACATAGGCAGTAGGAAGAGTCAGTCTTCTTGTACTTAAGTCGGCATTGTGCCGTTTGTATTTAATTCCGATGCAATTTCTGTGTTTCATCGTCAACACGAAGGTCCAAGGGATACAGTAAACCTGAAGTGAAGCATCGAAATCTATAACTAGTGTCACAGGAATGGTTCAAAACATAGTCAGTAAGAAGAGTCAGTCTTTTTGTACTTATGTTGGCATTGTGCCTTTTTTTTTAATTTCGATGCAATTTCTGTGCTTCATCGTCAATAAGAAGGTCAGAAGGATACAGTATACCTGAAGTGAAGCATCGGAATCTATAACTAGTGTCACAGGAATGGTTCAAAACAGTCAGTAAGAAGAGTCAGTCTTATTGTACTTAAGTCGGCAATGTGCATTTTCTGTTAAATTCCGATGCAATATCTGTGTTTCATCGTCAATAAGAAGGTCCAAGGGATACAGTAAACCTGAAGTGAAGCATCCGAATCTACAACTAGTGTCACAGGAATGGTTCACAACATAGTCAGTAAGAAGAGTCAGTCTTCTTGTACATATGTTGGCATTGTGCCTTTTGTATTTAATTCCGATGCAATTTCTGTGTTTCATCGTCAATAAGAAATTCAGAAGAATAATGTAAACCTGAAGTGAAGCATCGGAGTCTATAACTAAGGTCACAGGAATGGTTCAAAACATAGTCAGTAAGAAGTGTCAGTCTTCTTGTACTTAAGTCGGCATTGTGCCTTTTTTTTTTAATTCCGATGCAATTTCTGTGTTTCATCGTCAATACGAAGGTCCAAGGGATACAGTAAACCTGAAGTGAAGCATCGGAATCTGTAGCTAGTGTCACAGGAATGGTTCAAAACATAGTCAGTAAGAAGAGTCAGTCTTCTTGTACTTATGTTGGCATTGTGCCTTTTGTATTTAATTCCGATGCAATTTCTTTGTTTCAACGTCAATAAGGTCAGAGAGATACAGTATACCTGAAGTGAAGCATCGGAATCTATAACTAGTGTCACAGGAATGGCTCAAAACATAGTCAGTAAGAAGAGTCAGTCTTCTTGTAGTTAAGTCGGCATTGTGCATTTTGTATTTAATTCCGATGCAATTTCTGTGTCTCATCGTCTATAAGAAGGTCAGAGGGATACAGTAAACCAGAAGTAAAGCATCGGAATCTATAAGTAGTGTCACAGGAATGGTTTAAAACAGTCAGTAAGAAGAGTCAATCTTCTTGTACTTAAGTCAGCAGTGTGCCTTTTGTATTTGATTCCGATGCATTTTCTGTGTTTCATCGTCAATAAGAAGGTCCAAGGGGTACAGTAAACCTGAAGTGAAGCATCGGAATTTGTAAATAGTGTCACAGGAATGGTTCAAAACATAGAGATTAAGAAGAGTCAGTCTTCTTGTACTTAAGTCGGCTTTGTGCCTATTCTATTTAATTCCGATGCAATTTCTGTATTTCGTCGCCAATACGAAGATCCAAAGATACAGTAAACCTGAAGTGAAGCATCGGAATCTATAACTAATGTCACAGGAATCGTTCAAAACATAGACAGTAGGAAGAGTCAGTGTTCTTGTACTTAAGTCGGCATTGTGCCTTTTGTATTTAGTTCCGATGCACTTTCTGTGTTTCATCGTCAATAAGAAGGACCTAGGGATAGAGTAAACCTGAAGTGAAGCATCGGAACATATAACTAGTGTCACAGGAATGGTTCAAAACATAGTCAGTAAGAAGAGTCAGTCTTCTTGTACTTAAGTCGGCATTGTGCCTTTTGTATCTAATTCCGCTGCAACTTCTGTGTTTCATCGTCAATACGAAGGTCCAAAGGAAACAGTAAGCCTGAAGTGAAGGATCGAAATCTATAACTAGTGTCACAGGAATGGTTCAAAACATAGTCAGTAAGAAGAGTCAGTCTTCTTGTACTTATGTTGGCATTGTGCCTTTTGTATTTAATTCCGATGCAATTTCTGTGCTTCATCGTCAATAAGAAGGTCAGAAGGATACAGTATACCTGAAGTGAAGCATCGGAATCTATAACTAGTGTCACAGGAATGGTTCAAAAAAGTCAGTAAGAAGAGTCAGTCTTCTTGTACTTAAGTCGGCATTGTGCCTTTTTTTTTAATTCCGATGCAATTTCTGTGTTTCATCGTCAATACGAAGGTCCAAGGGATACAGTAAACCTGAAGTGATGCATCGGAATCTATAGCTAGTGTCACAGGAATGGTTCAAAACATAGTCAGTAAGAAGAGTCAGTCTTCTTGTACTTATGTTGGCATTGTGCCTTTTCTATTTAATTCCGATGCAATTTCTTTGTTTCAACGTCAATAAGAAGGTCAGAGGGATACAGTATACCTGAAGTGAAGCATTGGAATCTATAACTAGTGTCACAGGAATTGTTCAAAACATAGTCAGTAAGAAGAGTCAGTCTTCTTGTACTTAAGTCGGCATTGTGCATTTTGTATTTAATTCCGATGCAATTTCTGTGTCTCATCGTCAATACGAAGGTCAGAGGGATACAGTGAACCTGAGGTGAAGCATTGGAATCTATAACAAGTGTCACAGGAATGGTACACAGCACAGACAGTAGGAAAAGTCAGTCTTCTTTTACCTAAGTCGGCATTGTGCCTTTTCTATTTAATTCCGATGCAATTTCCGTGTTTCGTCTCCAATAAGAATGTCCAAAGGATACAGTGAACCTGAAGTGAAGCATCGGAATCCATAACTAATGTCACAGGAATCGTTCAAAACATAGACTGTAGGAAGAGTCAGTCTTCTTGTACTTAAGTCGGCATTGTGCCTTTTGTATTCAGTTCCGATGCAATTTCTGTGTTTCATCGTCAATAAGAAGGTCCTAGGGAAACAGTAAACCTGAAGTGAAGGATCGGAATCTACAACTAGTTTCACAGGAATGGTTCAAATACATAGTTAGTAAGAATAGTCAGTCTTCTGGTACTTAATTCGGCATTGTGCCTTTTGTATTTAATTCCGATGCAATTTCTGTGTTTCATCGTCAATAAGAAGGTCAGAGGGATACAGTAAACCAGAAGTAAAGCATCGGAATCTATAAGTAGTGTCACAGGAATGGTTTAAAACAGTCAGTAAGAAGAGTCAATCTTCTTGTACATAAGTCAGCAGTGTGCCTTTTGTATTTAATTCCGATGCATTTTCTGTGTTTCATCGTCAATAAGAAGGTCCAAGGGGTACAGTAAAACTGAAGTGAAGCATCGGAATTTATAAATAGAGTCACAGGAATGGTTCAAAACATAGAGATTAACAAGAGTCATTCTTCTTGTACTTAAGTCGGCTTTGTGCCTATTCTATTTAATTCCGATGCAATTTCTGTATTTCATCGCCAATACGAAGATCCAAAGATACAGTAAACCTGAAGTGATGCGTCGGTATCTATAACTAATGTCACAGGAATCGTTCAAAACATAGACAGTAGGAAGAGTCAGTCTTCTTGTACTTGAGTCGGCATTGTGCCTTTTGTATTTAATTCCGATGCAATTTCTGTGTTTCGTCGTCAAAAAGAAGGTCAGAGGGATACAGTAAACCTGAAGTGAAGCATCGGAATCTATAACTAGTGTCACAGGAATGGTTCAAAGCATATACAGTAGGAAGATTCAGTCTACATGTACTTAAGTCGGCATTGTGCGTTTTGAATTGATTTCCGATGCAATATCTGTGTTTCATCGTCAATAAGAAGGTCAGAGGGATACAGTAAACCTGAAGTGATGCATCCGAATCTACAACTAGTGTCACAGGAATGGTTCACAACATTGTCAGTAAGAATAGTCAGTCTTCTTGTACTTAAGTCGGCATTGTGCCTTTTGCATTTCATTCCGATGCAATTTCTGTGTTTCATCGTCAATAAGAAGGTCAGAAGAATACAGTAAACCTGAAGTGAAGCATCGGAATCTATAACTAATGTCACAGGAATGGTTCAAAACATAGTCAGTAAGATGTGTCAGTCTTCTTGTACTTAAGTCGGCATTGTGCCTTTTTTTTTTAATTCCGATGCAATTTCTGTGTTTCATCGTCAATACGAAGGTCCAAGGGATACAGTAAACCTGAAGTGAAGCATCGGAATCTATAGCTAGTGTCACAGGAATGTTTCAAAACATAGTCAGTAAGGAGAGTCAGTCTTCTTGTACATTTGTTGGCATTGTGCCTTTTGTATTTAATTCCGATGCAATTTCTTTGTTTCAACGTCAATAAGAAGGTCAGAGGGATACAGTATACCTGAAGTGAAGCATCGGAATCTATAACTAGTGTCACAGGAATGGTTCAAAACATAGTCAGTAAGAAGAGTCAGTCTTCTTGTACTTAAGTCGGCATTGTGCATTTTGTATTTAATTCCGATGCAATTTCTTTGTTTCATCGTCAATAAGACGGTCCTAGGGAAACAGTATACCTGAAGTGAAGGATCGGAATCTACAACTAGTTTCACAGGAATGGTTCAAAACATAGTCAGTAAGAATAGTCAGTCCTCTTGTACTTAATTCGGCATTGTGCCTTTTGTATTTAATTCCGATGCAATTTCTGTGTTTCATCGTCAATACGAAGGTCCAAAGGAAACAGTAAGCCTGAAGTGAAGGATCGAAATCTATAACTAGTGTCACAGGAATTGTTCAAAACATAGTCAGTAAGAAGAGTCAGTCTTCTTGTACTTATGTCGCCATTGTGCCTTTTGTATTTAATTCCGATGCAATTTCTGTGCTTCATCGTCAATAAGAAGGTCAGAAGGATACAGTATACCTGAAGTGAAGCATCGGAATCTATAACTAATGTCACAGGAATCGTTCAAAACATAGACAGTAGGAAGAGTCAGTGTTCTTGTACTTAAGTCGGCATTGTGCCTTTTGTATTTAGTTCCGATGCACTTTCTGTGTTTCATCGTCAATAAGAAGGACCTAGGGATAGAGTAAACCTGAAGTGAAGCATCGGAACATATAACTAGTGTCACAGGAATGGTTCAAAACATAGTCAGTAAGAAGAGTCAGTCTTCTTGTACTTAAGTCGGCATTGTGCCTTTTGTATCTAATTCCGATGCAATTTCTGTGTTTCATCGTCAACAAGAAGGTCCAAAGGAAACAGTAAGCCTGAAGTGAAGGATCGAAATCTATAACTAGTGTCACAGGAATGGTTCAAAACATAGTCAGTAAGAAGAGTCAGTCTTCTTGTACTTATGTTGGCATTGTGCCTTTTGTATTTAATTCAGATGCAATTTCTGTGCTTCATCGTCAATAAGAAGGTCAGAAGGATACAGTATACCTGAAGTGAAGCATCGGAATCTATAACTAGTGTCACAGGAATGGTTCAAAAAAGTCAGTAAGAAGAGTCAGTCTTCTTGTACTTAAGTCGGCAATGTGCATTTTGTGATAAATTCCGATGCAGTTTCTGTGTTTCATCGTCAATAAGAAGGTCCAAGGGATACAGTAAACCTGAAGGGAAGCATCGGAATCTATAACTAGTGTCACAAGAATGGTTCAAAATGTAGACAGTAGGAAGAGTCAGTCTTCTTGTACTTAAGTCGGCATTGTGCTTTTTCTAATTAGTTCAGATGCAATTTCTGTGTTTCATCGTCAATAAGAAGGTCAGAGGGATACAGTAAACCTGAAGTGAAGCATCGGAATCTATAACTAGTGTCACAGGAATGGTTCAAAACATATACAGTAGGAAGATTCAGCCTAAATGTACTTAAGTCGGCATTGTGCGTTTTGTATTGATTTCCGATGCAATATCTGTGTTTCATCGTCAGTACGAAGGTCAGAGGGATACAGTAAACCTGAAGTGAAGCATCCGAATCTACAACTAGTGTCACAGGAATGGTTCACAACATAGTCAGTAAGAATAGTCAGTCTTCTTGTACTTAAGCCGGCATTGTACTTTTGCATTTAATTCCGATGCAATTTCTGTGTTTCATCGTCAATAAGAAGGTCAGAAGAATACAGTAAACCTGAAGTGAAGCATCGGAATTTATAACTGATGTCACAGGAATGGTTCAAAACATAGTCAGTAAGAAGTGTCAGTCTTCTTGTACTTAAGTCGGCATTGTGCCTTTTTTTTTAATTCCGATGCAATTTCTGTGTTTCATCGTCAATACGAAGGTCCAAGGGATACAGTAAACCTGAAGTGATGCATCGGAATCTATAGCTAGTGTCACAGGAATGGTTCAAAACATAGTCAGTTAGAAGAGTCAGTCTTCTTGTACTTATGTTGGCATTGTGCCTTTTCTATTTAATTCCGATGCAATTTCTTTGTTTCAACGTCAATAAGAAGGTCAGAGGGATACAGTATACCTGAAGTGAAGCATTGGAATCTATAACTAGTGTCACAGGAATTGTTCAAAACATAGTCAGTAAGAAGAGTCAGTCTTCTTGTACTTAAGTCGGCATTGTGCATTTTGTATTTAATTCCGATGCAATTTCTGTGTCTCATCGTCAATACGAAGGTCAGAGGGATACAGTGAACCTGAGGTGAAGCATTGGAATCTATAACAAGTGTCACAGGAATGGTACACAGCACAGACAGTAGGAAAAGTCAGTCTTCTTTTACCTAAGTCGGCATTGTGCCTTTTCTATTTAATTCCGATGCAATTTCCGTGTTTCGTCTCCAATAAGAATGTCCAAAGGATACAGTGAACCTGAAGTGAAGCATCGGAATCCATAACTAATGTCACAGGAATCGTTCAAAACATAGACTGTAGGAAGAGTCAGTCTTCTTGTACTTAAGTCGGCATTGTGCCTTTTGTATTCAGTTCCGATGCAATTTCTGTGTTTCATCGTCAATAAGAAGGTCCTAGGGAAACAGTAAACCTGAAGTGAAGGATCGGAATCTACAACTAGTTTCACAGGAATGGTTCAAATACATAGTTAGTAAGAATAGTCAGTCTTCTGGTACTTAATTCGGCATTGTGCCTTTTGTATTTAATTCCGATGCAATTTCTGTGTTTCATCGTCAATAAGAAGGTCAGAGGGATACAGTAAACCAGAAGTAAAGCATCGGAATCTATAAGTAGTGTCACAGGAATGGTTTAAAACAGTCAGTAAGAAGAGTCAATCTTCTTGTACATAAGTCAGCAGTGTGCCTTTTGTATTTAATTCCGATGCATTTTCTGTGTTTCATCGTCAATAAGAAGGTCCAAGGGGTACAGTAAAACTGAAGTGAAGCATCGGAATTTATAAATAGAGTCACAGGAATGGTTCAAAACATAGAGATTAACAAGAGTCATTCTTATTGTACTTAAGTCGGCTTTGTGCCTATTCTATTTAATTCCGATGCAATTTCTGTATTTCATCGCCAATACGAAGATCCAAAGATACAGTAAACCTGAAGTGAAGCGTCGGTATCTATAACTAATGTCACAGGAATCGTTCAAAACATAGACAGTAGGAAGAGTCAGTCTTCTTGTACTTGAGTCGGCATTGTGCCTTTTTTATTTAATTCCGATGCAATTTCTGTGTTTCGTCGTCAAAAAGAAGGTCAGAGGGATACAGTAAACCTGAAGTGAAGCATCGGAATCTATAACTAGTGTCACAGGAATGGTTCAAAGCATATACAGTAGGAAGATTCAGTCTACATGTACTTAAGTCGGCATTGTGCGTTTTGAATTGATTTCCGATGCAATATCTGTGTTTCATCGTCAATAAGAAGGTCAGAGGGATACAGTAAACCTGAAGTGATGCATCCGAATCTACAACTAGTGTCACAGGAATGGTTCACAACATTGTCAGTAAGAATAGTCAGTCTTCTTGTACTTAAGTCGGCATTGTGCCTTTTGCATTTCATTCCGATGCAATTTCTGTGTGTCATCGTCAATAAGAAGGTCAGAAGAATACAGTAAACCTGAAGTGAAGCATCGGAATCTATAACTAATGTCACAGGAATGGTTCAAAACATAGTCAGTAAGATGTGTCAGTCTTCTTGTACTTAAGTCGGCATTGTGCCTTTTTTTTTTTAATTCCGATGCAATTTCTGTGTTTCATCGTCAATACGAAGGTCCAAGGGATACAGTAAACCTGAAGTGAAGCATCGGAATCTATAGCTAGTGTCACAGGAATGTTTCAAAACATAGTCAGTAGGAGAGTCAGTCTTCTTGTACATTTGTTGGCATTGTGCCTTTTGTATTTAATTCCGATGCAATTTCTTTGTTTCAACGTCAATAAGAAGGTCAGAGGGATACAGTATACCTGAAGTGAAGCATCGGAATCTATAACTAGTGTCACAGGAATGGTTCAAAACATAGTCAGTAAGAAGAGTCAGTCTTCTTGTACTTAAGTCGGCATTGTGCATTTTGTATTTAATTCCGATGCAATTTCTTTGTTTCATCGTCAATAAGACGGTCCTAGGGAAACAGTAAACCTGAAGTGAAGGATCGGAATCTACAACTAGTTTCACAGGAATGGTTCAAAACATAGTCAGTAAGAATAGTCAGTCCTCTTGTACTTAATTCGGCATTGTGCCTTTTGTATTTAATTCCGATGCAATTTCTGTGTTTCATCGTCAATAAGAAGGTCTGAGGGATACAGTAAACCAGAAGTAAAGCATCGGAATCTATAAGTAGTGTCACAGGAATTGTTTAAAACAGTCAGTAAGAAGAGTCAATCTTCTTGTACTTAAGTCCGCAGTGTGCCTTTTGTATTTAATTCCGATGCATTTTCTGTGTTTCATCGTCAATAAGAAGGTCCAAGGGGTACAGTAAACCTGAAGTGAAGCATCGGAATTTATAAATAGTGTCACAGGAATGGTTCAAAACATAGAGACTAAGAAGAGTCAGTCTTCTTGTAGTTAAGTCGGCTTTGTGCCTATTCTATTTAATTCCGATGCAATTTCTGTATTTCGTCGCCAATACGAAGATCCAAAGATACAGTAAACCTGAAGTGAAGCATCGGAATCTATAACTAATGTCACAGGAATCGTTCAAAACATAGACAGTATCAAGAGTCAGTCTTCTTGTACTTAAGTCGGCATTGTGCCTTTTGTATTTAGTTCCGATGCACTTTCTGTGTTTCATCGTCAATAAGAAGGACCTAGGGATAGAGTAAACCTGAAGTGAAGCATCGGAACATATAACTAGTGTCACAGCAATGGTACAAAACATAGTCAGTAAGAAGTGTCAGTCTTCTTGTACTTAAGTTGGCATTGTGCCTTTTGTATTTAGATCCGATGCACTTTCTGTGTTTCATCGTCAATAAGAAGGACCTAGGGATAGAGTAAACCTGAAGTGAAGCATCGGAACATATAACTAGTGTCACAGGAATGGTTCAAAACATAGTCAGTAAGAAGAGTCGGTCTTCTTGTCCTTATGTTGGCATTGTGCCTTTTGTATTTAATTCCGATGCAATTTCTGTGTTTCATCGTCAATAAGAAGGTCAGAAGGATACGGTATACCTGAAGTGAAGCATCGGAATCTATAACTAGTGTCACAGGAATGGTTCAAAACAGTCAGTAAGAAGAGTCAGTCTTCTTGTACTTAAGTCGGCAATGTGTATTTTGTGTTAAATTCCGATGCAATTTCTGTGTTTCATCGTCAGTAAGAAGGTCCAAGGGATACAGTAAACCTGAAGGGAAGCATCGGAATCTATAACTAGTGTCACAAGAATAGTTCAAAACGTAGACAGTAGGAAGAGTCAGTCTTCTTGTACTTAAGTCGGCATGTGCTTTTTCTATTTAGTTCAGATGCAATTTCTGTGTTTCATCGTCAATACGAAGGTCAGAGGGATACGGTAAACCTGAAGTGAAGGATCGGAATCTATAACTAGTGTCACTGGAATGGTTCTAACATAGACAGTATGAAGGGTCAGTCTTCTTGTACTTAAATCGGCATTGTGCCTTTTGTATTTAATTCCGATGCGATTTCTGTTTTCATCGTCAATACGAAGGTCCAAGGGATACTGTAAACCTGAAGTGAAGCATCGGAATCTATAACTAGTGTCACAGGAATGGTTCAAAACATAGGCAGTAGGAAGAGTCAGTCTTCTTGTACTTAAATCGGCATTGTGCCGTTTGTATTTAATTCCGATGCAATTTCTGTGTTTCATCGTCAATACGAAGGTCCAAGGGATACAGTAAACCTGAAGTGAAGCATCGAAATCTATAACTAGTGTCACAGGAATGGTTCAAAACATAGTCTGTAAGAAGAGTCAGTCTTTTTGTACTTATGTTGGCATTGTGCCTTTTTTTTTTTTTAATTTCGATGCAATTTCTGTGCTTCATCGTCAATAAGAAGGTCAGAAGGATACAGTATACCTGAAGTGAAGCATCGGAATCTATAACTAGTGTCACAGGAATGGTTCAAAACATTCAGTAAGAAGAGTCAGTCTTATTGTACTTAAGTCGGCAATGTGCATTTTCTGTTAAATTCCGATGCAATTTCTGTGTTTCATCGTCAATAAGAAGGTCCAAGGGATACAGTAAACCTGAAGTGAAGCATCCGAATCTACAACTAGTGTCACAGGAATGGTTCACAACAAAGTCAGTAAGAAGAGTCAGTCTTCTTGTACTTATGTTGGCATTGTGCCTTTTGTATTTAATTCCGATGCAATTTCTGTGTTACATCGTCAATAAGAAATTCAGAAGAATAATGTAAACCTGAAGTGAAGCATCGGAGTCTATAACTAAGGTCACAAGAATGGTTCAAAACATAGTCAGTAAGAAGTGTCAGTCTTCTTGTACTTAAGTCGGCATTGTGCCATTTTTTTTTAATTCCGATGCAATTTCTGTGTTTCATCGTCAATACGAAGGTCCAAGGGATACAGTAAACCTGAAGTGAAGCATCGGAATCTATAGCTAGTGTCACAGGAATGGTTCAAAACATAGTCAGTAAGAAGAGTCAGTCTTCTTGTACTTATGTTGGCATTGTGCCTTTTGTATTTAATTCCGATGCAATTTCTTTGTTTCAACGTCAATAAGAAGGTCAGAGAGAAACAGTATACCTGAAGTGAAGCATCGGAATCTATAACTAGTGTCACAGGAATGGTTTTAAAACATAGTCAGTAAGAAGAGTCAGTCTTCTTGTAGTTAAGTCGGCATTGTGCATTTTGTATTTAATTCCGATGCAATTTCTGTGTCTCATCGTCAATAAGAAGGTCAGAGGGATACAGTAAACCAGAAGTAAAGCATCGGAATCTATAAATAGTGTCACAGGAATGGTTTAAAACAGTTAGTAAGAAGAGTCACTCTTCTTGTACTTAAGTCAGCAGTGTGCCTTTTGTATTTGATTCCGATGCATTTTCTGTGTTTCATCGTCAATAAGAAGGTCCAAGGGGAACAGTAAACCTGAAGTGAAGCATCGGAATTTATAAAGAGTGTCACAGGAATGGTTCAAAACATAAAGATTAAGAAGAGTCAGTCTTCTTGTACTTAAGTCGGCTTTGTGCCTATTCTATTTAATTCCGATGCAATTTCTGTATTTCGTCGCCAATACGAAGATCCAAAGATACAGTAAACCTGAAGTGAAGCATCGGAATCTATAACTAATATCACAGGAATCGTTCAAAACATAGACAGTAGGAAGAGTCAGTGTTCTTGTACTTAAGTCGGCATTGTGCCTTTTGTATTTAGTTCCGATGCACTTTCTGTGTTTCATCGTCAATAAGAAGGACCTAGGGATAGAGTAAACCTGAAGTGAAGCATCGGAACATATAACTAGTGTCACAGGAATGGTTCAAAACATAGTCAGTAAGAAGAGTCAGTCTTCTTGTACTTAAGTCGGCATTGTGCCTTTTGTATTTAATTCCGATGCAATTTCTGTGTTTCATCGTCAATACGAAGGTCCAAAGGAAACAGTAAACCTGAAGTGAAGGATCGAAATCTATAACTAGTGTCACAGGAATGGTTCACAACAATGTCAGTAAGAATAGTCGGTCTTCTTGTACTTCAGTCGGCATTGTGCCTTTTGCATTTCATTCCGATGCAATTTCCGTGTTTCATCGTCAATAAGAAGGTCAGAAGAATACAGTAAACCTGAAGTGAAGCATCGGAATCTATAACTAATGTCACAGGAATGGTTCAAAAAATAGTCAGTAAGAAGTATCAGTCTTCTTGTACTTAAGTCGGCATTGTGCCTTTTTTCTTTTTAATTCCGATGCAATTTCTGTGTTTCATCGTCAATACGAAGGTCCAAGGGATACAGTAAACCTGAAGTGAAGCATCGGAATCTATAGCTAGTGTCACAGGAATGGTTCAAATCATAGTCAGTAAGGAGAGTCAGTCTTCTTGTACATATGTTGGCATTGTGATTTTTGTATTTAATTTCGATGCATTTTCTTTGTTTCAACGTCAATAAGAAGGTCAGAGGGATACAGTATACCTGAAGTGAAGCATCGGAATCTATAACTAGTGTCACAGGAATGGTTCAAAACATAGTCAGTATAAAGAGTCAGTCTTCTTGTACTTAAGTCGGCATTGTGCATTTTGTATTTAATTCCGATGCAATTTCTTTGTTTCATCGTCAATAAGAAGGTCCTTGGGAAACAGTAAACCTGAAGTGAAGGATCGGAATCTACAACTAGTTTCACAGGAATGGTTCAAAACATAGTTAGCAAGAATAGTCAGTCCTCTTGTACTTAATTCGGCATTGTGCCTTTTGTATTTAATTCCGATGCAATTTCTGTGTTTCATCGTCAATAAGAAGGTCAGAGGAATACAGTAAACCAGAAGTAAAGCATCGGAATCTATAAGTAGTGTCACAGGAATTGTTTAAAACAGTCAGTAAGAAGAGTCAATCTTCTTGTACTTCAGTCAGCAGTGTGCCTTTTGTATTTAATTCCGATGCATTTTCTGTGTTTCATCGTCAATAAGAAGGTCCAAGGGGTACAGTAAACCTGAAGTGAAGCATCGGAATTTATAAATAGTGTCACAGGAATGGTTCAAAACATAGAGATTAAGAAGAGTCAGTCTTCTTGTACTTAAGTCGGCATTGTGCCTTTTGTATTTAGTTCCGATGCACTTTCTGTGTTTCATCGTCAATAAGAAGGACCTAGGGATAGAGTAAACCTGAAGTGAAGCATCGGAACATATAACTAGTGTCACAGCAATGGTTCAAAACATAGTCAGTAAGAAGTGTCAGTCTTCTTGTACTTAGGTCGGCATTGTGCCTTTTGTATATAATTCCGATGCAATTTCTGTGTTTCATCGTCAATACGAAGGTCCAAGGGTTACAGTAAACCTGAAGTGAAGCATCGAAATCTATAACTAGTGTCACAGGAATGGTTCAAAACATAGTCAGTAAGAAGAGTCAGTCTTCTTGTACTTATGTTGGCATTGTGCCTTTTGTATTTAATTCCGATGCAATTTCTGTGTTTCATCGTCAATAAGAAGGTCAGAAGGATACAGTATACCTGAAGTGAAGCATCGGAATCTATAACTAGTGTCACAGGAATGGTTCAAAACAGTCAGTAAGAAGAGTCAGTCTTCTTGTACTTAAGTCGGCAATGTGCATTTTGTGTTAAATTCCGATGCAATTTCGGTGTTTCATCGTCAATAAGAAGGTCCAAGGGATACAGTAAACCTGAAGGGAAGCATCGGAATCTATAACTAGTGTCACAAGAATGGTTCAAAACGTAGACAGTGGGAAGAGTCAGTCTTCTTGTACTTAAGTCGGCATGTGCTTTTTCTATTTAGTTCAGATGCAATTTCTGTGTTTCATCGTCGATACGAAGGTCAGAGGGATACAGTAAACCTGAAGTGAAGCATCGGAATCTATAACTAGTGTCACTGGAATGGTTCTAACATAGACAGTATGAAGGGTCAGTCTTCTTGTACTTAAGTCGGCATTGTGCCTTTTGTATTTAATTCCGATGCGATTTCTGTTTTCATCGTCAATACGAAGGTCCAAGGGATACAGTAAACCTGAAGTGAAGCATCGGAATCTATAACTAGTGTCACAGGAATGGTTCAAAACATAGGCAGTAGGAAGAGTCAGTCTTCTTGTACTTAAGTCGGCATTGTGCCGTTTGTATTTAATTCCGATGCAATTTCTGTGTTTCATCGTCAATACGAAGGTCCAAGGGATACAGTAAACCTGAAGTGAAGCATCGAAATCTATAACTAGTGTCACAGGAATGGTTCAAAACATAGTCAGTAAGAAGAGTCAGTCTTTTTGTACTTATTTTGGCATTGTGCCTTTTTTTTTAAATTTCGATGCAATTTCTGTGCTTCATCGTCAATAAGAAGGTCAGAAGGATACAGTATACCTGAAGTGAAGCATCGGAATCTATAGCTAGTGTCACAGGAATGGTTCAAAACATAGTCAGTAAGAAGAGTCAGTCTTCTTGTACTTA
The DNA here is from genome assembly GCF_021461395.2 of Schistocerca americana. Classification (NCBI taxonomy): domain Eukaryota; kingdom Metazoa; phylum Arthropoda; class Insecta; order Orthoptera; family Acrididae; genus Schistocerca; species Schistocerca americana. The sequence goes on from NW_025726104.1 coordinate 2,037,507, forward strand.
TGTTGGCATTGTGCCTTTTGTATTTAATTCCGATGCAATTTCTGTGTTTCATCGTCAATAAGAAGGTCAGAAGAATAATGTAAACCTGAAGTGAAGCATCGGAGTCTATAACTAAGGTCACAGGAATGGTTCAAAACATAGTCAGTAAGAAGTGTCAGTCTTCTTGTACTTAAGTCGGCATTGTGCCTTTTTTTTTAATTCCGATGCAATTTCTGTGTTTCATCGTCAATACGAAGGTCCAAGGGATACAGTAAACCTGAAGTGAAGCATCGGAATCTATAGCTAGTGTCACAGGAATGGTTCAAAACATAGTCAGTAAGAAGAGTCAGTCTTCTTGTACTTATGTTGGCATTGTGCCTTTTGTATTTAATTCCGATGCAATTTCTTTGTTTCAACGTCAATAAGAAGGTCAGAGGGATACAGTATACCTGAAGTGAAGCATCGGAATCTATAACTAGTGTCACAGGAATGGTTCAAAACATAGTCAGTAAGAAGAGTCAGTCTTCTTGTAGTTAAGTCGGCATTGTGCATTTTGTATTTAATTCCGATGCAATTTTTGTGTCTCATCGTCAATAAGAAGGTCAGAGGGATACAGTAAACCAGAAGTAAAGCATCGGAATCTATTAGTAGTGTCACAGGAATGGATTAAAACAGTCAGTAAGATGAGTCAATCTTCTTGTACTTAAGTCAGCAGTGTGCCTTTTGTATTTGATTCCGATGCATTTTCTGTGTTTCATCGTCAATAAGAAGGTCCAAGGGGTACAGTAAACCTGAAGTGAAGCATCGGAATTTATAAATAGTGTCACAGGAATGGTTCAAAACATAGAGATTAAGAAGAGTCAGTCTTCTTGTACTTAAGTCGGCTTTGTGCCTATTCTATTTAATTCCGATGCAATTCCTGTATTTCGTCGCCAATACGAAGATCCTAAGATACAGTAAACCTGAAGTGAAGCATCGGAATCTATAACTAATGTCACAGGAATCGTTCAAAACATAGACAGTAGGAAGAGTCAGTGTTCTTGTACTTAAGTCGGCATTGTGCCTTTTGTATTTAGTTCCGATGCACTTTCTGTGTTTCATCGTCAATAAGAAGGACCTAGGGATAGAGTAAACCTGAAGTGAAGCATCGGAACACATAACTAGTGTCACAGGAATGGTTCAAAACATAGTCAGTAAGAAGAGTCAGTCATCTTGTACTTAAGTCGGCATTGTGCCTTTTGTATTTAATTCCGATGCAATTTCTGTGTTTCATCGTCAATACGAAGGTCCAAAGGAAACAGTAAACCTGAAGTAAAGCATCGAAATCTATAACTAGTGTCACAGGAATGGTTCAAAACATAGTCAGTAAGAAGAGTCAGTCTTCTTGTACTTATGTTGGCATTGTGCCTTTTGTATTTAATTCCGATGCAATTTCTGTGCTTCATCGTCAATAAGAAGGTCAGAAGGATACAGTATACCTGTAGTGAAGCATCGGAATCTATAACTAGTGTCACAGGAATGGTTCAAAACATAGGCAGTAGGAAGAGTCAGTCTTCTTGTACTTAAGTCGGCATTGTGCCTTTTGTATTTGATTCTGATCCAATTTCTGTGTGTTTCATCGTCAATTAGAAGGTCAGAGGGACACAGTAAATCTGAAGTGAAGCATCGGAATCTATAACTAGTGTCACAGGAATGGTTCAAAACAGTCAGTAAGAAGAGTCAATCTTCTTGTAATTAAGTCGGCATTGTGCCTTTTGTATTTAATTCCGATGCAATGTCTGTGTTTCATCGTCAATAAGAAGGTCCAAGGGATACAGTAAACGTGAAGTGAAGCATCGGAATCCATAACTAGTGTCACAGGAATGGTTCAAAACATAGACAGTCAGAAGAGGCAGTCTACTTGTACTTAAGTCTGCATTGTGCGTTTTCTATTTAATTCCGATGCAATTTCTGTGTTTCATCGTCAAAAAGAAGGTCAGAGGGATAGAGTAGACCAGAGGTGAATAATCGGAATCTATAACTAGTGTCACAGTAACGGTTCAAAACATAGACAATAGGAACTGTCAGCCTTCTTGTACTTGAGTCGGCATTGTGCCCTTTGTATTAAATTCCGGTGCACTATCTGTGTTCCATCGTCAATAAGAAGGTCAGAGGGATACAGTTAAACTGAAGTGAAGCATCGGAATCTATAACTAGTGTCACAGGAATGGTTCAAAACATAGTCAGTAAGAAGAGTCAGTCTACTTGTACTTAAGTCGGCATTGTACCTTTTGTATTTAATTCCGATGCATTTTCTGTGTCCCATCGTCAATAAGAAGGTCCAACGGATACAGTAAACCTGAAGTGGAGCATCGGAATCTATAACTAGTATTACAGGAATGGTTCAAACATAGTCAGTAAGAAGAGTCAATCTTTTTGTACTTAAGGCGGCATTGTGCCATTTTCAATTTAATTACGATGCAATTAGTGTGTTTCATCGTCAATAAGAAGGTCAGAGGGATACAGTAAACCTGAAGTGAAGCATCGGAATCTCTAAATAGTGTCCCAGGAATGGTTCAAAACATAGTCAGTAAGAAGAGTCAGTCTTCTTGTACTTAAGTCGGCATTGTACCTTTTGTTTTTAATTCCGATGCAATTTCTGTGTCTCATCGTCAATAAGAAGGTCCAAGGGATACAGTAAACCTGAAGTGGAGCATCGGAATCTATAACTAGTGTCACAGGAATGGTTCAAAACATAGTCAGTTAGAAGTGTCAGTCTTCTTGTACTTAAGTCGTTATTGTGCCTTTTCTATTTAATTCCGATGCATTTTCTGTGTTTCATCGTCAATACGAAGGTCCAAGGGATACAGTAAACCTGAAGTGAAGCATCGGAACCTATAACTAGTGTCACAGGAATGGTTCAAAACATTCAGTAAGATGAGTCAGTCTTCTTGTACTTAAGTCGGCATTGTGCATTTTTTATTTAATTCCGATGCAATATCTGTGTTTCATCGTCAATAAGAAGGTCCTAGGGATACAGTAAACCTGAGGTGAAGCATCGGAATCTATAACTAGTGTCACAGGAATGGTTCAAAACATAGACAGTTAGAAGAGTCAGTCTTCTTGTACATAAGTCGGCATTATGCCTTTTGTATTTAATTCTGATGCAATTTCTGTGTTTCGTCGTCAAAAAGAAGGTCAGAGGGATACAGTAAACCTGAAGTGAAGCATAGGAATCTATAAGTAGTGTCACAGGAATGGTTCAAAACATAGACAGTAGGAAGAGTCAGTCTTCTTGTACTTAAGTCGGCATTGTGAATTTTCTATTTAATTCCGATGCAATTTCTGTGTTTCATCGTCAAAAAGAAGGTCTGAGGGATAAAGTAAACCTGAAGTGAAGCATCGGAAACTATAACTAGTGTCACAGGAATGGTTCAAAACATAGACAGTAGGAAGAGTCAGACTTCTTGTACTTAAGTCGGCATTGTGCCTCTTCTATTTAATTCCGATGCAATTTCTGTGGTTCATCACACATAAGTAGGTCCAAGGGATACAGTAAACCTGAGGTGAAGCATCGGAATTTATAACTAGTGTCACAGGAATGGTTCAAAACATAGACAGTACGAGGAGTCTGTCTTCTTGTACTTAAGTCGGCATTGTGCTTTTTCTATTTAATTCCGATGCAATTTCTGTGTTTCATCGTCAATAAGAAGGTCAGAGGGATTCAGTAAACCTGAAGTGAAACATCGGAATCTATAACTAGTCTCACTGGAATGGTTCTAACATAGACAGTAAGAAGGGTCAGTCATATTGTACTTATGTCGGCATTGTGCCTTTTGTATTTAATTCCGATGCAGTTTCTGTGTTTCATTGTCAATAAGAAGGTCCAAGGGATACAGTAAACCTGAAGTGAAGCATCGGAATCTGTAACTAGTGTCACAGGAATGGTTCAAAACAGTCAGTTAGAAGAGTCAGTCTTCTTGTAATTAAGTCAGCATTGTGCCTTTTGTATTTAATTCCGATGCAATTTCTGTGTATCATCGTCAATAAGAACGTCCAAGGGATACAGTAAACATGAAGTGAAGCATCGGAATCTATAACTAGTGTCACAGGAATGGTTCAAAACATAGACAGTACGAAGAGTCAGTCTTCTTGTACTTAAGTCGGCGTTGTGCCTATTCTATTTAATTCCGATGCAATTTCTGTGTTTCATCGTCTATGAGAAGGTCCAAGGGATACAGTATACCTGAAGCATCGGAATCTGTAACTAGCGTCACAGGAAAGGTTCAAAACATTGACACTAAAAAGAGTCAGTCTGCTTGAACATAAGACGGCATTGTGCCTTTTCTATTTGATTCCGATGCAATTTCTGTGTCTCATCGTCATTAAGAAGGTCCAAGGGATACAGTAAACCTGAAGTGAAGCATCGGAATCCATAACTAGTGTCACAGGAAGGGTTCAAATCATTGACAGTGAGAAGGGTCAGTCTTCTTGTACTTAAGTCGGCATTGTGTCTTTTCTATTTAATTCCGATGCAATTTCTGTGTTTCATCGACAATAAGAAGGTCCTAGGGATACAGTAAACCTGAAGTGTAGCATCGGAATCTGTAACTAGTGTCACAGGAGTGGATCAAGATATAGTCAGTAAGAAGAGTCAGTCTTCTTGTACTTAAGTCGGCATTGTGTCTTTTCTATTTAATTCCGATGCAATTTCTGTGTTTCATCGACAATAAGAAGGTCCAAGGGATACAGCAAACCTGAAGTGGAGCATTGGAATCTATAACTAGTGTCACAGGAATGGTTCACAAATTAGACAGTATGAAGAGCCAGTCTTCTTGCACTTAAGTCGGCATTGTGTTTTTCCATTTATTTCCGATGCAATTTCTGTGTTTCATCGTCATTAAGATGGTCAGAGGGATACAGTAAACCTGAAGTGAAGCATCGGAATCTATAACTAGTGTCATCGGAATGGTTCTAACATAGACAGTAAGAAGGGTCAGTCTTCTTGTACTTAAGTCGGTATTGTGCCTTTTGTATTTAATTCCGATGCAATCTCTGTGTTTCATCGTCTAAACGAAGGTCAGAGGGATACAGTAAACCTGAAGTGAAGCATCGGAATCTACAACTAGTGTCACAGGAATGGTTCAAAACATAGACAACAGGAACAGTCAGTCTTCTTGTACTTAAGTCGGCATTGTGCCTTTTCTATTTAATTCCGATGCTATTTCTGTGTATCATCGTAAAAATGAAGGTCAGAGGGATACAGTAAACCAGAAGTGAAGCATCGGAATCTATAACTAGTGTCACAGGAATGGTTCAAAACATAGACAGTAGGAAGAGTCAGTCTTCTTAAACTTAAGTCGGCATTGTGCCTTTTGCATTTCATTCCGATGCAATTTCTGTGTTTCATCGTCAATAAGAAGGTCAGAAGAATACAGTAAACCTGAAGTGAAGCATCGGAATCTATAACTAATGTCACAGGAATGGTTCAAAAAATAGTCAGTAAGAAGTATCAGTCTTCTTGTACTTAAGTCGGCATTGTGCCTTTTTTTTTTTAATTCCGATGCAATTTCTGTGTTTCATCGTCAATACGAAGGTCCAAGGGATACAGTAAACCTGAAGTGAAGCATCGGAATCTATAGCTAGTGTCACAGGAATGGTTCAAATCATAGTCAGTAAGGAGAGTCAGTCTTCTTGTACATATGTTGGCATTGTGATTTTTGTATTTAATTTCGATGCAATTTCTTTGTTTCAACGTCAATAAGAAGGTCAGAGGGATACAGTATACCTGAAGTGAAGCATCGGAATCTATAACTAGTGTCACAGGAATGGTTCAAAACATAGTCAGTAAGAAGAGTCAGTCTTCTTGTACTTAAGTCGGCATTGTGCATTTTGTATTCAATTCCGATGCAATTTCTTTGTTTCATCGTCAATAAGATGGTCCTTGGGAAACAGTAAACCTGAAGTGAAGGATCGGAATCTACAACTAGTTTCACAGGAATGGTTCAAAACATAGTCAGTAAGAATAGTCAGTCCTCTTGTACTTAATTCGGCATTGTGCCTTTTGTATTTAATTCCGATGCAATTTCTGTGTTTCATCGTCAATAAGAAGGTCAGAGGGATACAGTAAACCAGAAGTAAAGCATCGGAATCTATAAGTAGTGTCACAGGAATTGTTTAAAACAGTCAGTAAGAAGAGTCAATCTTCTTGTACTTCAGTCAGCAGTGTGCCTTTTGTATTTAATTCCGATGCATTTTCTGTGTTTCATCGTCAATAAGAAGGTCCAAGGGGTACAGTAAACCTGAAGTGAAGCATCGGAATTTATAAATAGTGTCACAGGAATGGTTCAAAACATAGAGATTAAGAAGAGTCAGTCTTCTTGTACTTAAGTCGGCATTGTGCCTTTTGTATTTAGTTCCGATGCACTTTCTGTGTTTCATCGTCAATAAGAAGGACCTAGGGATAGAGTAAACCTGAAGTGAAGCATCGGAACATATAACTAGTGTCACAGCAATGGTTCGAAACATAGTCAGTAAGAAGTGTCAGTCTTCTTGTACTTAGGTCGGCATTGTGCCTTTTGTATATAATTCCGATGCAATTTCTGTGTTTCATCGTCAATACGAAGGTCCAAGGGTTACAGTAAACCTGAAGTGAAGCATCGAAATCTATAACTAGTGTCACAGGAATGGTTCAAAACATAGTCAGTAAGAAGAGTCAGTCTTCTTGTACTTATGTTGGCATTGTGCCTTTTGTATTTAATTCCGATGCAATTTCTGTGTTTCATCGTCAATAAGGTCAGAAGGATACAGTATACCTGAAGTGAAGCATCGGAATCTATAACTAGTGTCACAGGAATGGTTCAAAACAGTCAGTAAGAAGAGTCAGTCTTCTTGTACTTAAGTCGGCAATGTGCATTTTGTGTTAAATTCCGATGCAATTTCTGTGTTTCATCGTCAATAAGAAGGTCCAAGGGATACAGTAAACCTGAAGGGAAGCATCGGAATCTATAACTAGTGTCACAAGAATGGTTCAAAACGTAGACAGTAGGAAGAGTCAGTCTTCTTGTACTTAAGTCGGCATGTGCTTTTTCTATTTAGTTCAGATGCAATTTCTGTGTTTCATCGTCGATACGAAGGTCAGAGGGATACAGTAAACCTGAAGTGAAGCATCGGAATCTATAACTAGTGTCACTGGAATGGTTCTAACATAGACAGTATGAAGGGTCAGTCTTCTTGTACTTAAGTCAGCATTGTGCCTTTTGTATTTAATTCCGATGCGATTTCTGTTTTCATCGTCAATACGAAGGTCCAAGGGATACAGTAAACCTGAAGTGAAGCATCGGAATCTATAACTAGTATCACAGGAATGGTTCAAAACATAGGCAGTAGGAAGAGTCAGTCTTCTTGTACTTAAGTCGGCATTGTGCCGTTTGTATTTAATTCCGATGCAATTTCTGTGTTTCATCGTCAATACGAAGGTCCAAGGGATACAGTAAACCTGAAGTGAAGCATCGAAATCTATAACTAGTGTCACAGGAATGGTTCAAAACATAGTCAGTAAGAAGAGTCAGTCTTCTTGTAGTTAAGTCGGCATTGTGCATTTTGTATTTAATTCCGATGCAATTTTTGTGTCTCATCGTCAATAAGAAGGTCAGAGGGATACAGTAAACCAGAAGTAAAGCATCGGAATCTATTAGTAGTGTCACAGGAATGGATTAAAACAGTCAGTAAGAAGAGTCAATCTTCTTGTACTTAAGTCAGCAGTGTGCCTTTTGTATTTGATTCCGATGCATTTTCTGTGTTTCATCGTCAATAAGAAGGTCCAAGGGGTACAGTAAACCTGAAGTGAAGCATCGGAATTTATAAATAGTGTCACAGGAATGGTTCAAAACATAGAGATTAAGAAGAGTCAGTCTTCTTGTACTTAAGTCGGCTTTGTGCCTATTCTATTTAATTCCGATGCAATTCCTGTATTTCGTCGCCAATACGAAGATCCAAAGATACAGTAAACCTGAAGTGAAGCATCGGAATCTATAACTAATGTCACAGGAATCGTTCAAACATAGACAGTAGGAAGAGTCAGTGTTCTTGTACTTAAGTCGGCATTGTGCCTTTTGTATTTAGTTCCGATGCACTTTCTGTGTTTCATCGTCAATAAGAAGGACCTAGGGATAGAGTAAACCTGAAGTGAAGCATCGGAACATATAACTAGTGTCACAGGAATGGTTCAAAACATAGTCAGTAAGAAGAGTCAGTCATCTTGTACTTAAGTCGGCATTGTGCCTTTTGTATTTAATTCCGATGCAATTTCTGTGTTTCATCGTCAATACGAAGGTCCAAAGGAAACAGTAAACCTGAAGTAAAGCATCGAAATCTATAACTAGTGTCACAGGAATGGTTCAAAACATAGTCAGTAAGAAGAGTCAGTCTTCTTGTACTTATGTTGGCATTGTGCCTTTTGTATTTAATTCCGATGCAATTTCTGTGCTTCATCGTCAATAAGAAGGTCAGAAGGATACAGTATACCTGTAGTGAAGCATCGGAATCTATAACTAGTGTCACAGGAATGGTTCAAAACATAGGCAGTAGGAAGAGTCAGTCTTCTTGTACTTAAGTCGGCATTGTGCCTTTTGTATTTGATTCTGATCCAATTTCTGTGTGTTTCATCGTCAATTAGAAGGTCAGAGGGACACAGTAAATCTGAAGTGAAGCATCGGAATCTATAACTAGTGTCACAGGAATGGTTCAAAACAGTCAGTAAGAAGAGTCAATCTTCTTGTAATTAAGTCGGCATTGTGCCTTTTGTATTTAATTCCGATGCAATGTCTGTGTTTCATCGTCAATAAGAAGGTCCAAGGGATACAGTAAACGTGAAGTGAAGCATCGGAATCCATAACTAGTGTCACAGGAATGGTTCAAAACATAGACAGTCAGAAGAGGCAGTCTACTTGTACTTAAGTCTGCATTGTGCGTTTTCTATTTAATTCCGATGCAATTTCTGTGTTTCATCGTCAAAAAGAAGGTCAGAGGGATAGAGTAGACCAGAGGTGAATAATCGGAATCTATAACTTGTGTCACAGTAACGGTTCAAAACATAGACAATAGGAACTGTCAGCCTTCTTGTACTTGAGTCGGCATTGTGCCCTTTGTATTAAATTCCGGTGCACTATCTGTGTTCCATCGTCAATAAGAAGGTCAGAGGGATACAGTTAAACTGAAGTGAAGCATCGGAATCTATAACTAGTGTCACAGGAATGGTTCAAAACATAGTCAGTAAGAAGAGTCAGTCTACTTGTACTTAAGTCGGCATTGTACCTTTTGTATTTAATTCCGATGCATTTTCTGTGTCCCATCGTCAATAAGAAGGTCCAACGGATACAGTAAACCTGAAGTGGAGCATCGGAATCTATAACTAGTATTACAGGAATGGTTCAAACATAGTCAGTAAGAAGAGTCAATCTTTTTGTACTTAAGGCGGCATTGTGCCATTTTCAATTTAATTACGATGCAATTAGTGTGTTTCATCGTCAATAAGAAGGTCAGAGGGATACAGTAAACCTGAAGTGAAGCATCGGAATCTCTAAATAGTGTCCCAGGAATGGTTCAAAACATAGTCAGTAAGAAGAGTCAGTCTTCTTGTACTTAAGTCGGCATTGTACCTTTTGTTTTTAATTCCGATGCAATTTCTGTGTCTCATCGTCAATAAGAAGGTCCAAGGGATACAGTAAACCTGAAGTGGAGCATCGGAATCTATAACTAGTGTCACAGGAATGGTTCAAAACATAGTCAGTTAGAAGTGTCAGTCTTCTTGTACTTAAGTCGTTATTGTGCCTTTTCTATTTAATTCCGATGCATTTTCTGTGTTACATCGTCAATACGAAGGTCCAAGGGATACAGTAAACCTGAAGTGAAGCATCGGAACCTATAACTAGTGTCACAGGAATGGTTCAAAACATTCAGTAAGATGAGTCAGTCTTCTTGTACTTAAGTCGGCATTGTGCATTTTTTATTTAATTCCGATGCAATATCTGTGTTTCATCGTCAATAAGAAGGTCCTAGGGATACAGTAAACCTGAGGTGAAGCATCGGAATCTATAACTAGTGTCACAGGAATGGTTCAAAACATAGACAGTAAGAAGAGTCAGTCTTCTTGTACATAAGTCGGCATTATGCCTTTTGTATTTAATTCTGATGCAATTTCTGTGTTTCGTCGTCAAAAAGAAGGTCAGAGGGATACAGTAAACCTGAAGTGAAGCATAGGAATCTATAAGTAGTGTCACAGGAATGGTTCAAAACATAGACAGTAGGAAGAGTCAGTCTTCTTGTACTTAAGTCGGCATTGTGCCTTTTCTATTTAATTCCGATGCAATTTCTGTGTTTCATCGTCTAAAAGAAGGTCTGAGGGATAAAGTAAACCTGAAGTGAAGCATCAGAAACCATAACTAGTGTCACAGGAATGGTTCAAAACATAGACAGTAGGAAGAGTCAGACTTCTTGTACTTAAGTCGGCATTGTGCCTCTTCTATTTAATTCCGATGCAATTTCTGTGGTTCATCATACATAAGTAGGTCCAAGGGATACAGTAAACCTGAGGTGAAGCATCGGAATCTATAACTAGTGTCACAGGAATGGTTCAAAACATAGACAGTACGAGGAGTCTGTCTTCTTGTACTTAAGTCGGCATTGTGCTTTTTCTATTTAATTCCGATGCAATTTCTGTGTTTCATCGTCAATAAGAAGGTCAGAGGGATTCAGTAAACCTGAAGTGAAACATCGGAATCTATAACTAGTCTCACTGGAATGGTTCTAACATAGACAGTAAGAAGGGTCAGTCATATTGTACTTATGTCGGCATTGTGCCTTTTGTATTTAATTCCGATGCAGTTTCTGTGTTTCATTGTCAATAAGAAGGTCCAAGGGATACAGTAAACCTGAAGTGAAGCATCGGAATCTGTAACTAGTGTCACAGGAATGGTTCAAAACAGTCAGTTAGAAGAGTCAGTCTTCTTGTAATTAAGTCAGCATTGTGCCTTTTGTATTTAATTCCGATGCAATTTCTGTGTATCATCGTCAATAAGAACGTCCAAGGGATACAGTAAACATGAAGTGAAGCATCGGAATCTATAACTAGTGTCACAGGAATGGTTCAAAACATAGACAGTACGAAGAGTCAGTCTTCTTGTACTTAAGTCGGCATTGTGCCTATTCTATTTAATTCCGATGCAATTTCTGTGTTTCATCGTCAATAAGAAGGTCCAAGGGATACAGTAAACCTGAAGTGAAGCATCGGAATCTATAACTAGTGTCACAGGAATGGTTCAATACATAGTCAGTGAGAAGACTCAGTCTTCTTGTATGTAAGTCGGCATTGTGATTTTTTTATTTAATTCCGAAGCAATTTCTGTGTTTCATCGTCAATAAGAAGATCCAAGGGATACAGTAAACCTGAAATGATGCATCGGAATCTAAAACTGGTGTCACAGGAATGGTTCAAAACAAGTACAGTAGGAAGATTCAGTCTACATGTACTTAAGTCGGCATTGTGCCTTTTGTATTTATTTCCGATGCAATTCCTGTGTTTCATCATCAATAAGAAGTTCAGAGGGATACAGTAAATCTGGAGTGAAGCATCGGAATCTATAACTAGTGTCACAGGAATGGTTCAAAACATAGTCAGTAAGACGTGTCAGTCTTCCTGTACGTAAGTCGTCATTGTGCCTTTTGTATTCAATTGCGATGCAATTCTTGTGTCTCATCGTCAATAAGAAGGTGCAAGGGATACAGTAAACCTGAAGTGGAGCATCGGAATCTATAACTAGTGTCACAGGAATGGTTCAAAAGATAGACAGTAAGAAGAGTCAGTCTTTTTGTACTTAAGTCGGCATTGTGCCATTTTCAATTTAATTCCGATGCAATTAGTGTGTTTCATCGTCAATAAGTAGGTCAGAGGGATACAGTAAACCTGAAGTGAAGCATCGGAATCTCTAACTAGTGTCACAGGAATGGTTCAAAACATAGTCAGTAAGAAGTGTCAGTCTTCTTGTACTTAAGTCGGCATTGTGCCTTTTGTATATAATTCCGATGCAATTTCTGTGTTTCATCGTCTATGAGAAGGTCCAAGGGATACAGTATACCTGAAGCATCGGAATCTGTAACTAGCGTCACAGGAAAGGTTCAAAACATTGACACTAAAAAGAGTCAGTCTGCTTGAACATAAGACGGCATTGTGCCTTTTCTATTTGATTCCGATGCAATTTCTGTGTCTCATCGTCATTAAGAAGGTCCAAGGGATACAGTAAACCTGAAGTGAAGCATCGGAATCCATAACTAGTGTCACAGGAAGGTTTCAAATCATTGACAGTGAGAAGGGTCAGTCTTCTTGTACTTAAGTCGGCATTGTGTCTTTTCTATTTAATTCCGATGCAATTTCTGTGTTTCATCGACAATAAGAAGGTCCAAGGGATACAGCAAACCTGAAGTGGAGCATTGGAATCTATAACTAGTGTCACAGGAATGGTTCACAAATTAGACAGTATGAAGAGCCAGTCTTCTTGCACTTAAGTCGGCATTGTGTTTTTCCATTTATTTCCGATGCAATTTCTGTGTTTCATCGTCATTAAGATGGTCAGAGGGATACAGTAAACCTGAAGTGAAGCATCGGAATCTATAACTAGTGTCATCGGAATGGTTCTAACATAGACAGTAAGAAGGGTCAGTCTTCTTGTACTTAAGTCGGTATTGTGCCTTTTGTATTTAATTCCGATGCAATCTCTGTGTTTCATCGTCTAAACGAAGGTCAGAGGGATACAGTAAACCTGAAGTGAAGCATCGGAATCTACAACTAGTGTCACAGGAATGGTTCAAAACATAGACAACAGGAACAGTCAGTCTTCTTGTACTTAAGTCGGCATTGTGCCTTTTCTATTTAATTCCGATGCTATTTCTGTGTATCATCGTAAAAATGAAGGTCAGAGGGATACAGTAAACCAGAAGTGAAGCATCGGAATCTATAACTAGTGTCACAGGAATGGTTCAAAACATAGACAGTAGGAAGAGTCAGTCTACTTGAACTTAAGTCGGCATTGTGCCTATTCTATTAAATTCCGATGCTATTTCTGTGTTTCGTCGTCAATAAGAAGGTCCAAGGGATACAGTAAACCTGAAGTGAAGCATCGGAATCTATAACTAGTGTCACAGGAATGGTTCAAATCATTGACAGTGAGAAGGGTCAGTCTTCTTGTACTTAAGTCGGCATTGTGCCTTTTCTATTTAATTCCGATGCAATTTCTGTGTTTCATCGACAATAAGATTTTCAGAGGGATACAGTAAACCTGAAGTGAAGCATCGAAATCTATAACTAGAGCCACAGGAATGGTTCAAATCATAGACAGTAAGAAGAGTCAGTCTTCTTGTACTTAAGTCGGCATTGTGCCTTTTGTATTTAATTCCGATGCAATTTCTGTGTTTCATCGTCAATAAAAAGGTCCGAGGGATACACTAAACCTGAAGTGGAGCATCGGAATCTATCACTAGTGTCACAGGAATGGTTCATAAATTAGTCGGTAAGAAGAGTCAGTCTTCATGTACTCAAGTCGGCATTGTGCCCTTTTCAATTTATTTTCGATGCAATTACTGTGTTTCATCGTCAACAAGAAGGTCAGAGGGATACAGTAAACCTGAAGTGAAGCATCGGAATCTCTAACTAGTGTCACAGGAATGGTTCAACACATAGTCAGTAAGAAGAGTCAGTCTTCTTGTACTTAAGTCGCCATTGTGCCTTTTGTATTTGATTTCGATGCAATTTCTGTGTTTCATCGTCAATAAGAAGGTCCAAGGGATACAGTAAACCTGAAGTGAAGCATCGGAAAGTGTAACTAGCGTCACAGGAATGGTTCAAATCATAGACACTAATAAGAGTCAGTCTGATTGTACTTAAGACGGCATTGTAAGTTTTCTATTTAATTCCGATGCAATTTCTGTGTTTCATCGTCAACAAGAAGGTCAGAGGGATACAGTGTACCTGAAGTGAAGCATCGGAATCCATAACTAATGTCACAGGAATCATTCAAAACATAGACAGTAGGAAGAGTCAGTCTTCCTGTACTTAAGTCGGCATTTTGCCTTTTGAATTTAGTTCCGATGCAATTTCTGTGTTTCATCGTCAATAAGAAGGTCAGAGGGATACAGTAAACCTGAAGTGAATTATCGGAATCTATAAGTAGTGTCATCGGAATTGTTCTAACATAGACAGTAAGGAGGGTCAGTCTTCTTGTACTTAAGTCGGCATTGTGCCTTTTGTATTTAATTCCGATGCAATTTCTGTGTTTCATTGTCAAACCGAAGGTCAGAGGGAGACAGCAAACCTGAAGTGAAGCATCGGAATCTACAACTAGTGTCACAGGAATGGTTCAAAATATAGACAACAGGAACAGTCAGTCTTCTTGTACTGAAGTCGGCATTGTGCCTTTTCTATTTAATTCCGATGCAATTCTTGTGTTTCGTCGTCAATAAGAATGTCCAAGGGATACAGTAAACCTGAAGTGAGGCATCGGAATCTATAACTAGTGTCACCGGAATGGTTCAAAACATAGACAGTTGGAAGAGTCAGTCATCTTGTACTTAAGTCGCCATTGTGCCTTTTTTATTTTGTTCCTATGCAATTTCTGTGTTTCATCGTCAATAAGAAGGTCCTAGGGATACAGTAAACCTGAAGTGTAGCATCGGAATCTGTAACTAGTGTCACAGGAGTGGATCAAGATATAGTCAGTAAGAAGATTCAGTCTTCTTGTACTTTAGTCGGCATTGTGCCTTTTCTATTTAATTCCGATGCAATTTCTGTGTTTCATCGACAATAAGAAGGTCAAAGGGATACAGCAAACCTGAAGTGGAGCATTGGAATCTATAACTAGTGTCACAGGAATGGTTCACAAATTAGACAGTAAGAAGAGCCAGTCTTCTTGTACTTAAGTCGGCATTGTGTTTTTCTATTTATTTCCGATGCAATTTCTGTGTTTCATCGTCAATAAGATGGTCAGAGGGATACAGTAAACCTGAATTGAAGCATCGGAATCTATAACTAGTGTCATCGCAATGGTTCAAACATTGACAGTAAGAAGGGTAAGTCTTCTTGTACTTAAGTCGGTATTGTGCCTTTCGTATTTAATTCCGATGCAATCTCTGTGTTTCATCGTCAAAACGAAGGTCAGAGGGATACAGTAAACCTGAAGTGAAGCATCGGAATCTACAACTAGTGTCACAGGAATGGTTCAAAACATAGACAACAGGAACAGTCAGTCTTCTTGTACTTAAGTCGGCATTGTGCCTTTTCTATTTAACTCCGATGCAATTTCTGTGTATCATCGTAAAAATGAAGGTCAGAGGGATACAGTAAACCAGAAGTGAAGCATCGGAATCTATAACTAGTGTCACCGGAATGGTTCAATACATAGTCAGTGAGAAGACTCAGTCTTCTTGTATGTAAGTCGGCATTGTGATTTTTTTATTTAATTCCGAAGCAATTTCTGTCTTTCATCGTCAATAAGAAGATCTAAGGGATACAGTAAACCTGAAGTGAATAATCGGAATCTATAACTAGTGTCACAGGACCGGTTCAAAACATAGACAATAGGAAGAGTCAGCATTCTTGTACTTGAGTCGGCTTTGTGCCTTTTGTATTTAATTCCAATGCACTATCTGTGTTCCATCGTCAATAAGAAGATCCAAGGGATACAGTAAACCTGAAATGAAGCATCGGAATCTAAAACTGGTGTCACAGGAATGGTTCAAAACAAGTACAGTAGGAAGATTCAGTCTACATGTACTTAAGTCGGCATTGTGCCTTTTGTATTTATTTCCGATGCAATTCCTGTGTTTCATCATCAATAAGAAGGTCAGAGGGATACAGTAAATCTGGAGTGAAGCATCGGAATCTATAACTAGTGTCACAGGAATGGTTCAAAACATAGTCAATAAGACGTGTCAGTCTTCCTGTACGTAAGTCGTCATTGTGCCTTTTGTATTCAATTGCGATGCAATTCTTGTGTCTCATCGTCAATAAGAAGGTCCAAGGGATACAGTAAACCTGAAGTGGAGCATCGGAATCTATAACTAGTGTCACAGGAATGGTTCAAAAGATAGACAGTAAGAAGAGTCAGTCTTTTTGTACTTAAGTCGGCATTGTGCCATTTTCAATTTAATTCCGATGCAATTAGTGTGTTTCATCGTCAATAAGTAGGTCAGAGGGATACAGTAAACCTGAAGTGAAGCATCGGAATCTCTAACTAGTGTCACAGGAATGGTTCAAAACATAGTCAGGAAGAAGTGTCAGTCTTCTTGTACTTAAGTCGGCATTGTGCCTTTTGTATATAATTCCGATGCAATTTCTGTGTTTCATCGTCTATGAGAAGGTCCAAGGGATACAGTATACCTGAAGCATCGGAATCTGTAACTAGCGTCACAGGAAAGGTTCAAAACATTGACACTAAAAAGAGTCAGTCTGCTTGAACATAAGACGGCATTGTGCCTTTTCTATTTGATTCCGATGCAATTTCTGTGTCTCATCGTCATTAAGAAGGTCCAAGGGATACAGTAAACCTGAAGTGAAGCATCGGAATCCATAACTAGTGTCACAGGAAGGGTTCAAATCATTGACAGTGAGAAGGGTCAGTCTTCTTGTACTTAAGTCGGCATTGTGTCTTTTCTATTTAATTCCGATGCAATTTCTGTGTTTCATCGACAATAAGAAGGTCCTAGGGATACAGTAAACCTGAAGTGTAGCATCGGAATCTGTAACTAGTGTCACAGGAGTGGATCAAGATATAGTCAGTAAGAAGAGTCAGTCTTCTTGTACTTAAGTCGGCATTGTGTCTTTTCTATTTAATTCCGATGCAATTTCTGTGTTTCATCGACAATAATAAGGTCCAAGGGATACAGCAAACCTGAAGTGGAGCATTGGAATCTATAACTAGTGTCACAGGAATGGTTCACAAATTAGACAGTATGAAGAGCCAGTCTTCTTGCACTTAAGTCGGCATTGTGTTTTTCCATTTATTTAAGATGCAATTTCTGTGTTTCATCGTCATTAAGATGGTCAGAGGGATACAGTAAACCTGAAGAGAAGCATCGGAATCTATAACTAGTCTCATCGGAATGGTTCTAACATAGACAGTAAGAAGGGTCAGTCTTCTTGTACTTAAGTCGGTATTGTGCCTTCTGTATTTAATTCCGATGCAATCTCTGTGTTTCATCGTCTAAACGAAGGTCAGAGGGATACAGTAAACCTGAAGTGAAGCATCGGAATCTACAACTAGTGTCACAGGAATGGTTCAAAACATAGACAACAGGAACAGTCAGTCTTCTTGTACTTAAGTCGGCATTGTGCCTTTTCTATTTAATTCCGATGCTATTTCTGTGTATCATCGTAAAAATGAAGGTCAGAGGGATACAGTAAACCAGAAGTGAAGCATCGGAATCTATAACTAGTGTCACAGGAATGGTTCAAAACATAGACAGTAGGAAGAGTCAGTCTTCTTGAACTTAAGTCGGCATTGTGCCTATTCTATTAAATTCCGATGCTATTTCTGTGTTTCGTCGTCAATAAGAAGGTCCAAGGGATACAGTAAACCTGAAGTGAAGCATCGGAATCTATAACTAGTGTCACAGGAATGGTTCAAAACATAGACAGTAGGAAGAGTCAGTCTTCTTGTACTTAAGTCGGCATTGTGCCTTTTCTATTTAAGTCCGATGCAATTTCTGTGTTTCATCGTCAATAAGAAGGTGCAACGGATACAGTAAACCTGAAGTGAAGCATCGGAATCCATAACTAGTGTCACAGGAAGGGTTCAAATCATTGACAGTGAGAAGGGTCAGTCTTCTTGTACTTAAGTCGGCATTGTGCCTTTTCTATTTAATTCCGATGCAATTTCTGTGTTTCATCGACAATAAGATTTTCAGAGGGATACAGTAAACCTGAAGTGAAGCATCGAAATCTATAACTAGTGTCACAGGAATGGTTCAAATCATAGTCAGTAAGAAGAGTCAGTCTTCTTGTACTTAAGTCGGCATTGTGCCTTTTGTATTTAATTCCGATGCAATTTCTGTGTTTCATCGTCAATAAAAAGGTCCGAGGGATACACTAAACCTGAAGTGGAGCATCGGAATCTATAACTAGTGTCACAGGGATGGTTCATAAATTAGTCGGTAAGAAGAGTCAGTCTTCATGTACTCAAGTCGGCATTGTGCCCTTTTCAATTTATTTTCGATGCAATTACTGTGTTTCATCGTCAACAAGAAGGTCAGAGGGATACAGTAAACCTGAAGTGAAGCATCGGAATCTCTAACTAGTGTCACAGGAATGGTTCAACACATAGTCAGTAAGAAGAGTCAGTCTTCTTGTACTTAAGTCGCCATTGTGCCTTTTGTATTTGATTTCGATGCAATTTCTGTGTTTCATCGTCAATAAGAAGGTCCAAGGGATACAGTAAACCTGAAGTGAAGCATCGGAAAATGTAACTAGCGTCACAGGAATGGTTCAAATCATAGACACTAATAAGAGTCAGTCTGATTGTACTTAAGACGGCATTGTAAGTTTTCTATTTAATTCCGATGCAATTTCTGTGTTTCATCGTCAACAAGAAGGTCAGAGGGATACAGTGAACCTGAAGTGAAGCATCGGAATCCATAACTAATGTCACAGGAATCATTCAAAACATAGACAGTAGGAAGAGTCAGTCTTCCTGTACTTAAGTCGGCATTTTGTCTTTTGAATTTAGTTCCGATGCAATTTCTGTGTTTCATCGTCAATAAGAAGGTCAGAGGGATACAGTAAACCTGAAGTGAAGCATCGGAATCTATAAGTAGTGTCATCGGAATTGTTCTAACATAGACAGTAAGGAGGGTCAGTCTTCTTGTACTTAAGGCGGCATTGTGCCTTTTGTATTTAATTCCGATGCAATTTCTGTGTTTCATTGTCAAAACGAAGGTCAGAGGGAGACAGTAAACCTGAAGTGAAGCATCGGAATCTACAACTAGTGTCACAGGAATGGTTCAAAATATAGACAACAGGAACAGTCAGTCTTCTTGTACTGAAGTCGGCATTGTGCCTTTTCTATTTAATTCCGATGCAATTCTTGTGTTTCGTCGTCAATAAGAATGTCCAAGGGATACAGTAAACCTGAAGTGAGGCATCGGAATCTATAACTAGTGTCACCGGAATGGTTCAAAACATAGACAGTTGGAAGAGTCAGTCATTTTGTACTTAAGTAGCCATTGTGCCTTTTTTATTTTGTTCCTATGCAATTTCTGTGTTTCATCGTCAATAAGAAGGTCCTAGGGATACAGTAAACCTGAAGTGTAGCATCGGAATCTGTAACTAGTGTCACAGGAGTGGATCAAGATATAGTCAGTAAGAAGATTCAGTCTTCTTGTACTTAAGTCGGCATTGTGCCTTTTCTATTTAATTCCGATGCAATTTCTGTGTTTCATCGACAATAAGAAGGTCAAAGGGATACAGCAAACCTGAAGTGGAGCATTGGAATCTATAACTAGTGTCACAGGAATGGTTCACAAATTAGACAGTAAGAAGAGCCAGTCTTCTTGTACTTAAGTCGGCATTGTGTTTTTCTATTTATTTCCGATGCAATTTCTGTGTTTCATCGTCAATAAGATGGTCAGAGGGATACAGTAAACCTGAATTGAAGCATCGGAATCTATAACTAGTGTCATCGGAATGGTTCAAACGTTGACAGTAAGAAGGGTAAGTCTTCTTGTACTTAAGTCGGTATTGTGCCTTTCGTATTTAATTCCGATGCAATCTCTGTGTTTCATCGTCAAAACGAAGGTCAGAGGGATACAGTAAACCTGAAGTGAAGCATCGGAATCTACAACTAGTGTCACAGGAATGGTTCAAAACATAGACAACAGGAACAGTCAGTCTTCTTGTACTTAAGCCGGCATTGTGCCTTTTCTATTTAACTCCGATGCAATTTCTGTGTATCATCGTAAAAATGAAGGTCAGAGGGATACAGTAAACCAGAAGTGAAGCATCGGAATCTATAGCTAGTGTAACAGGAATGGTTTAAAACATAGACAGTAAGAAGAGTCAGTCTTCTTGTACATAAGTCGGCATTGTGCCTTTTCTATTTAAGTCCGATGCAATTTCTGTGTTTCATCGTCAATAAGAAGGTCCAAGGGATACAGTAAACCTGAAGTGATGCATCGGAATCTATAACTAGTGTCACAGGAAGGGTTCAAATCATTGACAGTGAGAAGGGTCAGTCTTCTTGTACTTAAGTCGGCATTGTGCCTTTTCTATTTAATTCCGATGCAATTTCTGTGTTTCATCGTCAATAAGAAGGTCAGAGGGATACAGTAAACCTGAAGTGAAGCATCGAAATCTATAACTAGTGTCACATGAATGGTTCAAATCATAGTCAGTAAGAAGAGTCAGTCTTCTTGTACTTAAGTCGGCATTGTGCCTTTTGTATTTAATTCCGATGCAATTTCTGTGTTTCATCGTCAATAACAACGTCCGAGGGATACACTAAACCTGAAGTGGAGCATCGGAATCTATAACTAGTGTCACAGGAATGGTTCATAAATTAGTCAGTAAGAAGAGTCAGTCTCCATGTACTCAAGTCGGCATTGTGCTTTTTTCAATTTAATTTCGATGCAATTACTGTGTTTCATCGTCAACAAGAAGGTCAGAGGGATACAGTCAACCTGAAGTGAAGCATCGGAATCTCAAACTAGTGTCACAGGAATGGTTCAACACATAGTCAGTAAGAAGAGTCAGTCTTCTTGTACTTAAGTCGGCATTGTGCCTTTTCTATTTAAGTCCGATGCAATTTCTGTGTTTCATCGTCAATAAGAAGGTCCAAGGGATACAGTAAACCTGAAGTGAAGCATCGGAATCTATAACTAGTGTCACAGGAAGGGTTCAAATCATTGACAGTGAGAAGGGTCAGTCTTCTTGTACTTAAGTCGGGATTGTGCCTTTTCTATTTAATTCCGGTGCAATTTCTGTGTTTCATCGTCAATAAAAAGGTCCGAGGGATACACTAAACCTGAAGTGGAGCATCGGAATCTATAACTAGTGTCATCGGAATTGTTCTAACATAGACAGTAAGGAGGGTCAGTATTCTTGTACTTAAGTCGGCATTGTGCCTTTTGTATTTAATTCCGATGCAATTTCTGTGTTTCATCGTCAAAACGAAGGTCAGAGGGATACAGTAAACCTGAAGTGAAGCATCGGAATCTACACCTAGTGGCACAGGAATGGTTCATAATATAGACAACAGGAACAGTCAGTCTTCTTGTACTTAAGTCGGCATTGTGCCTTTTCTATTTAATTCCGATGCAATTTCTGTGTATCATCGTCAAAATGAAGGTCAGAGGGATACAGTAAACCAGATGTGAAGCATCGGAATCTATAACTAGTGTCACAGGAATGGTTCAAAACATAGACAGTAGGAAGAGTCAGTCTTCTTGTACTGAAGTCGGCATTGTGCCTTTTCTATTTAATTCCGATGCAATTCTTGTGTTTCGTCGTCAATAAGAATGTCCAAGGGATACAGTAAACCTGAAGTGAGGCATCGGAATCTATAACTAGTGTCACCGGAATGGTTCAAACATAGACAGTAGGAAGAGTCAGTCTTCTTGCACTTAAGTCGGCTTTGTGCCTTTTCTATTTAAGTCCGATGAGATTTCTGTGTCTCATCGTCAAAACGAAGGTCAGAGGGATACAGTAAACCTGATGTGAAGCATCGGAATCTACAACTAGTGTCACAGGAATGGTTCATAATATAGACAACAGGAACAGTCAGTCTTCTTGTACTTAAGTCGGAATTGTGCCTTTTCTATTTAATTCCGATGCAATTTCTGTGTATCATCGTCAAAATGAAGGTCAGAGGGATACAGTAAACCAGAAGTGAAGCATCGGAATCTATAACTAGTGTCACAGGAATGGTTCAAAACATAGACAGTAGGAAGGGTCAGTCTTCTTGTACTGAAGTCGGCATTGTGCCTTTTCTACTTAATTCCGATGCAATTCTTGTGTGTCGTCGTCAATAAGAATGTCCAAGGGATACAGTAAACGTGAAGTGAATAATCGGAAACTATAACTAGTGTCACAGGAATGGTTCAAAACATAGACAGTAGGAAGAGTCAGTCTACATGTACTTAGGTCAGCATTGTGCCTTTCGTATTTATTTCCGATGCAATTTCTGTGTTTCATCGTCAATAAGATGGTCAGAGGGATACAGTAATCCTGAATTGAAGCATCGGAATCTATAACTAGTGTCATCGGAATGGTTCAAACATAGACAGTAAGAAGGGTCAGTCTTCTTGTACTTAAGTCGGTATTGTGCCTTTTGTATTTAATTCCGATGCAATCTCTGTGTTTCATCGTCAAAACGAAGGTCAGAGGGATACAGTAAACCTGAAGTGAAGCATCGGAATCTACAACTAGCGTCACAGGAATGGTTCAAAACATAGACACTATGAAGAGTCAGTCTGCTTGTACTTAAGTCGGCATTGTGCTTTTTCAATTTAATTCCGATACAATTTCTGTGTTTCATCGTCAAGAAGAAGGTCAGAGAGATACAGTAAACCTGAAGTGAGGCATCGGAATCTATAACTATTGTCACAGGAATGGTTCAAAACATAGACAGTAGGAAGAGTCAGTCTTCTTGTACTTTAGTTGGCATTGTGGCTTTTGAATTTAATTCCGATGCACTATCAGTGTTTCATCGTCAATATGAAGGACCAAGGGATACAGTAAACCTGAAATGAAGCATCGGAACCTATAATTTGTGTCACAGGAATGGTCCAAATCATAGACAGTAGAAGGATTCAGTCTACATGTACTTAAGTCGGCATTGTGCCGTTTGTATTTATAACCGATGCAATTTCTGTGTTTCATCGTCAATAAGATGGTCAGAGGGATACAGTAAACCTTAAGTGAAGCATTGGAATCTATAACTAGTGTCACAGGAATGGTTAAAACATTGTCAGTAAGAAGAGTCAGTCTTCTTGTACTTACGACGGCATTGTGCCTTTTGTATTTAATTCCAATGCAATTTCTCTGTTTCAAAGGCAATAAGAAGGTCCAAGGGACACAGTTAACCTGAAGTGGAGCATCGGAATCTATAACTAGTGTCACAGGAATGGTTCAAAACATAGACAGTAAGCAGGGTCAGTGTTTTTGTAATTAAGTCGGCATTGTGACATTTTCAATTTAATTCCGATGCAATTTGTGTGTTTCATCGTCAATAAGAAGGTCAGAGTAATACAGTAAACCTGAAGTGAAGCGTCGGAATCACTAACTAGTGTCACAGGAATGGTTCAAAACATAGACAGTAAGAAGAGTCAGTCTTCTTGTACTTAAGTCGGCTTTGTGTCTTATCTATTTAATTCCGATGCAATTACAGTGTTTCATCGTCAAAAAGAAGGTCAGAGGAATAGAGTAAACCTGAAGTGAATGATCGGAATCTATAACTAGTGTCACAGGAATGGTTTAAAACATAAACACTAGAAAGAGTCAGTCTTCTTGTACTTAAGTCAGCATTGTGCCGTTTGTATTTAATTCCGATGCAATTTCTGTGTTTCATCGTCAATAAGATGGTCAGAGGGAAACGGTATACCTGAAGTGAAACAGCGGAATCTGTAACTAGCGTTACAGGAATGGTTCAAAACATAGACACTATGAAGAGTCAGTCTGCTTGTACTTAAGTCGGCATTGTGATTTTTCAATTTAATTCCGATACAATTTCTGTGTTTCATCGTCAAGAAGAAGGTCAGAGGGATACAGTAAACCTGAAGTGAGGCATCGGAATCTATAACTATTGTCACAGGAATGGTTCAAAACATAGACAGTAGGAAGAGTCAGTCTTCTTGTACTTTAGTTGGCATTGTGCCTTTTGAAATTAATTCCGATGCACTATCAGTGTTTCTTCGTCTATAAGAAGGATCAAGGGATACAGTAAACCTGAAATGAAGCATCGGAACCTATAACTTGTGTCACAGGAATGGTCCAAAACATAGACAGTAGGAAGATTCAGTCTACATGTACTTAAGTCGGCATTGTGCCGTTTGTATTTATATCCGATGCAATTTCTGTGTTTCATCGTCAATAAGAAGGTCAGTGGGATACAGTAAACCTGAAGTGAAGCATCGGAATCTAAAACTAGTGTCACAGGAATGGTTCAATACATAGCCAGTAGGGAAAGTCAGTCCTCTTGTACTTAAGTTGGCATTGTGCCTTTTGTATTTAATTTCGATGCACTATCTGTGTTTAATTGTCAATAAGAAGGTCCAAGGGATACAGTAAACCGGAAATGAAGCATCAGAATCTATAACTAGTGTCATACTAATGGTTCAAAACATAGACAGTAGGAAGATTCAGTCTACATGTACTTAAGTCGGCATTGAGCCTTTTGTATTTATTTCCGATGCAGTTACTGTGTTTCATCGTCAATAGGAAGGTCAGTCGGATACAGTAAACCTGAAGTGAAGCATCGGAATCTCTAACTAGTGTCACAGGAATGGTTCAACACATAGTCAGTAAGAAGAGTCAGTCCTCTTGTACTTAAGTCGGCATTGTGAGTTTTGTATTTAATTCCGATGCAATTACTGTGTTTCATCGTCAATAAGAAGGTCCAAGGAATACAGTAAACCTGAAGTGAAGCATCGAAATCTATAACTAGCGGCACAGGAATGGTTCAAAACATAGACCCCAACAAGAGTCAGTCTGCTTGTACTTAAGACGGTAATGTGCCTTTTCTATTTAGTTCCGATGCAATTTCTGTGTTTCATAGTCAATACGAAGGTCAGAGGGATACATTGAACCTGCGGTGAAGCATCGGAATCTATAACTAGTGTCACAGGAATGGTTCAAACCATAGACAGTAAGAAGAGTCAGTCTTCTTGTACATAAGTCGGCATTGTGCCTTTTCTATTTAATTCCGATGCAATTTCTGTGTTTCATCGTCAATAAGAAGGTCAGAGGAACACAGTAAACATGAAGTGTAGCATCGGAATCTATAACTAGTGTCACAGGAATGGTTCAAATCATAGACAGTAAGAAGAGTCAGTCTTCTAGTACTTAAGTCGGATTGTGCCTTTTGTATTTAATTCCAATGCAATTTCTGTGTTTCATCGTCAATACGTAGGTCCGAGGGATACAGTACACCTGAAGTGAAGCATCGGAATGTGTAACTAGCGTCAGAGGAGTGGTTCAAAACATAGACACTAAGAAGAGTCAGACGGCTTGTACTTAACACTTCATTGTGCCTTTTCTATTTAATTCCGAAGAAATTTCTGTGTTTCAACGTCAATAAAAAGGTCAGAGGGATACAGTGAACCTGCGGTGAAGCATCGGAATCTATAACTAGAGTCACAGGAATGGTTCAAAACATAGACAGTAGGAAGAGTCAGTCTTCTTGAACTTAAGTCGGCTTTGTGCCTTTTCTATTTAATTCCGATGCAATTTGTGTGTTTCGTCGCCAATACGAAGTACCAAAGGATACAGTAAACCTGAAGTGAAGCATCGGAATCTATAACTTGTGTCACAGGAATGGTTCGAAACATAGTCAGTAAGAAGAGTCAGTCTTCTTGTACTTAAGTCGGCATTGTGCCTTTTGTACTTAATTCCGATGCAATATCTGTGTTTCATCGTTAATAAGAAGGTCAGAGGGATACAGTAAACCTGAAGTGAAGCATCGGAATCTACAACTAGTCACACAGGAATGGCTCAAATCAAAGTCAGTAAGAAGTGTCAGTCTTCTTGTACTTAAGTCGGCATTGTGCCTTTTGTATTTAATTCCGATGCAATTACTGTGTTTCATCGTCAATAAGAAGGACCAAGGGATACAGTAAACCTGAAGTGAAGCATCGAAATCTGTAACTAGCGTCACAGGAATGGTTCAAAACATAGACACTAAGAAGAGTCAGTCTGCTTGTACTTAAGAAGGCATTGTGCCCTTTCTATTTAATTCCAATGCAATTTCTGTGTTTCATCGTCAATAAGAAGGTCAGAGGGATACAGTGAACCTGAGGTGAAGCATCGGATTCTATAAATAGTGTCACAGTAATGGTTCAAGACGTATACAGTAGGAAGAGTCAGTCTTCTTGTACTTAAGTCAGCATTGTGCCTTTTCTATTTAATTCCGATGCAATTTCTGTGTTTCGTCGCCAATAAGATGTTCCAAAGGATACAGTAAACCTGAAGTGAAGCATGGGAATCTATAACCAATGTCACAGGATTCGTTAAAATCATAGACCGTAGTAAGGGTCAGTCTTGTGGTACTTAAGTCGGCATTGTGCTTTTTGTATGTAGTTCCGATGCAATTTCTGTGTTTCATCGTCAATATGAAGGTCCTTGGGATACAGTAAATCTGAAGTGAAGCATCGGAATCTGTAACTAGTGTCACAGGAATGGTTCGTAACATAGTCAGTAAGAAGGGTCAGTCTTCTTGTACTTATGTCGGCATTGTGCCTTTTGTATTTAATTCCGATGCAATTTCTGTGTTTCATCGTCAATACGAAGGTCCGAGGGATACAGTAAACCAGAAATGAAGCATCGGAATCTATAACTAGTGTCACAGGAATGGTTCAAGACATAGTCAGTAAGAAGAGTCAGTAATCTTGTACTTAAGTCGGCATTGTGCCTTTTGTATTTAATTCCGATGCAATATCTGTGTTTCATCGTTAATAAGAAGGTCAGAGGGATACAGTAAACCTGCAGTGAAGCATCGGAATCTGCAACTAGTCACACAGGAATGTTTCAAATCATAGTCAGTAAGAAGAGTCAGTCTTTTTGTGCTTAAGCCGATATTGTGCCTTTTCTATTTAATTCCGATGCAATCTCTGTGTTTCATCGTCAATAAGAAGGTCCAAGGGATACAGTAAACCTGAAGTGAAGCATCGGAATCTATACCTAGTGTCACAGGAATGGTTCAAAACATAGACTGTAGGAACAGTCAGTTTTCTTGTACTTTAGTTGGCATTGTGCCCTTTGTATATAATTCCGATGCACTATCTGTGTTTCATTGTCTGCAAGATGGTCCAAGGGATACAGTAAACCTGAAGTGTAGCATCGGAATATATAACTAGTGCCACAGGAATGCTTCAAAACATAGACAGTAGGAAGAGTCAGACTTCTTGTACTTAAGTGAGCATTGTGCCCTTTTCAATTTAATTTCGATGCGTTTACTGTGTTTCATCGTCATTAAGAAGGTCAGAGGGATACAGTAAACCTGAAGTGAAGCATCGGAATCTCTAACTAGTCTTCACAGGAATGGTTCAACACATAGTCAGTAAGAAAAGTCAGTCTTCTTGTACTTAAGTCGGAATTGTGCCTTTTGTATTTAATTCCGATGCAATTACTGTGTTTCATCGTCAATAAGAAGGTCCAAGGGATACAGTAAACCTGATGTGAAGCATCGGAATCTGTAACTAGCGGCACAGGAATGGTTCAAAACATAGACACTAAGAAGAGTCAGTCTGCTTGTACTTAAGAAGGCATTGTGCCCTTTCTATTTAGTTCCAATGCAATTTCTGTGTTTCATCGTCAATAAGAAGGTCAGAGGGATACAGTGAACCGGAGGTGAAGCATCGGAATCTATAAATAGTGTCACAGGAATGGTTCAAGACATATACAGTAGGAAGAGTCAGTCTTCTTGTACTTAAGTCAGCATTGTGCCTTTTATATTTAATTCCGATGCAATTTCTGTGTTTCGTCACCAATAAGATGTTCCAAAGGATACAGTAAACCTGAAGTGAAGCATGGGAATCT
Organism: Schistocerca americana; assembly: GCF_021461395.2. Lineage (NCBI taxonomy): Eukaryota > Metazoa > Arthropoda > Insecta > Orthoptera > Acrididae > Schistocerca > Schistocerca americana. The sequence goes on from NW_025726104.1 coordinate 2,065,255, forward strand.
ATAACCAATGTCACAGGATTCGTTCAAATCATAGACAGTAGGAAGAGTCACTCTTGTGGTACTTAAGTCGGCATTGTGCCTTTTGTATTTAGTTCCGATGCAATTTCTGTGTTTCATCGTCAATATGAAGGTCCTTGGGATACAGTAAATCTGCAGTGAAGCATCGGAATCTGTAACTAGTGTCACAGGAATGGTTCGTAACATAGTCAGTAAGAAGAGTCAGTCTTCTTGTACTTATGTCGGCATTGTGCCTTTTGTATTTAATTCCGATGCAATTTCTGTGTTTCATCGTCAATACGAAGGTCCGAGGGATACAGTAAACCAGAAGTGAAGCATCGGAATCTATTACTAGTGTCACAGGAATGGTTCAAAACGTAGTCAGTAAGAAGAGTCAGTATTCTTGTACTTAAGTCGGCATTGTGCCTTTTGTATTTAATTCCGATGCAATATCTGTGTTTCATCGTTAATAAGAAGGTCAGAGGGATACAGTAAACCTGAAGTGAAGCATCGGAATCTACAACTAGTCACACAGGAATGTTTCAAATCATAGTCAGTAAGAAGAGTCAGTCTTCTTGTGCTTGAGCCGATATTGTGCCTTTTCTATTTAATTCCGATGCAATCTCTGTGTTTCATCGTCAATAAGAAGGTCAAAGGGATACAGTAAACCTGAAGTGAAGCATCGGAATCTATACCTAGTGTCACAGGAATGGTTCACACTTAGACGGTAGGAAGAGTCAGTTTTCTTGTACTTTAGTTGGCATTGTGCCCTTTGTATATAATTCCGATGCACTATCTGTGTTTCATTGTAAACAAGATGGACCAAGGGATACGGTAAACCTGAAATGAAGCATCGGAACCTATAACTAGTGTCACAGGAATGGTCCAAACATAGACAGTAGGAAGATTCGGTCTACATGTACTTAAGTCGGCATTGTGCCGTTTGTATTTATATCCGATGCAATTTCTGAGTTTCATCGTCAATAAGAAGGTCCAAGGGATACAGTAAACGTGAAGTGGAGCATCGGAATCTATAACCAGTGTCGGAGGAATGGTTCAAAGCATAGACAGTAAGAAGAGTCAGTCTTCTTGTACTTAAGACGGCATTGTGCCCTTTTCAATTTAATTCCGATGCAATAACTATGTTTCATCGTCAATAATAAGATCAGAGGGATACAGTGAACCTGAAGTGAAGCATCGGAATCTCTACCTAGTGTCACAGGAATGGTTCAACACATAGTCAGTAAGAAGAGTCAGTCTTCCTGTACTTAAGTCGGCATTGTTCCTTTTGTATTTAATTCCGATGCAATTTCTCTTTTCATCGTCAATATGAAGGTCCAAGGGATACAGTAAACCTGAAGTGAAGCATCGGAACCTGTAAGTAGTGTTACAGGAATGGTTCAAACATAGACAGTATTAAGATTCAGACTACATGTACTTAAGTCGGCATTATCCGTTTGCATTTATATCCGATGCAATTTCTGTGTTTCATCGTCAATAAGAAGTTCCAAGGGATTCAGTAAACCTGAAGTGCAGCATCGGAATCTATAACTCGTGTCACAGGAATGGTTCAAAGCATAGTCAGTAAGAAGAGTCAGTCTTCTTGTACTTAAGTCGGCATTGTTCGTTTGCATTTATATCCGATGCAATTTCTGTGTTTCATCGTTAATAAGAAGGTCAGAGCGATACAGTAAACCTGAGGTGGAGCATCGGAATCTATAACTATTGTCACAGGATTCGTTCAAATCATAGACAGTAGGAAGAAACAGTCTTGTGGTACTGAATCCGGCATTGTGCCTTTGTATTTAGTTCCGATGCAATTTCTGTGTTTCATCGACAATAAGAAGGTCCTAGGGATACAGTAAACCTGAAGTGAAGCATCGGAATCTATAACTAGTGTCACAGGAATGGTTCAAAACATTGTCAGTAAGAAGAGTCAGTCTTCTTGTACTTAAGTCGGCATTGTGCCTTTTGTATTTAATTCCGATGCAATTTCTGTGTCTCATCGTCAATACGAAGGTCCAAGGGATACGGTAAACCAGAAGTGAAGAATCGGAATCTACAACTAGGATCACAGGAATGGTTCAAAGCATAGTCAGTAAGTAGAGTCACTCTTCTTGTACTTAAGTCGGCATTGTGCTTTTTGTATTTAATTCCGATGCAATTTCTGTGTTTCATCGTCAATAAGAAGGTCCAAGGGATACAGTAAACCTGAAGTGTAGCATCGGAATATATAACTAGTGTCACAGGAATGGTTCAAAGCATAGACTGTAAGAAGAGTCAGTCTTCTGGTACTTAAGTGAGCATTGTGCCCTTTTCAATTTAATTTCGATGCATTTACTGTGTTTCATCGTCAATAAGAAGGTCAGAGGGATACAGTAAACCTGAAGTGAAGCATCGGAATCTCTAACTAGTGTCACAGGAATGGTTCAACACATAGTCAGTAAGAAGAGTAAGTCTTCTTGTACTTAAGTCGGCAGTGTGTCTTTTCTATTTAATTCGGATGCAATTTCTGTGTTTCATCGTCAATAAGGTCAGAGGGATACAGTAAACCTGAAGAGAAGCATCGGAATCTATAACTAGTGTCACAGGAATTGTTCAAATCATAGACAGTAGGAAGAGTCAGTCTTCTTGTACTTAAGTCGGCATTGTGCCTTTTGTATTTAATTCCGATGCAATTTCTGTGTTTCATCGTCAATAAGAAGGTCCAAGGGATACAGTAAACGTGAAGCGGAGCATCGGAATCTATAACCAGTGTCGGAGGAATGGTTCAAAACATAGACAGTAAGAAGAGTCAGTCTTCTTGTACTTAAGTCGGCATTGTGCCCTTTTCAATTTAATTCCGATGCAATAACTATGTTTCATCGTCAATAAGAAGGTCAGAGGGATACAGTAAACCTGAAGTGAAGCATCGGAATCTGTAACTAGTGTCACAGGAATGGTTCAACACATAGTCAGTAAGAAGAGTCAGTCTTCCTGTACTTAAGTCGGCATTCTTCCTTTTGTATTTAATTCCGATGCAATTTCTGCTTTTGATCGTCAATATGAAGGTCCAAGGGATACAGTAAACCTGAAGTGAAGCATCAGAACCTGTAACTAGTGTCACAGGAATGGTTCAAACATAGACAGTCGGAAGATTCAGTCTACATGTACTTAAGTCGGCATTGTCCGCAAGCATTTGTATCAGATGCTATTTCTGTGTTTCATCGTCAATTAGAAGTTCCAAGGGATTCAGTAAACCTGAAGTGAAGCATCGGAAACTATAACTAGTGTCACAGGAATGGTTCAAAGCATAGTCAGTAAGTAGAGTCAGTCTTCTTGTACCTAAGTCGGCATTGTGCATTTGTATTTAATTCCGATGCAATTTCTGTGTTTCATCGTTAATAAGAAGGTCCTAGGGATACAGTAAACCTGAAGTGAAGCATGGGAATCTATAACTAGTGTCACAGGAATGGTTCAAAGGATAGTCAGTAAGAAGAGTCAGTCTTCTTGTACTTAAGTCGGTATTGTTCGTTTGCATTTATATCCGATGCAATTTCTGTGTTTCATCGTGAATAAGAAGGTCAGAGGGATACAGTAAACCTGAAGTGGAGCATCGGAATCTATAACTAATGTCACAGGATTCGTTCAAATCATAGACAGTAGGAAGAAACAGTCTTGTGGTACTTAAGTCGGCATTGTGCCTTTTGTATTTAGTTCCGATGCAATTTCTGTGTTTCATCGACAATAAGAAGGTCCTAGGGATACAGCAAACCTGAAGTGAAGCATCGGAATCTATAACTAGTGTCACAGGAATGGTTCAAAACATAGTCAGTAAGAAGAGTCAGTCTCCTTGTACTTAAGTCGGCATTGTGCCTTTTGTATTTAATTTAGATGCAATTTCTGTGTCTCTTCGTCATACGAAGGTCCGAGGGATACGGTAAACCAGAAGTGAAGCATCGGAATCTATAACAAGTATCACAGGAATGGTTCAAATCATAGTCAGTAAGAAGAGTCAGTCTTCTTGTACTTAAGCCAGCACTGTGCCTTTTCAATTTAATTCCGATGTAATCTCTGTGTTTCATCGTCAATAAGAAGGTCCAAGGGATACATTAAACCTGAAGAGAGGCATCGGAACCTATAACTAGTGTCACAGGAATGGTTCAAACATAGACAGTAGGGAGATTCAGTCTACATGTTCTTACGTCGGCATTGTCCGTTTGCATTTATATCCGATGCAATTTCTGTGTGTCATCGTCAATAAGAAGGTCCAAGGGATTCAGTTAACCTGAAGTAAAGCATCGGAATCTATAACTAGTGTCACAGGAATGGTTCAAAGCATAGTCAGTAAGTAGAGTCAGTCTTCTTGTACTTAAGTGAGCATTGTGCCCTTTTCAATTTAATTTCGATGCATTTACTGTGTTTCATCGTCAATAAGAAGGTCAGAGGAATACAGTAAACCTGAAGTGAAGCATCGGAATCTCTAACTAGTGTCACAGGAATGGTTCATCACATAGTCAGTAAGAAGAGTCAGTCTTCTTGTACTTAGGTCGGCATTGTGCCTTTTGTATTTAATTCCGATGCAATTACTGTGTTTCATCGTCAATAAGAAGGTCCAAGGGATACAGTAAACCTGAAGTGAAGCATCGGAATCTATAACTAATGTCACAGGATTCGTTCGAAACATAGACAGTAGGAAGAGTCAAACTTGTGGTACTTAAGTCGGCATTGTGCCTTTTCTATTTAGTTCCGATGCAATTTCTGTGTTTCATCGTCAATATGAAGGTCCTAGGGATACAGTAAACCTGAAGTGAAGCAACGGAATCTATAACTAGTGTCACAGGAATGGTTCAGAACATAGTCAGTAAGAAGAGTCAGTCGTCTTGTACTTAAGTCGGATTGTGCCTTTTGTATTTAATTCCGATGCAATTTCTATGTTTCATCGTCAATACGATGGTCCGAGGGATACAGTAAACCAGAAGTGAAGCATCGGAATTCATAACTAGTGTCACAGGAATGGTTCAAAACATAGTAAGTAAGAATAGTCAGTCTTTTTGTACTTAAGTCGGCATTGTGCCTTTTGTATTTAATTCCGATGCATATATCTGTGTTTCATCGTTAATAAGAAGGTCAGAGGGAAACAGTAAACCTGAAGTGAAGCTTCGGTATCTACAACTAGTCACACAGGATTGGTTCAAATCATAGTCAGTATGAAGAGTCAGTCTTCTTGTACTTAAGTCGGCATTGTGCCTTTTGTATTTAATTCCGATGCAATTTCTGTGTTTCATCGTCAATAAGAAGGTCCTAGGGATACAGTAAACCTGAAGTGAAGCATCGGAACCTGTAACTAGTGTCACAGGAATGGTTCAAACATAGACAGTCGGAAGATTCAGTCTACATGTACTTAAGTCGGCATTGTCCGTTTGCATTTATATCCGATGCAGTTTCTGTGTTTCATCGTCAATTAGAAGTTCCAAGGGATTCAGTAAACCTGAAGTGATGCATCGGAATCTATAACTAGTGTCACGGGAATGGTTCAAAGGATAGTCAGTAAGATGAGTCAGTCTTCTTGTACTTAAGTCGGCATTGTTCGTTTGCATTTATATCCGATGCAATTTCTGTGTTTCATCGTTAATAAGAAGGACAGAGGGATACAGTAAACCTGAAGTGGAGCATCGGAATCTATAACTAATGTCACAGGATTCGTTCAAATCATAGACAGTAGGAAGAAACAGTCTTGTGGTACTTAAGTCGGCATTGTGCCTTTTGTATTTAGTTCCGATGCAATTTCTGTGTTTCATCGGCAATAAGAAGGTCCTAGGGATACAGTAAACCTGAAGTGAAGCATCGGAATCTATAACTAGTGTCACAGGAATGGTTCAAAACATAGTCAACAAGAAGAGTCAGTCTCCTTGTACTTAAGTCGGCATTGTGCCTTTTGTATTTAATTCCGATGCTATTTCTGTGTCTCATCGTCATACGAAGGTCCGAGGGATACGGTAAACCAGAAGTGAAGCATCGGAATCTATAACTAGTATCACAGGAATGGTTCAAATCATAGTCAGTAAGAAGAGTCAGTCTTCTTGTACTTAAGCCAGCACTGTGCCTTTTCAATTTCATTCCGATGTAATCTCTGTGTTTCATCGTCAATAAGAAGGTCCAAGGGATACAGTAAACCTGAAGTGAAGCATCGGAACCTATAACTAGTGTCACAGGAATGGTTCAAACATAGACAGTAGGAAGATTCAGTCTACATGTTCTTGAGTCGGCATTGTCCGTTTGCGTTTATATCCGATGCAATTTCTGTGTTTCATCGTCAATAAGAAGGTTCAAGGGATTCAGTTAACCTAAAGTGAAGCATCGGAATCTATAACTAGTGTCACAGGAATGGTTCAAAGCGTAGTCAGTAAGTAGAGTCAGTCTTCTTGTACTTAAGTCGGCATTGTGCCTTTTGTATTTAATTCCGTTGCAATTACTGTGTTTCATCGTCAATAAGAAGGTCCAAGGGATACAGTAAACCGGAAGTGAAGCATCGGAATCTCTAACTAGCGTCACAGGAGTGGTTTAAAACATAAACTTTAAGAAGTGTCAGTCTGCTTGTACTTAAGACGGCATTGTGTCTTTTCTATTTAATTCCGATGCAATTTCTGTGTTTCATCGTCAATAAGAAGGTCAGAGGGATACAGTGAACCTGAGGTGAAGCATCGGAATCTATAACTAGTGTCACAGGAATGGTTCAAAACATAGACAGTAGGAATAGTCGGGCTTCTTGTACTTAAGTCGGCATTGTGCCTTTTCTATTTAATTCCGATGCAATTTCTGTGTTTCGTCGCCAATAAGGAGTTCCAAAGGATACAGTAAACCTTAAGTGAAGCATCGGAATCTATAACTAATGTCACAGGATTCGTTCAAAACATAGACAGTAGGAAGAGTCAGTCTTGTGGTACTTAAGTCGGCATTGTGCCTTTTGTATTTAGTTCCGATGCAATTTCTGTGTTTCATCGTCAATAAGAAGGTCAGAGGGATACAGTAAACCAGAAGTGAAGCATCGGAATCTATATCTAGTGTCACAGGAAGGGTTCAAATCATAGACAGTAAGAAGAGTCAGTCTTCTTGTACTTAAGTCGGCATTGTGCCTTTTCTATTTAATTCCGAAACAATTTCTGTGTTTCATCGTCACAAAGAAGGCCAGACGGATAGTGTAAACCTGAAGTGAATAATCGGAATCAATAACTAGTGTCACAGGAATGGTTCAAAACATAGACAGTAGGAAGAGTCAGTCTTCTTGTACTTAAGTCGGCATTGTGCCTTTTGTATTTAATTCCGATGCACTATCTGTCTTTCCTCGTCAATAAGAAGATCCAAGGGATAGAGTAAACCTAAAATGAAGCATCGGAATCTATAACTAGTGTCACAGGAATGGTACAAAACATAGTCAGTAAGAAGAGTCAGTCTTCTTGCACTTAAGACGGCATTGTGCCTTTTGTATTTAATTCCGATGCAATATCTGTGTTTCATCGTCAGTAAGATGGTCACAGGGATACAGTAAAGCTGAAGTGAAGCATCGGAATCTGTAACTAGCGTCACAGGAATGGTTCAAAACATAGAAACTAAGAAGAGTCAGTCTGCTTGTACTTAAGTTGGCATTGTGCTTTTTCTATTTAATTCCGAAACAATTTCTGTGTTTCATCGTCAAAAAGAAGGTCAGAGGGATACAGTAAGCCTAAAGTGAAGCATGGGAATCTATAACTAGTGTCACAGGAATGGTTCAAAACATAGACAAAAGGAAGTGTCAGTCTTCTTGTACATTAGTTGGCATTGTGCCTTTTGAATTTAATTCCTATGCACTATCTGTGTTTCATCGTTAATAAGAAGGTCCAAGGGAAACAGTAAACCTGAAATGAAGCATCGGAACCTATAACTAGTGTCACAGGGACGGTTCAAAACATAGACAGTAGGAACATTCAGTCTACATGTACTTAAGTCGGCATTGTGAAGTTTGTATTTATATCCGATGCAATTGTTGTGTTTCATCGTCAATAAGAAGGTCCAAGGGATACAGAAATCCTGAAGTGAAGCATCGGAATCTAAAACTAGTGACACAGGAATGGTTCAAAACATAGACACGAAGAAGATTCAGTCTGCTTGTACTTAAGACGGCATTGTGCCTTTTCTATTTAATTCCAATGCAATTTCTGTGTTCCATCGTCAATAAGAAGGTCAGAGGGAAACAGTGAACCTGAGGTGAAGCATCGGAATCTATAACTAGTGTCACAGGATTGGTTCAAAACATAGACAGTAGGAAGAGTCAGTCTTCTTGTACTTAAGTCGGCATTGTGCCTTTTCTATTTAATTCCGTTGCAATTTCAGTGTTTCATCAACAATATGAAGGTCCTAGGGATACAGTTAACCTGAAGTGAAGCATCGGAATCTATAACTAATGTCACAGGATTCGTTCAAATCATAGGCAGTAGGAAGAGTCAGTCTTGTGGTACTTAGGTCGGCATTGTGCCTTTTGTATTTAGTTCCGATGCAATTTCTGTGTTTCATCGTCAATATGAAGTTCCAAGGGATACAGTAAACCTGAAGTGATGCATCGGAATATGTAACTAGTGTCACAGGAATGGTTCATAACATAGTCAGTAAGAAGAGTCAGTCTTCTTGTACTGAAGTCGGCATTGTGCCTTTTGTATTTAATTCCGATGCAATTTCTGTGTTTCATCGTCAATACGAAGGTCCGAGGGATACAGTAAACCAGAAGTGAAGCATCGGAATCTATAACTAGTGTCACAGGAATGGTTCGATACATAGTCAGTAAGAAGGGTCAGTCTTCTTGTACTTAAGTCGGCATTGTGCCTTTTGTATTTAATTCCGATGCAATATCTGTGTTTCATCGTTAATAAGAAGGTCAGAGGGATACAGTATACCTGAAGTGAAGCATCGGAAACTATAACTAGTCACACAGGAATGTTTCAAATCATAGTCTGTAAGAAGTGTCAGTCTTCTTGTGCTTAAGCCGGCATTGTGCCTTTTCTATTTAATTCCGATGCAATCTCTGTGTTTCATCGTCAATAAGAAGGTCCAAGGAATACAGTAAACCTGAAGTGAAGCATCGGAATCTATACCTAGTGGCACAGGAATGGTTAAAACATAGATGGTAAGAAGAGTCAGTTTTCTTGAACTTTAGTTGGCATTGTGCCTTTTGTATTTAATTCCGATGCACTCTCTGTGTTTCATCGTCAAGAAGAAGGTCCAAGGGATACAGTAAACCTGAAATGAAGCATCGGAACCTATAACTAGTGTCACAGGAATGGTTCAAAACATAGACAGTAGGAAGATTCAGTCTACATGTACTTAAGCCGGCACTGTGCCGTTTGTATTTATATCCGATGCAATTTCTGTGTTTCATCGTCAATAAGAAGGTACAAGGGATACAGTAAACCTGAAGTGAAGCATCGGAATCTATAACTGGTGTCACAGGAATGGATGAAGATATAGTCTGTAAGAAGAGTCAGTCTTCTTGTACTTAAGTCGGCAGTGTGCCTTTTGTATTTAATTCTGATGCAATTTCTGTGTTTTATCGTCAATAAGAAGGTTAGAGGGATACAGTGAATCTGAAGTGAAGCATCGGAATCTCTAACTAGTGTTACAGGAAAGGTTCAACACATAGTCAGTAAGAAGAGTCAGTCTTCTTGTACTTAAGCCGGCATTGTGCCTTTTGTATTTAATTCCGATGCAATTTCTGTGTTTTATCGTCAATAAGAAGGTCCAAGGGATACAGTAAACCTGAAGTGGAGCATCGGAATCTATAACCAGTGTCAGAGGAATGGTTCAAAGCATAGACAGTAAGAGGAGTCAGTCTTCTTGTACATATGTCGGCATTGTGCCTTTTCAATTTAATTCCGATGCAATAACTATGTTTCATCGTCCATAAGAAGGTCAGAGGGATACAGTAAACCTGAAGTAAAGCATCGGAATCCATAACTAATGTCACAAGAATCGTTCGAAACATAGACAATAGGAAAGGTCAGTCTTCTTGTACTTATTCGGTTTTGTGCCTTTTGTATTTAGTTCAGATGCAATTTCTGTGTTTCATCTACAATAAGAAGGTCCTAGGGTTACAGTAAAGCTGAAGTGAAGCATCGGAATCTACAACTGATGTCACAGGAATGGTTCAAAACATAGTCAGTAAGAAGAGTCAGTCTTCTTGTACTTAAGACGGCATTGTGCCTTCTGTATTTAAATCCGATGCAATTTCTGTGTTTCATCGTCAATAAGAAGGTCTAAGGGATACAGTAAACCTGAAGTGAAGCATCGGAATCTATAACTAGTGTCACAGGAATGGATCAAGATATAGTCAGTAAGAGGAGTCAGTCTTCTTGTACTTAAGTCGGCAATGTGCCTTTTCTATTTAATTCTGATGCAATTTCTGTGTTTCATCGTAAAATACGAGGTCAGAGGGTACAGTAAACCTGAAGTGAAGCATCGGAATCCAAGACTAGTGTCACAGGAATGGTTCAAAACATAGACAGTTGGAAGAGTCAGTCTTCTTGTACTTAAGTTGGCATTGTGCCTTTTGTATTTAATTTCGATGCACTATCTGTGTTTCATCGTCAATAAGAAGGTCCAAGGGATACAGTAAACCTGAAATGAAGCATCGGAATCTATAACTAGAGTCACACTAATGGTTCAAAACATAAACAGTAGGAAGATTCAGTCTTCTTGTACTTAAGTCGGCATTGTGCCCTTTTCAATTAATTTCCGAAGCATTTACTGTGTTTCATCGTCAATAAGAAGGTCAGACGGATACAGTAAACCTGAAGTGAAGCATCAGAATCTCCAACTAGTCTCACAGGAATGGTTCAACACATAGTCAGTAAGAAGAGCCAGTCTTCTAGTACTTAAGTCGGCATTGTGCCTTTTGAATTTAATTCCGATGCAATTACTATGTTTCATCGTCAATAAGAAGATCCAAGGGATACAGTAAACCTGAAGTGAAGCATCGGAATCTGTAACTAGCGTCACAGGAATGGTTCAAAACATAGACAATAAGAAGAGTCAGTCTGCTTGTACTTAAGACTGCATTGTGTCTTTTCTATTTAATTCCGATGCAATATCTGTGTTTCATCGTTAATAAGAAGGTCAGAGGGATACAGTGAACCTCAGGTGAAGCATGGAATCTATAACTAGTGTCGCAGGAATGGCTCAAAACATAGACAGTAGGGAGAGTCTGTCTTCTTGTACTTAAGTCGGCATTGTGCATTTTCTATTTAATTCCGATGCAATTTCTGTGTTTCGTCGCCAATAAGAAGGTCAGAGGGATACAGTGAACCTGAAGTGAATCATCGGAATCCATAACTAGTGTCACAGGAATGGATCAAGGTGTAGTCAGTAAGAAGAGTCAGTCTTCTTGTACTTAAGTCGGCATTGTGCCTTTTCTATTTAATTCCGATGCAATTTCTAAGTTTCATCGTCAATAAGAAGGTCAGAGGGATACAGTAAACCTGGTGTAAGGCATCGGAATGTGTAACTAGCGTCAGAGGAATGGTTCAAAACATAGACACTAAGAAGAGTCAGACTGCTTGTACTTAAGACGGCATTGCGCCTTTTCTATTTAATTCCGATGCAATTTCTGTGATTCATCGTCAATAAGAAGGTCAGAGGGATACAGTGAACCTGAAGTGAATCATCGGAATCCATAACTAATGTCACAGGAATCGTTCAAAACATAGACAATAGGAAGAGTCAGTCTTCTTGTACTTATTCGGCATTGTGCCTTTTGTATTTAGTTCAGATGCAATTTCTGTGTTTCATCATCAATAAGAAGGTCCTAGGGTTACAGTAAAGCTGAAGTGAAGCATCGGAATCTACAACTAGTGTCACAGGAATGGTTCAAAACATAGTTAGTAAGAAGAGTCAGCCTTCTTGTACTTAAGTCGGCATTGTGCCTTTTGTATTTAATTCCGATGCAATTTCTGTGTTTCATCGTCAATAAGAAGGTCCAAGGGATACAGTAAACCTGAAGTGAAGCATCGGATTTTATAACTAGTGTCACAGGAATGGATCAAGATATAGTCAGTAAGAAGAGTCAGTCTTCTTGTACTTAAGTCGGCATTGTGCCTTTTCTATTTAATTCTGTTGCAATTTCTGTGTTTCATCGTCAAAAACAAGGTCAGAGGGTACAGTAAACCTGAAGTGAAGCATAGGAATCCAATACTAGTGTCACAGGATTGGTTCAAATCGTAGTCAGTAAGAAGAGACAGTCTTCTTGTACTTATGTCGGCATTGTGATTTTTGTATTTAATTCTGATGCAATATCTGTGTTTCATCGTCAATAGGAAGGTCCAAGGGATACAGTAAACCTGAAGTGGAACATCGGAATATATAACTAGTGCCACAGGAATTGTTCAAAGCATTGACAGTAAGAAGAGTCAGTCTTCTTGTACTTAAGTCGGCATTGTGCCATTTTCTATTTAATTCCGATGCAATTACTGTGTTTCATCGTCAATAAGAAGGTCAGAGGGATACAGTAAACCTGAAGTGAAGCATCGGAATCTCTAACTAGTGTCATAGGAATGGATCCACTCATAGTCAGTAAGAGGAGTCAGTCTTCTGGTACTTAGATCGGCATTGTGCCTTTTGTATCTAATTCCGATGCAATTACTGTGTTTCATCGTCAATACGAAGGTCCAAGGGATACATTAAACCTGAAGTGGAGCATCGGAATCTATAACTAGTGTCACAGGAATGGTTCAAAGCATAGTCAGTACGAAGAGTCTGTCTTCTTGTACTTAAGTCGGCATTGTGCCTTTTGTTTTTAACTCCGATGCAATATCTGTGTTTCATCGTTAATAAGCAGGTCAGAGGGATACAGTAAACCTGTAGTGATGCATCGGAATCTACAACTAGTCACACAAGAATGGTTCAAATCATAGTCAGTAAGATGAGTCAGTCTTCTTGTACTTAAGCTGGCATTGTGCCTTTTCTATTTAATTCCGATGCAATTTCTGTGTTTCATCGTCAATTAGAAGGTCCAAGGGATACAGTAAACCTGAAGTGAAGCATCGGAATCTGTAACTAGTGTCACAGGAATGGATCAAGATATAGTCAGTAAGAAGAGTCAGTCATCTTGTACTTATGTCGGCATTGTGCCTTTTCTATTTAATTCCGATGCAATTTCTGTGTTTCATCGTCAATAAGAAGGTCAGAGGGATACAGTAAACCTGATGTAAAGCATCGGAATGTGTAACTAGCGTCAGAGGAATGGTTCAAAACATAGACACTAAGTAGAGTCAGACTGCTTGTACTTAAGACGGCATTGTGCCTTTTCTATTTAATTCCGATGCAATTTCTGTGTTTCATCGTCAATAAGAAGGTCAGAGGGATACATTGAACCTGAGGTGAAGCATCGGAATCTATAACTAGTGTCACAGGAATGGTTCAAAACATAGACAGTAGGAAGAGTCAGTCTTCTTGTACTTAAGTCGGCATTGTGCCTTTTGTATTTAGTTCAGATGCAATTTCTGTGTTTTATCGTCAATAAGAAGGTCCTAGGGTTACAGTAAAGCTGAAGTGAAGCATCGGAATCTACAACTGATGTCACAGGAATGGTTCAAATCATAGTCAGTAAGAAGAGTCAGACTTCTTGTACTTAAGACGGCATTGTGCCTTCTGTATTTAATTCCGATGCAATTTCTGTGTTTCATCGTCAATAAGAAGGTCCAAGGGATACAGTAAACCTGAAATGAAGCATCGGAATCTATAACTAGTGTCACAGGAATGGATCAAGATATAGTCAGTAAGAAGAGTCAGTCTTCTTGTATTTAAGTCGGCAATGTGCCTTTTCTATTTAATTCTGATGCAATTTCTGTGTTTCATCGTCAAAAACAAGGTCAGAGGGTACAGTAAACCTGAAGTGAAGCATCGGATTCCAAGACTAGTGTCACAGGAATGGTTCAAAACATAGACAGTTGGAAGAGTCAGTCTTCTTGTACTTAAGTCGGCATTGTGCCTTTTGTATTTAATTTCGATGCATTATCTGTGTTTCATCGTCAATAAGAAGGTCCCAGGGATACAGTAAACCTGAAGTGAAACATCGGAATCTGTAACTAGCGTCACAGGAATGGTTCAAAACATAGACAATAAGAAGAGTCAGTCTGCTTGTACTTAAGACTGCATTGTGACTTTTCTATTTAATTCCGATGCAATTTCTGTGTTTCATCGTCAATAAGAAAGTCAGATGGATACAGTGAACCTCAGGTGAAGCATCGGAATCAATAACTAACGTCGCAGGAATGGTTCAAAACATAGACAGTAGGGAGAGTCGGTCTTCTTGTACTTAAGTCGGCATTGTGCATTTTCTATTTAATTCCGATGCAATTTCTGTGTTTCGTCGCCAATAAGAAGTTCCAAAGGATACAGTAAACTTGAAGTGAAGCATCGGAATCTATAACTAATGTCACAGGATTCGTTCAAATCATAGACAGTAGGAAGAGTCAGTCTTGTGGTACTTAAGTCGGCATTGTGCCCTTTTCAATTTAATTCCGATGCAATTACTGTGTTTCATCGTCAATAAGATGGTCAGAGGGATACAGTAAACCTGAAGTGAAGCATCGGAATCTATAACTAGTGTCTCAGGAATGGATGAAGATATAGTCAGTAAGAAGAGTCAGTCTTCTTGTACTTAAGTCGGCATTGTGCATTTTGTATTTAATTCCGATGCAATTTCTGTGTTTCATCGTCAATACGAAGGTCCAAGGGATACAGTAAACCTGAAGTGAAGCATCGGAATCCATAACTAGTGTCACAGGAATGGTTCGAAAACATAGTCAGTAGGAAGAGTCAGTCTTCTTGTACTTAAGACGGCATTGTGCCTTTTCTATTTAATTCCGATGCAATTTCTGTGTTTCATCGTCAATAAGAAGGTCCAAGGGATACAGTAAACCTGAAGTGAAGCATCGGAATCTATAATTAGTATCACTGGAACGGTTAAAATCACAGTCAGTAAGAAGAGTCAGTCTTCTTGTACCTAAGTAGGCATTGTGCCTTTTGTATTAAATTCCGACGCAATTTGTGTGTTTCATCGTCAATAAGAAGGTCCAAGGGATACAGTAAACCTGAAGTGAAGCATCGGAATATACAGCTAGTGTCACAGGAATGGTTCAAAACATAGTCAGTAAGAAGAGTCAGTTTTCTTGTACTTAAGTCGGCGTTATGCCTTTTCTAATTAATTGCGACGCTATTTCTGTGTTTCGTCGTCAATAGGAAGGTCCAAGTGATACAGTAAACCTAAAGTGAAGCATCGGAATTTTTAACTAGCGTTACAGGAATGGTTCAAAACATAGTCAGTAAGAAGAGTCTGTCTTCTTGTACTTAAGTCGCAATTGTGCCTTATGTATTTAATTCCGATGCAATTTATGCGTTTAATCGTCAATAAGAGGGTCCAAGGGATTCAGTGAACCTGAAGTGAAGCATCGAAATCTATAACTAGTGTCACGGGAATGGTTCAAATCATAGACAGTAGGAAGAGTCAGTCTTTTTGTACTTAAGTCGGCATTGTGCCTTTTGTATTTAATTCCGATGCAGTTTCTGTGTTTCATCGTCAATAAGAAGGTCAGAGGGATACAGTAAACCTGAAGTGAAGCATCGGAATCTAAAACTAGTGTCACAGGAATGGTTCAAAACATAGACAGTAAGAAGAGTCAGTCTTCTTGTACTTAAGACGGCATTGTGCCCTTTCTATTTAATTCCGATGCAATTTCTGTGTTTCATCGTCAATAAGAAGGTCAGAGGGATAAAAGTGAACCTGAGGTGGAGCAACGGTCTCTATAACTAATGTCACGGGATTCGTTCAAATCATAGACAGTAGGATGAGTCAGTCTTGTGGTACTTGAGTCGGCATAGTGCCTTTTGTATTTAGTTCCGATGCAATTTCTGTGTTTCATCGTCAATATGAAGGTCCTAGGGATACAGTAAACCTGACGTGAAGCATCGGAATCTGTAACTAGTGTCACAGGAATGGTTCAAAACATAGTCAGCTAGCAGAGTCAGTCTTCTTGTACTTAGGTCGGCATTGTGCCTTTTGTATTTAATTCCGATGCAATTTCTGTGTTTCATCGTCAGTGAGAAGGTCCAAGGGATACAATTAACGTGAAGTGGAGCATCGGAATCTATAATTAGCGTCACAGGAATGGTTCAAAACATAGACAGTAGGAAGAGTCAGCCTTCTTGTACTTAAGTCGGCATTGTGACTTTTCTATTTAATTCCGATGCAATTTCTGTGTTTCGTCGCCAATAAGAAGGTGCAAAGGATACAGTAAACCTGAAGTGAAGCATCGGGATCTATAACTAATGTGACAGGAATGGTTCAATACATAGCCAGTAAGAAGAGTCAGTCTTCTTGTACTTAAGTCGGCATTGTGCCTTTTGTATTTAATTCCGATGCAATTTCTGTGTTTCGTCGCCAATATGAAGTTCCAAAGGATACAGTAAACCTGAAGTGAAGCATCGAAATCTATACCTAATGTCACATGATTCGTTCAAAACATAGACAGTAGGAGGAGTCAGTCTTGTGGTACTTAAATCGGCATTGTGCCTTTTGTATTTAGTTCCGATGCAATTTCTGTCTTTCATCGTCAATAAGAAGGTCCTAGGGATACAGTAAACCTGAAGTGAAGCATCGGAATCTATAACTAGTGTCACAGGAATGGTTCATAACATAGTCAGTAAGAAGAGTCAGTCTTCTTGTACTTATGTCGGCATTGTGTCTTTTGTATTTAATTCCGATGCAATATCTGTGTTTCATCGTCAAAACGAAGTTCCGATGGATACAGTAAATCAGAAGTGAAGCATCTTAATCTATAACTGGTGTCACAGGAATGGTTCAAAACATAGTCAGTCAGAAGAGTCAGTCTTCTTGTACTTAAGTCGGCATTGTGCCTTTTGTATTTAATTCCGTTGCAATATCTGTGTTTCATCGTTAATAAGAAGGTCAGAGGGATACAGTAAACCTGAAGTGAAGCATCGGAATCTACAACTAGTCACACAGGAATGGTTCAAATCATAGTCAGTAAGAAGAGTCAGTCTTCTTGTACTTAAGAAGCATTGTGCCTTTTCTATTTAATTCCAATGCAATTTCTGTGTTTCATCGTCAATAAGAAGGTCCAAGGGATACAGTAAACCTGAAGTGAAGCATCGGAATCTATAAGTAGTGTCTCAGGAATGGATCAAGATATAGTCAGTAAGAAGAGTCAGTCTTCTTGTACTTAAGTCGGCATTGTGCCTTTTCTATTTAATTCGGATGCAATTTCTGTGTTTCATCGTCAATAAGAAGGTCAGAGGGAAACAGTAAACCTGAAGTGAAGCATCGGAATGTGTAACTAGCGTCAGAGGAATGGTTCAAAACATCGACACTAAGAAGAGTCAGACTGCTTGTTCTTAAGACGGCATTGTGCCTTTTCTATTTAATTCCGATGCAATTTCTGTGTTTCATCGTCAATAAAACGGTCAGAGGGATACAGTGAACCTGAGGTGAAGCATCGGAATCTATAACTAGTGTAACAGGAATGGTTCAAAACATAGACAGTAGGAAGAGTCAGTCTTCTTGTACTTAAGTCGGCATTGTGCATTTTCTATTTAATTCCGATGCAATTTCTTTGTTTCGTCGCCAATAAGAAGGTCCAAAGGATACAGCAAAGCAGAAGTGAAGCATCGGAATCCATAACTCATGTCACAGGAATCGTTCAAAACATAGACAGTACGAAGAGTCAGTCATCTTGTACTTACTCTGCATTGTGCCTTTTGTATTTAGTTCAGATGCAATTTCTGTGTTTCATCGTCAATAAGAAGGTCCTAGGGATACAGTAAAGCTGAAGTGAAGCATTGGCATCTACAACTAGTGTCACAGGAATGGTTCAAAACATAGTCAGTAAGAAGAGTAAGTCTTCTTGTACTTAAGTCGGCATTGTGCATTTTGTATTTCAGTCCGATGCAATTTCTGTGTTTCATCGTCAATAAGAAGGTCCAAGAGGTACAGTAAACCTGAAGTGAAGCATCGGAATCTATAACTATTGTCACAGGAATGGTTCAAAACATAGACAGTAGGAAGAAACAGTCTTCTTGTACTTAAGTCGGCATTGTGCCTTTTGTATTTAATTCCGATGCAATTTCTGTGTTTCATCGGCAGTGAGAAGGTCCAAGGGATACAATAAACCAGAAGTGGAGCATCGGAATCTATAATTAGCGTCACAGGAATGGTTCAAAGCATAGACAGTAAGAAGAGTCAGTCTTCTTGTACTTAAGTCGGCATTGTGCCTTTTGTTTTTAATGCCGATGCAATTTCTGTGTTTCATCGTCCATAAAAAGGTCAGAGGGATACAGTAAACCTGAGGTGAAGCATCGGAATCTGTAACTAGTGACACTGGAATGGTTCAAAACATAGACAGTAGGAAGAGTCAGTCTTCTTGTACTTAAGTGGGCATTGTGCCTTTTCTATTTAATTCCGATGCAATTTCTGTGTTTCATCGTCAATAAGAAGGTCCTAGGGATACAGTAAACTTGAAGTGAAGCATCGGAAACCATAAGTGATGTCACAGGAAACGTTCAAAACATAGACAATAGGAAGAGTCAGTCTTCTTTTACTTATTCAGCATTGTGCCTTTTGTATTTAGTTCAGATGCAATTTCTGTGTTTCATCGTCAGTAAGAAGGTCCTAGGGTTACAGTAAAGCTGAAGTGAAGCATCGGAATCTACAACTAGTGTCACAAGAATGGTTTAAAACATAGTCAGTAAGAAGAGTCAGTCTTCTTGTACTTAAGTCGGCATTGTGCCTTTTGTATTTAATTCCGATGCAATGTCAGTGTTTCATCGTCAATAAGAAGGTCCAAGGGATACAGTAAACCTGAAGTGAAGCTTCGGATTCTATAACTAGTGTCACAGGAATGGATCAAGATATAGTCAGTAAGAAGAGTCAGTCTTCTTGAACTTATGTCGGCATTGTGCCTTTTCTATTTAATTCTGATGCAATGTCTGTGTTTCATCGTCAAAAACAAGGTCAGAGGGTACAGTAAACCTGAAGTGAAGCATCGGAATCTAAAAGTAGTGTCACAGGAATGGTTCAAAACATAGTCAGTAAGAAGAGTCAGTCTTCTTGTACTTAAGTCGGCATTGTGCCCTTTTCAATTTAATTCCGATGCAAATACTGTGTTTCGTCGTCAATAAGAAGGTCAGAGGGATACAGCAAACCTGATGTGAAGCATTGGAATCTCTAACTAGTGTCACAGGAATGGTTCAACACATAGTCAGTAAGAAGAGTCAGTTTTCTGGTACTTAAGTCGGCATTGTGCCTTTTGTATTTAATTCCGATGCAATTACTGTGTTTCATCGTCAATAAGAAGGTCCAAGGGATAGAGTAAACCTGAAGTGAAGCACCGGAATCTGTAACTAGCGTCACAGGAATGGTTCAAACCATAGACACTAAGAAGAGTCAGTCTGCTTGTATTTAAGACGGCATTGCGCCTTTTCTATTTAATTCCAATGCGATTTCTGTGTTTCATCGTCAATACGAAGGTCAGAGCGATACAGTGATCCTGAGGTGAAGCATCGGAATCTACAACTAGTGTCACAGGAATGGTACAAAATATAGACAGTAGGAAGAGTCAGTCATCTTGTACTTAAGTCGGCATTGTGGCTTGTCTATTTAATTCCGATGCAATTTCTGTGTTTCGTCGCCAATAAGAAGTTCCAAAGGATACAGTACACCTGAAGTGAAGCATCGGAATCTATAACTAATGTCACAGGATTCGTTCAAAACATAGGCAGTAGGAAGAGTCAGTCTTGTGGTACTTAAGTCGGCATTGTGCCTTTTGTATTCAGTTCCGATGCAATTTCTGTGTTTCGTCGTCAATAAGAAGGTCCAAGGAATACAGTTAACCTGAAGTGAAGCATCGGAATCTATAACTAGAGTCACAGAAATAGTTCAATATATAGTCATTGAGAAGAGTGAGTCTTCTTGTACTTAAATCGGCATTGTGCCTTTTCTATTTAATTCCGATTCAATTTCTGTGTTTCATCGTCAATAAGAAGGTCCAAGGGATACAGTAAACCTGCAGTGAAGCATCCGAATCTATAACTAGTGTCACAGGAATGGTTCAAAGCATAGTCTGTAAGAAGAGTCAGTCTTCTTGTACATAAGTCGACATTGTGCCTTTTCTATTTAATTCCGATGCAATTTCTGTGTCTCATCGTCAATAAAAAGGTCAGAGGGATACAGCAAACATGAAGTGGAGCATCGGAATGTATAACTAGTGTCACAGGAATGGTTCAAAACATAGTCAGTAAGAAGAGTCAGTCTTCTTGTCCTTAAGTGCGCGTTGTGCCTTTTGTATTTAATTCCGATGCAATTTCTGTGTTTCATCGTCAATAAGAAGGTCGAATGGGATACAGCAAACCTGACGTGAAGCAACGGAATCTATAACTAGTGTGACAGGAATGGTTCAAAACATTGTCAGTAAGAAGAGTCAGTCTTCATGTACTTATGTCGGCATTGTGCCTTTTGTATTTAATTCCGATGCAATTTCTGTGTTTCATCGTCAATAAGAAGGTCGAATGGGATACAGCAAACCTGACGTGAAGCAACGGAATCTATAACTAGTGTGACAGGAATGGTTCAAAATATTGTCAGTAACAAGAGTCAGTCTTCTTGTACTATTTCGGCATTGTGCCTTTTCTACTTAATTCCGATGCAATTTCGGTGTTTCACCGTCAAAAAGAAGGTCAGAGCGATACAGTAAACATGCAGTGAAGCATCCGAATCTATAACTAGTGTCACAGGAATGGGTAAAAACATAGACAGTAGGAAGAGACAGTCTTTTTGTACATCAGTCGGCATTGTTCCTTTTCTATTTAATTCCGATGCAATTTCTGTGTTTCTTCGTCAATAAGAAGGTCCAAGGAATACAGTTAACCTGAAGTGAAACATCGGAATCTATAACTAGCTTCACAGGAAAGGTTCAAATCATAGACAGTAGGAAGAGTCAGTCATCTTGTACTTAAGTCGGCATTTTGCCTTTTGTATTTAATTCCGATGCAATTGCTGTGTTTCATCGTCAATTAGAAGGTCCAAGGGATACAGTGAATCTGAAGTGAAGCATCGGAATCTATAACTAGTGTTACAGGAATGGTTCAAAACAATGTCAGTAAAAGGAGTCAGTCTTCTTGTTCTTAAGTCGGCATTGTGCCTTTTGTATTTAATTCCAAAGCTATTTATGTGTTTCATCGTCAATAAGAAGTTCAGAGGGACACAGTAAACCTGAACTGAAGCATCGGAATCTATAACTAGTGTCACAGGAATGGTTCCAAACATCGTCAGTAAGAACAGTCAGTCTTCTTGTACTTAAGTCGGCATTGTGCCTTTTCTATTTAATTCCATTGCAATTTCAGTGTTTCATCGTCAATAGGAAGGTCCAAGGTATATAGTAAAGCTGAAGTGAATCATCTGAATCTGTAACAGGTGTCACAGGAATGGTTCAAAACATAGTCAGTAAGACGAGTCAGTCTTCTTGTATTTAAGACGGCATTGTGCCCTTTCTATTTAATTCCGAGGCAATTTCTATGTTTCTTCGTCAATAAGACGGTCAGAAGGATATAGTAAACCTGAGGTGAAGCGTCGGTATCTGTAACTAGCGTCACAGGAGTGGTTCGAAGCATAGACAGTAAGAAGAGTCAGTCTTCTTGTACTTAAGTGGGCATTGTGCTTTTTCTATTTAATTCCGATGCAATTTCTGTATTTTATCGTTAATAAGAAGGTGAGAGGGATACAGTAAATCGGAGGTGAAGCATCGGAATCTATAACTGGTGTCACAGGAATGATTCAAAACATAGACAGTAGGAAGAGTCAGTCTTCTTGTACTTAAGTCGGCATTGTGCCTTTTCTATTTAATTCCGATGCAATTTCTGTGTTTCGTCGCCAATAAGAAGGTGCAAATGATACAGTAAACCTGAAGTGAAGCATCGGGATCTATAACTAGTGTCACAGGTATGGTTCATTACATAGCCAGTAAGATGAGTCAGTCTTCTTGTACTTAGGTCGGCATTGTGCCTTTTGTATTTAATTCCGATGCAATTTATGTGTTTCATCGTCAATATGAAGGTCCAAGGGATGCAGTAAACCTAAAGTGAAGCATCGGAATCTATAACTAGTGTCACAGGAATGGTTCAAATCATAGACAGTAGGAAGAGTCAGTCTTCTTGTACTCAAGTCGGCATTGTGCGTTTTGTATTTAATTCCGATGCAATATCTGTGTTTCATCGTCAATAAGAAGGTCAGCGGGATACAGTAAACATGAAGTGAAGAATCGGAATCTATAACTAGTGGCACAGGAGTGGTTCGAAGCATAGTCTGTAAGAAGAGTCAGTCTTCTTGTCCTTAAATCGGCATTGTGCCTTTTGTATTTAATTCCGATGCAATTTATGTGTTTCATCGTCAATATGAAGGTCCAAGGGATGCAGTAAACCTGAAGTGAAGCATCGGAATCTATAACTAGTGTCACAGGAAAGGTTCAAATCATAGACAGTAGGAAGAGTCAGTCTTATTGTACTTAAGTCGGCATTGTGCGTTTTGTATTTAATTCCGATGCAATATCTGTGTTTCATCGTCAATAAGAAGGTCAGAGGGATACAGTAAACCTGAAGTGAAGCATCGGAATCTAAAACTAGTGTCACAGGAATGGTTCACAACATAGACAGTAGGAAGAGTCAGCCTTATTGTACTTAAGTCGGCATTGTGCGTTTTGTATTTAATTCCGATGCAATATCTGTGTTTCATCGTCAATAAGAAGGTCAGAGGGATACAGTAAACCTGAAGTGAAGCATCGGAATCTAAAACTAGTGTCACAGGAATGGTTCACAACATAGACAGTAGGAAGAGTCAGTCGTCTTGTACTTAAGTCGGCATTGTGCCTTTTGTATTTAATTTCGATGCAATTTCCGTGTTTCATCGTCAATAAGAAGGTCCAAGGGATACAGTAAACATGAAGTGAAGCATCGGATTCTATAACTAGTGTCACAGGAATGGTTCAAAGCATAGTCAGTAAGAACATTCAGACTTCTTGTCCTTAAGTGCGCATTGTGCCTTTTGTATTTAATTCCGATGCAATTTCTGTGTTTCATCGTCAATAAGAAGGTCCAAGGGATACAGTAAACCTGAAGTGAAGCATGGGAATCTAAAACTAGTGTCACAGGAATGGTTCAAAACATAGTCAACATGAAGAGTCAGTCTTCTTGTACTTAAGTCGGCAGTATGCCTTTTCTATTTAATTCCGACGCTATTTCTATGTTTCGTCGACAATAAGATGGTCCAAGTGATACAGTATACCTGAAGTGAAGCATCGGAATCTATAACTAGCGTCACAGGAATGGTTCAAAACATAGACAGTAAGAAGAGTCAGTCTTCTTGTACTTAAGTCGGCATTGTGTCTTTTGTATTTATTTCCGATGCCATTTCTGTATTTATTCATCAATAAGAAGGTCCATGGAATTCAGCAAACCTGAAGTAAAGCATCGGAATCTATAACTAGTGTCACAGGAATGGTTCAAAACATAGCCAGTAAGAAGAGTCAGTCTTCTTGTACTTAAGTCGGCATTGTGCCTTGTGTGTTTAATTCCGATGCAATTTATGTGTTTCATCGTCAATAAGAAGGTCCAAGGGATTCAGTAAACCTGAAGTGAAGCATCTGAATCTATAACTAGTGTCATAGGTATGGTTCAAATCATAGACAGTAGGAAGAGTCAGTCTTCTTGTACTTAAGTCGGCATTGTGCCTTTTGTGTTTAGTTCCGATTCAATTTCTGACTTTCATCGTCAATAAGAAGGTCAGAGGGATACAGTAAACCTGAAGTGAAGCATCGGAATATAAAACTAGTGTCACAGGAATGGTTCAAAACATAGACAGTAGGAAGAGTGAGTCTTCTTGTACCTAAGTCGGCATTGTGCCCTTTGTATTTATTCCGATGCAATTTCTGTGTTTCATGGCCAATAAGAAGGTCCAAGGGTTACAGTAAACCTGAAGTGAAGCATCGGAATCTATAACTAGTGTCACAGGAATGGTTCAATACATAGTCAGTGAGAAGAGTCAGTCTTCTTGTACGTAAGTCGGCATTGTGATTTTTGTATTTAATTCCGATGCAATTTCTGTGTTTCATCGTCAATAAGAAGGTCCGAGGGATACAGTAAATCAGAAGTGAGGCATCGGAATCTATAACTTGTGTCACAGGAATGGTTCAAATCATAGTCAGTAAGAAGAGTCAGTCTTCTTGTACTTAAGCCGGCATTGTGCCTTTTCTATTAAATTCCGATGCAATCTCTGTGTTTCATCGTCAATACGAAGGTCCGAGGGATACAGTAAATCAGAAGTGAGGCATCGGAATCTATATCTAGTGTCACAGGAATGGTTCAAATCATAGTCAGTAAGAAGAGTCAGTCTTCTAGTACTTAAGCCGGCATTGTGCCTTTTCTATTAAATTCCGATGCAAATTCTGTGTTTCATCGTCAATAAGATGGTCCAAGGGATACAGTAAACCTGAAGTGAAGCATCGGAATCCATAACTAGTGTCACAGGAATGGATCAAAGTATAGTCAGTAAGAAGAGTCAGTCTTCTTGTACGTAAGTCGGCAATGTGATTTTTGTATTTAATTCCGATGCAATTTCTGTGTTTCATAGTCAATAAGAAGGTCCAAGGGATACAGTAAACCTGAAGTGAAACAACGGAATCTATAACTAGTGTGACAGGAATGGTTCAAACATTGTCAGTAACAAGAGTCAGTCTTCTTGTACCTAAGTCGGCATTGTGCCTTTTCTACTTAATTCCGATGCAATTTCGGTGTTTTACCGTCAATAAGAAGGTCAGAGGGATACAATAATCCTGAAGTGAAGCATCGGTATCTAAAACTCGCGTCACAGGAATGGTTGAAACCATAGACACTAAGAAGAGTCAGTCTGCTTGTACTTAAGACGGCATTGTGCCTTTTCTATATAATTCCGATGCAATTTCTGTGTTTCATCGTCAATTAGAGGGTCAGAGGGATACAGTGAACCTGAGGTGAAGCATCGGAATCAATAACTAGTGTCACAGGAATGGTTCAAATCATAGACAGTAGGAAGAGTCAGTCTTCTTGTACTTATGTCGGCATTGTGCCTTTTCTATTTAATTCCGATGCAAGTTCTGTGTTTCGTTGCCAATAAGAAGTTCCAAAGGATACAGTAAACCTGAAGTGAAGCATCGGAATCTATAACTAATGTCACAGGATTCGTTCAAAACATAGACAGTAGGAAGAGTCAGTCTTGTGGTACTTAAGTCGGCATTGTGCCTTTTGTATTTAGTTCCGATGCAGTTTCTGCGATTCATCGTCAATAAGAAGGTCCTGGGGATACAGTAAACCTGAAGTGAAGCATCGGAATCTATAACTAGTGTCACAGGATTGGTTCAAAACATAGTCAGTAAGAAGAGTCAGTCTTCTTACACTTGAGTCGGCATTGTGCCTTTTGTATTTAATTCCGAAGCAATTTCTGTGTTTCATCGTCAATACGAAGTTCCGAGGGAAACAGTAAGTCAGAAGAGAAGCATCGGAATCTATAACTAGTGTCACAGGAATGGTTCAAAACATAGTCAGTAAGAAGAGTCAGTCTTCTTGTACTTTAGTCGGCATTGTGCCTTTTGTATTTAATTCCGATGCAATAGCTGTGTTTCATCGTTAATAAGAAGGTCAGAGGGATACAGTAAACCTGAAGTGAAGCATCGGAATCTACAACTAGTCACACAGGAATGGTTCAAATCATAGTCAGTAAGAAGAGTCAGTCTTCTTGTACTTAAGCCGACATAGTGCCTTTTCTATTTAATTCCGATGCAATTTCTGTGTTTCGTCGCCAATAAGAAGGTCCAAAGGATACAGCAAAGCAGAAATGAAGCATCAGAATCCATAACTAATGTCACAGGAATCGTTCAAAACATAGACAACAGGAAGAGTAAGTCTACTTGTACTTATTCGGCATTGTGCCTTTTGTTTTTAGTTCAGACGCAATTTCTGTGATTCATCGTCAATAAGAAGGTCCAAGGGATACAGTAAACCTGAAGTGAAGCATCGGAATCTATAACTAGTGTCACAGGAATGGATTAAGATATAGTCAGTAGGAAGAGTCAGTCTTCTTGTACTTAAGGCGGCATTGTGCCTTTTCTATTTAATTCTGATGCAATTTCTGTGTTTCATCGTCAAAAACAAGGTCAGAGGGTACAGTAAACCTGAAGTGAAGCATCGGAATTTAAAACTAGTGTCACAGGAATGGTTCAAAACATTGACAGTAGGAAGAGTCAGTCTTCTTGTACTTAAGTTGGCATTGTGCCTTTTGTATTTACTTTCGATGCACTATCTGTGTTTCATCGTCAATGAGAAGGTCCAAGGTATACAGTAAACCTGAAATGAAGCATCGGAATCTATAACTAGTGTCACACTAATGGTTCAAAACATAGACAGTAGGAAGATACAGTCTACATGTACTTATGTCGGCATAGTGCCTTTTGTATTTATTTCCGATGCAATTTCTGTGTTTCGTCGCCAATAAGAAGTTCCGAAGGATACAGTAAACCTGAAGTGTAGCTTCGGAAACTATAACTAATGTCACAGGATTCGTTCAAAACATAGACAGTAGGAAGAGTCAGTCGTGTGGTACTTAAGTCGGCATTGTGCTTTTTGTATTTAATTCCGATGCTATTTCTGTGTTTCATCGTCAATTAGAAGGTCCAAGGGATACAGTAAACCTGAAGTGAAGCATCGGAATCTATAACTAGTGTCACAGAAATGGTTCAAACATAGTCAGTAAGAAGAGTCAGTCTTCTTGTACTTAAGTCGGCATTGTGACTTTTGTATTTAATTCCGATGCAATTTCTGTGTTTCATCGTCAATACGAAGGTCCGAGGGATACACTAAATCAGAAGTGAGGCATCGGAATCTATAACTAGTGTCACAGGAATGGTTCAAATCATAGTCAGTAAGAAGAGTCAGTCTTCTTGTACTTAAGTCGGCATTGTGCTTTTTGTATTTAGTTCCGATGCAATCTGTGTGTCATCGTCAATAAGATGGTCAGAGGGATACAGTAAACCTGAAGTGAAGCATCGGAATCTAGAACTTTTGTCACAGGAATGGTTCAAAACATAGACAGTAAGATGGGTCCGTCTTCGTGTACTTAAGTCTTTATTGTGCCTTTTGTATTAAATTCCGATGCAATTTCTGTGTTTCATCGTCAATAAGAAGATCCAAGGGATACAGTAAACCTGAAGTGAAGCATCGGAATCTATAACTAGTGTCACAGGAATGGATCAAACATAGTCAGTAAGAAGAGTCAGTCTACTTGTACTTAAGTCGGCATTGTGCTTTTTGTATTTCATTCCGATGCAATTTCTGTGTCTCATCGTCAATAAGAAGGTCAGAGTGATACCGTAAACCTGAGGTGAAGCATCGGAATCCATAACTAGTGTCACAGGAATGGTTCAAACATAGTCGGTAAGGATGGTCAGACTTCTTATACTTAAGTCGGCATTGTGCCTTTTCTACTTGATTCCGATGCAATTTCTGTGTTTCATCGTCAATAAGAAGGTCCAAGGTATACAGTAAACCTGAAGTGAAGCAGCGGAATCTGTAACTAGCGTCACAGGAATGGTTCAAAACATAGTCAGTAAGAAGAGTCAGTCTTCTTGTACTTATGTCGGCAGTATGCTTTTTCTATTTAATTCCGACGCTATTTCTATGTTTCGTCGTCAATAAGGAGGTCCAAGTGATACAGTAAACCTGAAGTGAAGCATCGGAATCTATAACTAGCGTCACAGGAATGGTTCAAAACATAGACAGTAAGAAGAGTCAGTCTTCTTGTACTTAAGTCGGCATTGTGCCTTTTGTGTTTAATTCCGATGCAATTTATGTGTTTCATCTTCAATAAGAAGGTCCAAGGGATTCAGTAAACCTGAAATGAAGCATCGGAATCTATAACTAATGTCACAGGTATGGCTCAAATCATAGACAGTAGGAAGAGTCAGTCTTCTTGTACTTAAGTCGGCATTGTGCCTTTTGTATTTAATTCCGATGCAATTTCTGTGTTTCATCGTCAATAAGAAGGTCCAAGGGATACAGTAAACCTGAAGTGAAGCATGGGAATCTAAAACTAGTGTCACAGGAATGGTTCAAAACATAGTCAATATGAAGAGTCAGTCTTCTTGTACTTAAGTCGGCAGTATGCCTTTTCTATTTAATTCCGACGCTATTTCTATGTTTCGTCGACAATAAGATGGTCCAAGTGATACAGTATACCTGAAGTGTAGCATCGGAATCTATAACTAGCGTCACAGGAATGGTTCAAAACATAGACAGTAAGAAGAGTCAGTCTTCTTGTACTTAAGTCGGCATTGTGTCTTTTGTATTTATTTCCGATGCCATTTCTGTATTTATTCGTCAATAAGAAGGTCCATGGAATTCAGCAAACCTGAAGTGAAGCATCGGAATCAATAACTAGTGTCACAGGAATGGTTCAAAACATAGCCAGTAAGAAGAGTCAGTCTTCTTGTACTTAAGTCGGCATTGTGCCTTGTGTGTTTAATTCCGATGCAATTTATGTGTTTCATCGTCAATAAGAAGGTCCAAGGGATTCAGTAAACCTGAAGTGAAGCATCTGAATCTATAACTAGTGTCACAGGTATGGTTCAAATCATAGACAGTAGGAAGAGTCAGTCTTCTTGTACTTAAGTCGGCATTGTGCCTTTTGTGTTTAGTTCCGATTCAATTTCTGACTTTCATCGTCAATAAGAAGGTCAGAGGGATACAGTAAACCTGAAGTGAAGCATCGGAATATGAAACTAGTGTCACAGGAATGGTTCAAAACATAGACAGTAGGAAGAGTTAGTCTTCTTGTACCTAAGTCGGCATTGTGCCCTTTGTATTTATTCCGATGCAATTTCTGTGTTTCATGGCCAATAAGAAGGTCCAAGGGTTACAGTAAACCTGAAGTGAAGCATCGGAATCTATAACTAGTGTCACAGGAATGGTTCAATACATAGTCAGTGAGAAGAGTCAGTCTTCTTGTACGTAAGTCGGCATTGTGATTTTTGTATTTAATTCCGATGCAATTTCTGTGTTTCATCGTCAATAAGAAGGTCCGAGGGATACAGTAAATCAGAAGTGAGGCATCGGAATCTATAACTAGTGTCACAGGAATGGTTCAAATCATAGTCAGTAAGAAGAGTCAGTCTTCTTGTACTTAAGCCGGCATTGTGCCTTTTCTATTAAATTCCGATGCAATCTCTGTGTTTCATCGTCAATACGAAGGTCCGAGGGATACAGTAAATCAGAAGTGAGGCATCGGAATCTATATCTAGTGTCACAGGAATGGTTCAAATCATAGTCAGTAAGAAGAGTCAGTCTTCTTGTACTTAAGCCGGCATTGTGCCTTTTCTATTAAATTCCGATGCAAATTCTGTGTTTCATCGTCAATAAGATGGTCCAAGGGATACAGTAAACCTGAAGTGAAGCATCGGAATCTATAACTAGTGTCACAGGAATGGATCAAAGTATAGTCAGTAAGAAGAGTCAGTCTTCTTGTACGTAAATCGGCAATGTTATTTTTGTATTTAATTCCGATGCAATTTCTGTGTTTCATCGTCAATAAGAAGGTCCAAGGGATACAGTATACCTGAAGTGAAGCATCGGAATCTATAACTAGTGTCACAGGAATGGTTCAAACATAGTCAGTAAGAAGAGTCAGTCTTCTTGTACTTAAGTCGGCATTGTGCCTTTTCTATTTAATTCCGATGCAATTTCTGTGTCTCATCGTCAATAAGAAGGTCAAGGTGATACAGTAAACCTGAGGTGAAGCATCGGAATCTATAACTAGTGTCACAGGAATGGTTCAAAACATAGTCGGTAAGGAGCGTCAGTCTTCTTGTACTTAAGTCGGCATTGTGCCTTTTCTATTTGATTCCGATGCAATTTCTATGTTCCATCGTCAATAAGAAGGTCCAAGGGATACAGTAAACCTGAAGTGAAGCATCGGAATCTATAACTAGTGTCACAGGAATGGTTCAATACATAGTCAGTGAGAAAAGTGAGTCCTCTTGTACTTAAGTCGGCATTGTGCCTTTTCTTCTTAATTCCGATGCAATTTCTGTGTTTCATCGTCAATAAGAAGGTCCAAGGGATACAGAAAACCTGGAGTCAAGCATCGTAATCTATAACTAGTGTCACAGGAATGGTTCAAAATTTAGACAGTAAGAAGAGTCCGTCTTCTTGTTCTTAAGTCGGCATTATGCCTTTTCTATTTAATTCCGATGCAATTTTTTGTGTTTCATCGTCAATACGAAGGTCAGAGGGATACAGTAAACATCAAGTGAAGCATCGGAATCTATAACTAGTGTCACAGGAATGGTTCAATGCATAGTCAGTAAGAAGATTCAGACTTCTTGTCCTTAAGTGCGCATTGTGCCTTTTGTATTTAATTCCGATGCAATTTCTGTGTTTCATCGTCAATAAGAAGGTCCAAGGGATACAGTAAACCTGAAGTGAAGCATGGGAATCTAAAACTAGTGTGACAGGAATGGTTCAAAACATAGTCAGTATGAAGAGTCAGTCTTCTTGTACTTAAGTCGGCAGTATGCCTTTTCTATTTAATTCCGACGCTATTTCTATGTTTCGTCGTCAATAAGAAGGTCCAAGTGATACAGTAAACCTGAAGTGAAGCATCGGAATCTATAACTAGCGTCACAGGAATGGTTCAAAACATAGACAGTAAGAAGAGTCAGTCTTCTTGTACTTAAGTCGGCATTGTGCCTTTTGTATTTAATTCCGATGCAATTTATGCGTTTCATCGTCGATAAGAAGGTCCAAGGGATTGAGTAAACCTGAAGTGAAGCATCGGAATCTATAACTAGTGTCACAGGTATGGTTCAAATCATAGACAGTAGGAAGAGTCAGTCTTCTTGTACTTAAGTCGGCATTGTGCCTTTTGTATTTAATTCCGATTCAATTTCTGATTTTCATCGTCAATAAGAAGGTCAGAGGGATACAGTAAACCTGAAGTGAAGCATCGCAATATAAAACTAGTGTCACAGGAATGGTTCAAAACATAGTCAGTAAGTAGAGTCAATCTTCTTGTACTTAAGCCGGCATTGTGCCTTTTCTATTAAATTCCGATGCCATCTCTGTGTTTCATCGTCAATAAGATGGTCCAAGGGATACAGTAAACCTGAAGTGAAGCATCGGAATCTATTACTAGTATCACAGGAATGGATTAAAGTATAGTCAGTAAGAAGAGTCAGTCTTCTTGTACGTAAGTCGGCATTCTGCTTTTCTATTTAATTCCGATGCAATTTCTGTGTTTCGTCACCAATAAGAAGGTGCAAAGGATACAGTAATCCTGAAGTGAAGCATCGGAATCTATAACTAATGTCACAGGAATGGTTCTAAACATAGACAGTAGGAAGAGTCAGTCTTCTAGTACTTAAGTCGGCATTGTGCCTTTTGTATTTAATTCCGATGCAATTTCTGTGTTTCATCGTCAATAAGAAGGTCCAAGGGATACAGTAAACCTGAAGTGAAGCATGGGACTCTAAAACTAGTGTCACAGGAATGGTTCAGAACATAGTCAGTAAGAAGAGTCGGTCTTCTTGTACTTAAGTCGGCAGTATGCCTTTTCTATTTAATTCCGACGCTATTTCTATGTTTCGTCGTCAATAAGAAGGTCCAAGTGATGCAGTAAACCTGAAGTGAAGCATCCGAATCTATAACTAGCGTCACAGGGATGGTTCAAAACATAGACAGTAGGAAGAGTCAGTCTTCTAGTACTTAAGTCGGCATTGTGCCTTTTGTATTTAATTCCGATGCAATTTCTGTGTTTCATCGTCAATAAGAAGGTCCAAGGGATACAGTAAACCTGAAGTGAAGCATCGGAAACTGAAACTAGTGTCACAGGAATGGTTCAGAACATAGATAGTAAGAAGAGTCAGTCTTGTTGCACTTAATTCCCCATTCTGCCTTTTCTATTTAATTCCGATGCAATTTCTGTGTTTCATCGTCAATAAGAAGGTCAGAGGGATACAGTAAACCTGAAGTGAACATCGGAATCTATAACTAGTGCCACTGGAATGGTTCAAAGCATTGGCAGTAAGAAGAGTCAGTCTTCTTGTCCTTAAGTCGGCATTGTGCCTTTTGTATTTAATTCCGATGCAATTTCTGTGTTTCATCGTCAATAAGAAGGTCCAAGGGATACAGTAAACCTGGAGTGAAGCATCATAATCTATAACTAGTGTCACAGGAATGGTTCTAAACATTGACAGTAAGAAGAGTCAGCCTTCTTGTACTTAAGCCGGCATTGTGCCTTTTGTAATTAATTCCGATGCAATTTCTGTGTTTCATCGACAATAAGAGAGTCCAAGGGATGCAGTAATCCTGAAGTGAAGCATCGGAATCTATAACTAGTGTCACAGGAATGGTTCAAAACATAGTCAGTAAGAAGAGTCAGTCTTCATGTAGTTAAGTCGGCATTGTGCCATTTGTATTTTATTCCGATGCAATTTCATTGTTTCATCGTCAATACGAAGTTCCAAGGGAAACAGTAAACCTGAAGTGAAGCATCGGAATCTACAACTAGTGTCAATGCAATGGTTGAAACATAGACAGTAGGAAGAGTCAGTCTTCTTGTACTGAAGTCGGCATTGTGCTTTTTGTATTTAATTCCAATGCAATTTCTGTGTTTCATCGTCAATAAGAAGGTCCAAGGGATACAGTAAACCTGAAGTGAAGCATCGGAATCTATAACTAGTGTCACAGGAATGGTTCAAACATAGTCAGTAAGAAGAGTCAGTATTCTTGTACTTAAGTCGGCATTGTGCCTTTTCTATTTAATTCCGATGCAATTTCTGTGTCTCATCGTCAATAAGAAGGTCAGAGTGATACAGTAAACCTGAGGTGAGGCATCGGAATCTATAACTAGTGTCACAGGAATGGTTCAAAACATAGTCGGTAAGGAGGGTCAGTCTTCTTGTACTTAAGTCGGCATTCTGCTTTTCTATTTAATTCCGATGCAATTTCTGTTTTCGTCGCCAATAAGAAGGTGCAAAGGATACAGTAATCCTGAAGTGAAGCATCGGAATCTATAACTAATGTCACAGGAATGGTTCTAAACACAGACAGTAGGAAGAGTCAGTCTTCTAGTACTTAAGTCGGCATTGTGCCTTTTGTATTTAATTCCGATGCAATTTCTGTGTTTCATCGTCAATAAGAAGGTCCAAGGGATACAGTAAACCTGAAGTGAAGCATCGGAATCTATAACTAGTGTCACAGGAATGGTTCAAAACATAGCCAGTAAGAAGAGTCAGTCTTCTTGTACTTAAGTCGGCATTATGCCTTTTCTATTTAATTCCGATGCAATTTGTGTGTTTCATCGTCAATAAGAAGGTCAGAGGGATACAGTAAACATGAAGTGAAGCATCGGAATCTATAACTAGTGTCACAGGAATGGTTCAAAACATAGTCAGTAAGAAGAGTCAGACTTCTTGTCCTTAAGTGCGCATTGTGCCTTTTGTATTTAATTCCGATGCAATTTCTGTGTATCATCGTCAATAAGAAGATCCAAGGGATACAGTAAACCACAAGTGAAGCATCGGAAACTGAAACTAGTGTCAGAGGAATGGTTCAGAACATAGATTGTAAGAAGAGTCAGTCTGCTTGCACTTAAGTCGGCATTCTGCTTTTTCTATGTAATTCCGATGCAATTTCTGTGTTTCATCGTCAATAAGAAGGTCAGAGGGA
Source organism: Schistocerca americana (assembly GCF_021461395.2). Taxonomy (NCBI): domain Eukaryota; kingdom Metazoa; phylum Arthropoda; class Insecta; order Orthoptera; family Acrididae; genus Schistocerca; species Schistocerca americana. The sequence goes on from NW_025726104.1 coordinate 2,099,068, forward strand.
TACAGTAAACCTGAAGTGAACATCGGAATCTATAATTAGTGCCACAGGAATGGTTCAAAGCATTGGCAGTAAGAAGAGTCAGTCTTCTTGTCCTTAAGTCGGCATTGTGCCTTTTGTATTTAAATCCGATGCAATTACTGTGTTTCATCGTCAATAAGAAGGTCCATAAACCTGGAGTGAAGCATCATAATCTATAACTAGTGTCACAGGAATGGTTCTAAACATAGACAGTAAGAAGAGTCAGCCTTCTTGTACTTAAGTCGGCATTGTGCCTTTTGTATTTAATTCCGATGTAATTTCTTTGTTTCATCGCCAATAAGAGGGTCCAAGGGATGCAGTAATCCTGAAGTGAAGCATCGGAATCTATAACTAGTGTCACAGGAATGGTTCAAAACATAGTCAGTAAGAAGAGTCAGTCTTCATGTAGTTAAGTCGGCATTGTGCCTTTTGTATTTAATTCCGATGCGATTTCATTGTTTCATCGTTAATAAGAAGTTGCAAGGGAAACAGTAAACCTGAAGTGAAGCATCGGAATCTACTACTAGTGTCAATGGAGTGGTTCAAACATAGACAGTAGGAAGAGTCAGTCTTCTTGTACTTAAGTCGGCATTGTGCCTTTTGTATTTAATTCCGAACAATTCCTGTGTTTCATCGTCAATAAGAAGGTCCAAGGGATACAGTAAACCTGAAGTGAAGCATCGGAATCTGTAACTAGTGTCACAGGAATGGTTCAAAACATAGACGATAAGAAGAGTCAGTATTCTTGTACTTAAGTCGGCATTGTGCCTTTTGTATTCAATTCCGAAGCAATTTCTTTGTTTCATCGTCAATAAGAAGGGCAGAAGGTTACAGTAAACCTCAAGTGAAGCATCGGAATCTATAACTAGTGTCACAGGAATGGTTCAAAACATAGTCAGTAGGAAGAGTCAGTCTTCTTGTACTTAAGTCGGCATTGTGCTTTTTGTATTTAATTCCGATGCAATTTCATTGTTTTATCGTCAATAAGAAGTTCCAAGGGAAACAGAAATAACTGAAGAGAAGCATCGGAATCTACAACTAGTGTCAATGGAATGGTTCAAACATAGACAGTAGGAAGAGTCAGTCTTCTTGTACTTAATTCGGCATTGTGCCTTTTGTATTTAATTCCGAGGCAATTCCTGAGTTTCATCGTCAATAAGAAGGTCCAAGGGATACAGTAAACCTGAAGTGAAGCATCGGAATCTATAACTAGTGTCACAGCAATGGTTCAAAACATAGACAGTAAGATGAGTCAGTATTCTTGTACTTAAGTCGGCATTGTGCCTTTTGTATTCAATTCCGATGCAGTTTTAGTGTTTCATAGTCAATAAGAAGGTCAGAGGGTTACAGTAACCCTGAAGTGAAGCATCGGAATCTGTAACTAGTGTCACAGAAATGGTTCAAAACATAGATAGTAAGAAGAGTCATTCTTCTTGTACTTAAGTCGGCATTGTGCAGTTTGTATTTAATTCCGATGCAATTTATGTGTTTCATTGTCAATAAGAAGGTCAGAGGGATACAGAAAACCTGAAGTGAAGCATCGGAATCTGTAACTAGTGTCACAGGAATGGTTCAAAACATAGACGATAAGAAGAGTCAGTATTCTTGTACTTAAGTCGGCATTGTGCCTTTTGTATTCAATTCCGAAGCAATTTCTTTGTTTCATCGTCAATAAGAAGGGCAGAAGGTTACAGTAAACCTCAAGTGAAGCATCGGAATCTATAACTAGTGTCACAGGAATGGTTCAAAACATAGTCAGTAGGAAGAGTCAGTCTTCTTGTACTTAAGTCGGCATTGTGCTTTTTGTATTTAATTCCGATGCAATTTCATTGTTTTATCGTCAATAAGAAGTTCCAAGGGAAACAGAAAAAACTGAAGAGAAGCATCGGAATCTACAACTAGTGTCAATGGAATGGTTCAAACATAGACAGTAGGAAGAGTCAGTCTTCTTGTACTTAATTCGGCATTGTGCCTTTTGTATTTAATTCCGAGGCAATTCCTGAGTTTCATCGTCAATAAGAAGGTCCAAGGGATACAGTAAACCTGAAGTGAAGCATCGGAATCTATAACTAGTGTCACAGCAATGGTTCAAAACATAGACAGTAAGATGAGTCAGTATTCTTGTACTTAAGTCGGCATTATGCCTTTTGTATTCAATTCCGATGCAATTTCTGTGTTTCATCGTCAATAAGAAGGTCAGAGGGTTACAGTAAACCTGAAGTGAAGCTTTCGAATCTATAACTAGTGTCACAGGAATGGTTCAAAACATAGTCAGTAAGAGGAATCAGTCTTCATGTACTTAAGTTGGCATTGTGCCTTTTGTATTTAATTCCGATGCAATTTCATTGTTTCATCGTCAATAAGAAGTTAAAAGGGAAACAGTAAACCTGAAGTGAAGCATCGGAATCTACAACTAGTGTCAATGGAATGGTTCAAACATAGACAGTAAGAAGAGTCAGGCTTCTTGTACTTAAGTCGGCATTGTGTCTTTTGTATTTAATTCCGAGGCAATTCCTGTGTTTCATCGTCAATAAGAAGGTCCAAGGGATATGGTAAACCTGAAGTGAGGCATCGGAATCTACAACTAGTGTCACAGGAATGGTTCAAAACATAGTCAGTAAGAAGAGTTAGACTTCTTGTACTTAAGTCGGCATTGTGCCTTTTGTATTCAATTCCGATGCAATTTCAGTGTTTCATGGTCAATAAGAAGGTCAGAGGGTTACAGTAACCCTGAAGTGAAGCATCGGAATCTGTAATTAGTGTCACAGAAATGGTTCAAAACATAGACAGTAAGAAGAGTCAGTCTTCTTGTACTTAAGTTACCATTGTGTATTTTGTATTTAATTCCGATGCAATTTTTGTGTTTCATCGTCAATAAGAAGGTCCAAGGGATACAGTAAACCAGAAGTGAAGCATCGGAATCTATAACTAGTGTCACAGGAATGGTTCAAAGCATAGACAGTAAGATGGGTCCGTCTTCGTGTACTTAAGTCTTCATTGTGCCTTTTCTATTTCATTCCGATGCAATTTCTGTGTTTCACGTCAATAAGAAGGTCAGAGGGATACAGTAAGCCTGAGGTGAAGCATCGGAATCTATAACTAGTGTCACTGGAATGGTTCAAAACATAGTCATTAAGGAGTGTCAGTCTTCTTGTACTTAAGTCGGCATTGTTCCTTTTCTATTTGATTCCGATGCAATTTCTGTGCTTCATCGTCAATAAGAAGGTCCAAGGGATACTGTAAACCTGAAGTGAAGCATCGGAATCTGTAACTAGCGTCACAGGAATGGTTCAAAACATAGACAGTAAGAAGAGTCAGTCTTCTTGTTCTTAAGTAGGCATTGTGCCTTACCTATTTAATTCCGATGCAATTTCTGTGTTTCGTCGCTAATAAGAAGGTGAGAGGGATCCAGTAAACTGGAGGGTAAGCATTGGAATCTATAACTGGTGTCACAGGAATGCTTCAAACATAGACAGTAGGAAGAGTCAGTCTTCTTGTACTTAAGTCGGCATTGTGCCATTTCTATTTAAATCCGATGCAATTTCTGTGTTTCGTCGCCAATAAGAAGGTGCAAAGGATACTGTAAACCTGAAGTCAAGCATCAGAATCTATAACTAATATCACAGGAATGGTTCAAAACATAGATAGTAGGAAGAGTCAGTCTTCTTTTACTTAAGTCGTCATTGTGCCTTTTGTATTTAATTCCGATGTAATTTCTGTGTTTCATCGTCAATAAGAATGTCCAAGGGATACAGTAAACCTGAAGTGAAGCATCGGAATCTACAACTAGTGTCACAGGAATGGTTCAAAACATAGTCAGTAAGAAGAGTCAGACTTCCTGTACTTAAGTCGGCATTATGCCTTTTCAATTTAATTCCGACGCTATTTCTGTGTTTCGTCGTCAATAAGAAGGTCCAAGTGATACAGTAAACCTGAAGTGAAGCATCGGAATCTATAACTAGCGTCACAGGAATGGTTCAAAACATAGACAGTAACAAGAGTCAGTCTTCTTGTACTTATGTCGGCATTGTGCCTTTTGTATTTATTTCCGATGCAATTTCTGTGTTTCATCGTCAATAGTAGGTCCAAGGGATTCAGAAAACAGAAGTGAAGCATCGGAATCTATAACTAGTGTCACAGGAATGGTTCAAAACATAGGCTCTAAGAAGAGTCAGTCTTCTCGTCCTTATGTCGGCATTGTGCCTTTTGTATTTAATTCCGATGCAATTTCTGTGTTTCATCGTCAATAAGAAGGTCCAAGGGATACAGTAAACCTGAAGTGAAGCATCGGATACTATAACTAGTGTCACAGGAATGGTTCAAAACATAGACAGTAAGATGGGTCCGTCTCCGTGTACTTAAGTCTTCATTGTGCCTTTTGTATTTAATGCCGATGCCATTTCTGTGTTTCATCGTCAATAAGAAGGTCCAAGGGATACAGTAAACCTGAAGTGAAGCACCGGAATCTATAACTAGTGTCACAGGAATGGTTCAAACATAGTCAGTAAGAAGAGTCAGTCTTCTCGTCCTTAAGTCGGCATTGTGCCTTTTGTATTTAATTCCGATGCAATTTCTGTGTTTCATCGTCAATAAGAAGCTCCAAGGTATACAGTAAACCTGAAGTGAAGCATCGGAATCTACAACTAGTGTCACAGGAATGGTTCAAAACATAGTCAGTAAGAAGAGTCAGTCTTCTTGTACTTAAGTCGGCATTATGCCTTTTCTATTTAATTCCGACGCTATTTCTGTTTTTCGTCGTTAATAAGAAGGTCCAAGTGATACAGTAAACCTGAAGTGAAGCATCGGAATCTATAACTAGCGTCACAGGAATGGTTCAAAACATAGACAGTAAGAAGAGTCAGTCTTCTTGTACTTAAGTCGGCATTGTGCCTTTTGTATTTATTTCCGATGCAATTTCTGTGTTTCATCGTCAATAGTAGGTCAAAGGGATTCAGAGAACCTGAAGTGAAGCATCGGAATCTATAACTAGTGTCACAGGAATGGTTTAAAACATAGCCAGTAAGAAGAGTCAGTCTTCTTGTACTTATGTCGGCATTGTGCCTTTTGTATTCAATTCCGATGCAATTTCTGTGTTTCATCGTCAATAAGAACGTCCAAGGGATTCAGTAAACCTGAAGTGAAGCATCGGAATCTATAACTAGTGTCACAGGAATGGTTCAAATCATAGACATTAGGAAGAGTCAGTCTTCTTGAACTTAAGTCGGCATTGTGCCTTTTGTATTTAATTCCGATGCAATTTCTGTGTTTCATCGTCAACAAGAAGGTCAGAGGCATACAGTAAACCTGAAGTGAAGCATCGGAATCCCAAACTAGTGTCACAGTAATGGTTCAAAGCATAGACAGTAGGAAAAGTCAGTCTTCTTGTACTTAAGTCAGCATTGTGCCTTTTGTATTTAATTCCGATGCAATTTCTGTGTTTCATCGTCAATAAGAAGGTCCAAGGGATACAGTAAACCTGAAGTGAAGCATCGGAATCTATAACTAGTGTCACAGGAATTTTTCAATACATAGTCAGTGTGAAGAGTGAGTCATCTTGTACTTAAGTCGGCATTGTGCCTTTTCTATTTAATTCAGATGCAATCTCTGTGTTCCATCGTCAATAAGAAGGTCCAAGGGATACAGTAAACCTAAAGTGAAGCATCGGAATCTATAACTAGTGTCACAGGAATGGTTCAAATCATAGACAGTAAGAAGAGTCAGTCTTCTTGTACTTAAGTCGGCATTGTGCCATTTGTATTTAATTCCGATGCAATTTCTGTGTTTCATCGTCAATAAGGAGGTCCAAGGGTACAGTAAACCTGAAGTGAAGCATTGGAATCTATAACTAGTGTCACAGGAATGGTTCAAAACATAGACAGTAAGATGGGTCCGTCTTCGTGTACTTAAGACTTCACTGTGCCTTTTGTATTTAATTCCGATGCAATTTCTGTGTTTCATCGTCAATAAGAAGGTCCAAGGGATACATTAAACCTGAATTTAAGCATCGGAATCTTTAACTAGTGTCACAGGAATGGTTCAAACATAGTCAGTAAGAATAGTCAGTCTTCTCGTCCTTAAGTCAGCATTGTGCCTTTTGTATTTAATTCCGATGCAATTTGTGTGTTTCATCTTCACTAAGAAGGTCAGAGGGATACAGTAAACCTGAGGTGAAGCATCGGAATCTATAACTAGTGTCACAGGAAGGGTGCAAAACATAGACATTAAAGAGTGACAGTCTTCTTTTACTTAAGTCGGCATTGTGCCTTTTCTATTTGATCCCGATTCAAGTTCTGTGTTTCATCGCTAATAAGAAGGTGAGAGGGATACAGTAAACCTGAAGTGAAGCATCGGAATCTATAACTAATGTCACAGGAATGGTTCAAAACATAGACAGTAAGAAGAGTCAGTCTTCTTGTACTTAAGTCGGCATTGTGCCTTTCGTATTTAATTCCGATGCAATTTCTGTGTTTCATCGTAAATAAGAAGGTCCAAGGGATTCAGAAAACCTGAAGTGAAGCATCGGAATCTACACTTAATGTCACAGGAATGGTTCAAAACATAGACAGCAGGAAGAGTCAGTCTTCTTGTACTTAAGTCAGCATTGTGCCTTTTGTATTTAATTCCGATGCAATTTCTGTGTTTCAGCGCCAATAAGAAGGTCCAAGGGATACAGTAAACCTGAAGTGAAGCATCGGAACCTATAACTAGTGTCACAGGAATTTTTAAATACATAGTCAGTGAGAAGAGTGAGTCATCTTGTACTTAAGTCGGCATTGTGCCTTTTCTATTTAATTCAGATGCAATCTCTGTGTTTCATCGTCAATAAAAAGGTCCAAGGGATACAGTAAACCTGGAGTGAAGCATCGGAATCTATAACTAGTGTCACAGGAATGGTTCAAAACATAGACAGTAAGAAGAGTCAGTCTTCTTGTACTTAAGTCGGCATTGTGCCTTTTCTATTTAATTCCGATGCAATTTCTGTGTATCATCGTCAATAAGAAGATCCATGGGATACAGTAAACCTGAAGTGAAGCATCGGAATCTATAACTAGTGTCACAGGGATGGTTCAAAACATAGTCAGTAAGAGGAGTCAGTCTTCATGTACTTATGTCGGCATTGTGCCTTTTGTATTTAATTCCGATGCAATATCTGTGTTTCATCGTTAATAAGAAGGTCCAAGGGATAGAGTAACCTGAGGTGAAGCAACGGAATCTATAATTAGTGTGACCGGAATGGTTCAAAACATAGTCAGTAACAAGAGTCAGCCTTCTTATACTTAATTCGGCATTGTGCCTATTGTATTTAATTCCGATGCAATTTCATTGTTTCATCGTCAATAAGAAGTTCCAAGGGAAACAGTAAACCTGAAGTGAAGCATCGGAATCTACAACTAGTGTCAATGGAATGGTTCAAACATAGACAGTAGGAAGAGTCAGTCTTCTTGTACTTATGTCGGCATTGTGCATTTTGTATTTAATTCCGATGCAATTTCTGTGTTACATCGTCAATAAGACGGTCAGAGGGATACAGTAAATCTGAAGTAAAGCATCGGAATCTATAACTAGTGTCACAGGAATGGTTCAAAACATAGACAGTAAGTAGAGTCAGTCTTCTTGTACTTAAGTCGGCATTGTGCCTATTGTATTTAATTCCAATTCAATTTTATTGTTTCATCGTCAATAAGAAGTTCCAAGGGAAACAGTAAATCTGAAGTGAAGCTTCGGAATCTACAACTAGTGTCAATGGAATGGTTCAAACATAGACAGTAGGAAGAGTCAGTCATCTTGTACTGAAGTCGTCATTGTGCCTTTTGTATTTAATTCCGAGGCAATTTCTGTGTTTCATCGTCAATAAGAAGGTCCAAGGGATACAGAAAACCTGAAGTGAAGCATCGGAATCCATAACTAGTGTCACAGGAATGGATCAAATCATAGACAGTAAGAAGAGACAGTCTTCTTGCACTGAAGTCGGCATTCTGCCTTTTGTATTTAATTCCGATACAATTTCTGTGTTTCATCGTCAATAAGAAGGTCGAGGGATACAGTAACCCTGAAGTGAAGCATCGGAATCTGTATCTAGTCTCACAGAAATGTTTCAATACATAGACAGTAAGAAGAGTCAGTCTTCTTGTACTTAAATCGGCATTGTGCATTTTGTATTTAAAACCGATGCAATTTCTGTGTTCCATCGTCAATAAGAAGGTCAGAGGGATACAGTAAACCTGAAGTGAAGCATCGGAATCTATAACTAGTGTCACAGGAATGGTTCAAAACATAGCCAGTAAGAAGAGTCAGTCTTCTTGTACTTAAGTCGGCTTTGTGCCTTTTGTATTTAATTCCGATGCAATTTCTGTGTTTCATCGTCAATAAGAAGGTCCAAGGGATACAGTAAACCAGAAGTGAAGCATCGGAATCTATAACTAGTGTCACAGGAATGGTTCAATACATAGTCAGTGAAAAGAGTGAGTCTTCTTGTACTTCAGTCGGCATTGTGCCTTTTATATTTAATTCCGATGCAATTTCTGTGTTCATCGTCAATAAGAAGGTCCAAGGGATACAGTAAACCTAGAGTGAAGCATCGGAATCTATAACTAGTGTCACAGGAATAGTTCAAAATATAGTCAGTAACAAAAGTCAGTCTTCTTGTACCTACTTCGGCATTGTGCCTTATCTATTTAATTCCGATGCAATTTCGGTGTTTCATCGTCAATAAGAAGGTCAGAGGGATACAGTAAACCTGAAGTGAAGCATCGGAATCTAAAACTAGTGTCACAGGAATGGTTCAAAACATAGACAGTAAGAAGGGTCAGTCTTCTTGCACTTAAGTCGGCACTGTGCCTTATCTATTTAATTCCGATGCAATTTCGGCGTTTAATCGTCAATAAGAAGGTCCAAGGGATACAGTAAACCTGAAGTGAAGCATCGGAACCTATAACTAGTGTCACAGGAATTTTTCAATACATAGTCAGTGGGAAGAGTGAGTCATCTTGTACTTAAGTCGGCATTGTGGCTTTTCTATTTAATTCAGATGCAATCTCTGTCTTTCATCATCAATAAGAAGGTCTAAGGGATACACTAAACCTGGAGTGAAGCATCGGAATCTATAACTAGTGTCACAATAATGGTTCAAATCATAGACAGTAAGAAGAGTCAGTCCTCTTGTACTTAAGTCGGCATTGTGCCTTTTCCATTTAATTCCGATGCAATTTTTGTGTTTCGTCGTCAATAAGAAGGTCAGAGGGATACAGGAAACATGAATTAAATCATCGGCGTCTATAACTAGTGTCCCAGGAATGGTTCAAATCATAGTCAGTAAGAAGAGTCAGTCTTCTTGTCCTTAAGTGCGCATTGTGCCTTTTGTATTTAATTCCGACGCAATTTATGTGTTTCATCGTCAATAACAAGGTCCAAGGGATTCAGTAAACCTGAAGTGAAGCATCGGAATCCATAACTAGTGTCACAGGAATATTTCAAATTAGACAGTAGGAAGAGTCATTCTTCTTGTACTTAAGTCAGCATTGTGCATTTTGTATTTAATTCCGATGCAATTTCGGTGTTTCATCGTCAATAAGAAGGTCCAAGGGATACAGTAAACCTGAAGTGAAGCATTGGAATCTATAACTAGTGTCACAGGAATTTTTCAATACATAGTCAGTGAGAAGAGTGAGTCTTCTTGTACTTAAGCCGGCATTGTGCCTTTTCTATTTAATTCAGATGCAATCTCTGTGTTTCATCGTCAATAAGAAGGTCCAAGGGATACAGCACACCTGGAGTGAAGCATCGGAATCTATAACTAGTGTCACAGGAATGGTTCAAAACATAGGCTGTAAGAAGAGTCAGTCTTCTCGTCCTTAAGTCGGCATTGTGCCTTTTGTATTTAATCCCGATGCAATTTCTGTGTTTCATCGTCAATAAGAAGGTCCAAAGGATACAGTAAACCTGAAGTGAAGCATCGGAATCCATAACTAGTGTCACAGGAATGGTTCAAAACATAGACAGTAAGATGGGTCCGTCTTCGTGTACTTAAGTCTTCATTGTGCCTTTTGTATTTAATGCCGATGCAATTTCTGTGTTTCATCGTCAATAAGAAGGTCCAAGGGATACAGTAAACCTGAAGTGAAGCATCGGAATCTATAACTAGTGTCACAGGAATGGTTCAAACATAGTCAGTAAGAAGAGTCAGTCTTCTCGTCCTTAAGTCGGCATTGTGCCTTTTGTATTTAATTCCGATGCAATTTCTGTGTTTCATCGTCAATAAGAAGGTCCAAGGTATACAGTAAACCTGAAGTGAAGCATCGGAATCTACAACTAGTGTCACAGGAATGGTTTAAAACATAGCCAGTAAGAAGACTCAGTCTTCTTGTACTTATGTCGGCATTGTGCCTTTTGTATTCAATTCCGATGCAATTTCTGTGTTTCATCGTCAATAAGAATGTCAGAGGCATACAGTAAACTTGAAGTGAAGCATCGGAATCTATAACTAGTGTCACAGGAATTTTTCTATACATAGTCAGTGAGAAGAGTGAGTCATCTTGTACTTAAGTCGGCATTGTGCCTTTTCTATTTAATTCAGATGCAATCTCTGTTTTTGATCGTCAATAAGAAGGTCCAAGGGATACAGTAAACCTAAAGTAAAGCATCGGAATCTATAACTAGTGTCACAGGGTTGGTTCAAAACATAGTCAGTAAGAAGAGTCAGTCTTCATGTATTTATGTCGGCATTGTGCCTTTTGTATTTAATTCCGATGCAATTTCTGTGTTTTATCGTCAATAAGATAGTCAGAGGCATACAGTAAACATGAAGTGAAGCATCGGAGTCTATAACTAGTGTCCCAGGACTGGTTCAAAACATAGTCAGTAAGAAGAGTCAGTCTTCTTGTCCTTAAGTGCGCATTGTGCCTTTTGTATTTAATTCCGATGCAATTTCTGTGTATCATCGTCAATAAGAAGATCCATGGGATACAGTAAACCTGAAGTGAAGCATCGGAATCTATAACTAGTGTCACAGGGATTATTCAAAACATAGTCAGTAAGAAGAGTCAGTCTTCATGTACTTATGTCGGCATTGTGCCTTTTGTATTTACTTCCGATGCAATTTCTGTGTTTTATCGTCAATAAGAAGGTCCAAGGGATACAGTAAACCTGAAGTGAAGCATCGGAATCTATAACTAGTGTCACAGGAATGGTTCAAAACATAGACAGTAAGATGGGTCCGTCTTCGTGTACTTAAGACTTCATTGTGCCTTTTGTATTTAATGCCGATGCAATTTCTGTGTTTCATCGTCAATAAGAAGGTCCAAGGGATACATTAAACCTGAATTTAAGCATCGGAATCTTTAACTAGTGTCACAGGAATGGTTCAAACATAGTCAGTAAGAAGAGTCAGTCTTCTCGTCCTTAAGTCAGCATTGTGCCTTTTCTATTTGATCCCGATGCAAGTTCTGTGTTTCATCGCTAATAAGAAGGTGAGAGGGATACAGTAAACCGGAGGTGAAGCATCGGAATCTATAACTAGTGTCACAGGAATGGTTCAAAGCATAGACAATAGGAGGAGTCAGTCTTCTTGTACTTCAGTCGGCATTGTGCCTTTTCTATTTAAATCCTATGAAATTTCGGTGTTTCGTCGCCAATAAGAAGGTGCAAAGGATACAGTAAACCTGAAGTGAAGCATCGGAATCTATAACTAATGTCACAGGAATGGTTCAAAACATAGACAGTAAGAAGAGTCAGTCTTCTTGTACTTAAGACGGCATTGTACCTTTTGTATTTAATTCCGATGCAATTTCTGTGTTTCAGCGCCAATAAGAAGGTCCAAGGGATACAGTAAACCTGAAGTGAAGCATCGGAACCTATAACTAGTGTCACAGGAATTTTTCAATACATAGTCAGTGAGAAGAGTGAGTCATCTTGTACTTAAGTCGGCATTGTGCCTTTTCTATTTAATTCAGATGCAATCTCTGTTTTCCATCGTCAATAAGAAGGTCCAAGGGATACAGTAAACCTAAAGTGAAGCATCGGAATCTATAACTAGTGTCACAGGGTTGGTTCAAAACATAGTCAGTAAGAAGAGTCAGTCATCATGTACTTATGTCGGCATTGTGCCTTTTGTATTTAATTCCGATGCAATTTCTGTGTTTTATCGTCAATAAGGAAGTCAGAGGGATACAGTAAACATGAAGTGAAGCATCGGAGTCTATAACTAGTGTCCCAGGACTGGTTCAAAACATAGTCAGTAAGAAGATTCAGTCTTCTTGTCCTTAAGTGCGCATTGTGCCTTTTGTATTTAATTCCGATGCAATTTCTGTGTATCATCGTCAATAAGAAGATCCATGGGATACATTAAACCTGAAGTGAAGCATCGGAATCTATAACTAGTGTCACAGGGATGGTTCAAAACATAGTCAGTAAGAAGAGTCAGTCTTCATGTACTTATGTCGGCATTGTGCCTTTTGTATTTAATTCCGATGCAATTTCTGTGTATCATCGTCAATAAGAAGATCCATGGGATACAGTAAACCTGAAGTGAAGCATCGGAATCTATAACTAGTGTCACATTGATGGTTCAAAACATAGTCAGTAAGAAGAGTCAGTCTTCATGTACTTATGTGGGCATTGTGCCTTTTGTATTTAATTCCGATGCAATTTCTGTGTTTCATCGTCAATAAGAAGGTCTTAGGGATACAGTAAACCTGAAGGGAAGCATCGGAATCTATAATTAGTGTCACAGGAACGGTTCGAAACATAGTAAGAAGAGTCAGTCTTCTTGTACTTAAGTCGGCATTGTGCATTTTGTATTTAATTCCGACGCAATTTCTGTGTTTCATCGTCAATTAGAAGGTCCAAGGTATACAGTAAACCTGAAGTGAACCATCGGAATCTACAACTAGTGTCACAGGAATGGTTCAAAACATAGTCAGTAAGAAGAGTCAGTCTTCTTGTACTTAAGTCGGCCTTTTGCCTTTTCTATTTAATTCCGACGCTATTTCTGTGTTTCGTCGTCAATAAGAAGGTCCAAGAGATACAGTAAACCTGAAGTGAAGCATCGGAATCTATAACTAGCGTCACAGGAATGGTTCAAAACATTGACAGTAAGAAAAGTCAGTCTTCTTGTACTTAAGTCGGCATTGTGCCTTTTGTATCTATTTCCGATGCAATTACTGTGTTTCTTAGCCAATAAGAAGGTCCAAGGGATTCAGAAAACCTGAAGTGAAGCATCGGAATCTATAACTAATGTCACAGGAATGGTTCAAAACATAGACAGTATGATGAGTCAGTCTTCTTGTACTTAAGTCAGCATTGTGCCTTTTGTATTTAACTCCGATGCAATTTCTGTGTTTCAGCGCCAATAAGAAGGTCCAAGGGATACAGTAAACCTGAAGTGAAGCATCGGAACCTATAACTAGCGTCACAGGAATTCTTCAATACATAGTCAGTGAGAAGAGTGAGTCATCTTGTACTTAAGTCAGCATTGTGCCTTTTCTATTTAATTCAGATGCAATCTCTGTGTTTCATCGTCAATAAAAAGGTCCAAGGCATACAGTAAAACCTGGAGTGAAGCATCGGAATCTATAACTAGTGTCACAGGAATGGTTCAAAACATAGACAGTAAGAAGAGTCAGTCTTCTTGTACTTAAGTCGGCATTGTGCCATTTCTATTTAATTCCGATGCAATTTGTGTGTTTCATCGTCAATAAGAAGGTCAGAGGGATACAGTAAACATGAAGTGAAGCATCGGAGTCTATAACTAGTGTTCCAGAAATGGTTCAAAACATAGTCAGTAAGAAGAGTCAGTCTTCTCGTCCATAAGTGCGCATTGTGCCTTTTGTATTTAATTCCGATGCAATTTCTGTGTATCATCGTCAATAAGAAGATCCATGGGATACAGTAAACCTGAAGTGAAGCATCGGAATCTATAACTAGTGTCACAGGGATGGTTCAAAACATAGTCAGTAAGAGGAGTCAGTCTTCATGTACTTATGTCGGCATTGTGCCTTTTCTATTTAATTCCGATGCAATATCTGTGTTTCATCGTTAATAAGAAGGTCCAAGGGATAGAGTAACCTGAGGTGAAGCAACGGAATCTATAACTAGTGTGACCGGAATGGTTCAAAACATAGTCAGTAACAAGAGTCAATCTTCTTATACATAAGTCGGCATTGTGTCTATTGTATTTAATTCCGATGCAATTTCATTGTTTCATCGTCAATAAGAAGGTCCGAGGGATATAGTAACCCTGAAGTGAAGCTTCGGAATCTATAACTAGTGTCACAGAAATGGTTGAAAACATAGACAGTAAGAAGAGTCAGTCTTCTTGTACTTATGTCGGCATTGTGCATTTTGTATTTAATTCCGATGCAATTTCTGTGTTACATCGTCAATAAGACGATCAGAGGGATACAGTAAACCTGAAGTAAAGCATCGGAATCTATAACTAGTGTCACAGGAATGGTTCAAAACATAGACAGTAAGAAGAGTCAGTCTTCTTGTACTTAAGTCGGCATTGTGCCTATTGTATTTAATTCCGATTCAATTTCAATGTTTCATCGTCAATAAGAAGTTCCAAGGGAAACAGTAAATCTGAAGTGAAGCTTCGGAATCTACAACTAGTGTCAATGGAATGGTTCAAACATAGACAGTAGGAAGAGTCAGTCTTCTTGTACCGAAGTCGGCATTGTGCCTTTTGTATTTAATTCCGAGGCAATTTCTGTGTTTCATCGTCAATAAGAAGGTCAGAGAGTTACAGTAAACCTGAACTGAAGCATCGGAATCTATAACTAGTGTCACAGGAATGGTTCAAAACATAGCCAGTAAGAAGAGTCAGTCTTCTTGTACTTAAGTCGGCTTTGTGCCTTTTGAATTTAATTCCGATGCAATTTCTGTGTTTCATCGTCAATAAGAAGGTCCAAGGGATACAGTAAACCAGAAGTGAAGCATCGGAATCTACAACTAGTGTCACAGGAATGGTTCAATGCATAGTCAGTGAGAAGAGTGAGTCTTCTTGTACTTAAGTCGGCATTGTGCCTTTTATATTTGATTCCGATGCAATTTGTGTGTTCATCGTCAATAAGAAGGTCCAAGGGATACAGTAAACCTGGAGTGAAGCATCGGAATCTATAACTAGTGTCACAGGAATGGTTCAAAATATAGTCAGTAACAAAAGTCAGTCTTCTTGTACCTACTTCGGCATTGTGCCTTATCCATTTAATTTCGTTGCAATTTCGGTGTTTCATTGTCAATAAGAAGGTCATAGGGATACAGTAAACCTGAAGTGAAGCATCGGAATCTAAAACTAGTGTCACAGGAATGGTTCAAAACATAGACAGTAAGAAGGGTCAGTCTTCTTGCACTTAAGTCGGCATTGTGCCTTATCTATTTAATTCCGATGCAATTTCGGCGTTTAATCGTCAATAAGAAGAACCAAGGGATACAGTAAACCTGAAGTGAAGCATCGGAACCTATAACTAAGGAATGTTTCAATACATAGTCAGTGGGAAGAGTGAGTCATCTTGTACTTAAGTCAGCATTGTGGCTTTTCTATTTAATTCAGATGCAATCTCTGTGTTTCATCATCAATAAGAAGGTCCAAGGGATACAGTAAACCTGGAGTGAAGCATCGGAATCTATAACTAGTGTCACAATAATGGTTCAAATCATAGACAGTAAGAAGAGTCAGTCTTCTTGTACTTAAGTCGGCATTGTGCCTTTTCTATTTAATTCCGATGCAATTTTTGTGTTTCATCGTCAATAAGAAGGTCAGAGGGATACAGGATACATGAAGTAAATCATCGGCGTCTATAACTAGTGTCCCAGGAATGGTTCAAATCACAGTCAGTAAGAAGAGTCAGTCTTCTTGTCCTTAAGTGCGCATTGTGCCTTTAGTATTTAACTCCGATGCAATTTCTGTGTATCATCGTCAATAAGAAGATCCATGGGACACAGTAAACCTGAAGTGAAGCATCGGAATCTATAACTAGTGTCATAGGAATGGTTCAAAACATAGTCAGTAAGAAGAGTCTGTCATCATGTACTTATGTCGGCATTCTGCATTTTGTATTTAATTCCGATGCAATTCCTGTGTTTCATCGTCAATAAGAAGGTCCAAGGGATAGAGTAACCTGAGGTGAAGCAACGGAATCTATAACTAGTGTGACCGGAATGGTTCAAAACATAGTCAGTAACAAGAGTCAGTCTTCCTGTACTTAAGTCGGCATTGTGCCTTTTGTATTTAATTCCGATGCAATTTCATTGTTTCATCGTCAATACGAAGTTCCAAGGGAAACAGTAAACCTGAAGTAAAGAATCAGGATCTACAACTAGTGTCAATGGAATGGTTCAAAACATAGTCAGTAAGATGAGTCAGTCTTCTTGTACTTAAGTCGGCATTATGCCTTTTCCATTTAATTCCGACGTAATTTCTGTGTTTCGTCGTCAATAAGAAGGTCCAAGTGATACAGTAAACCTGAAGTGAAGCATCGGAATCTATAACTAGCGTCACAGGAATGGTTCAAAACATTGACAGTAAGAAGAGTCAGTCTTCTTGTACTTAAGTCGGCATTGTGCCTTTTGTATTTATTTCCGATGCAATTTCTGTGTTTCATCGTCAATAAGAAGGTCCAAGGGATTCAGAAAACCTGAAGTGAAGCATCGGAATCTATAACTAGTGTCACAGGAGTGGTTCGAAACATAGCCAGTAAGAAGAGTCAGTCTTCTTGTACTTATGTCGGCAATGTGCCTTTCGTATTCAATTCCGATGCAATTTCTGTGTTTCATCGTCAATAAGAACGACCAAGGGATTCAGTAAACCTGAAGTGAAGCATCAGAATCTATAAGTAGTGTCACAGGAATGGTTCAAACCATAGATATTAGGAAGAGTCAGTCTTCTTATACTTAAGTCGGCCTTGTGCCTTTTGTATTTAATTCCGATGCAATTTCTGTGTTTCATCGTCAATAAGAAGGTCAGAGGCATACATTAAACCTGAAGTGAAGCATCGGAATCCAAAACTAGTGTCACAGGAATGGTTCAAAACATAGACAGTAGGAAGAGTCAGTCTTCTTGTACTTAAGTCAGCATTGTGCCATTTGTATCTAATTCCGATGCAATTTCTGTGTTTCATCGTCAATAAGAAGGTCCAAGGGATACAGTAAACCTGAAGTGAAGCATCGGAATCTATAACTAGTGTCACAGGAATGGTTCAAAACATAGCCAGTAAGAAGAGTCAGTCTTCTTGTACTTATGTTGGCGTTGTGCCTTTTGTATTCAGTTCCGATGCAATTTCTGTGTTTCATCGTCAATAAGAAGGTCAGAGGGATACAGTAAACCTGAAGTGAAGCATCGGAATCTATAACTAGTGTCACAGGAATGGTTCAAAACATAGCCAGTAAGAAGAGTCAGTCTTCTTGTACTTAAGTCGGCTTTGTGCCTTTTGTATTTAATTCCGATGCAATTTCTGTGTTTCATCGTAAATAAGAAGGTCCAAGGGATACAGTAAACCTGAAGTGAAGCATCGGAATCTATAACTAGTGTCACAGGAATGGTTCAATACATAGTCAGTGAGAAGAGTGAGTCTTCTTGTACTTAAGTCGGCATTGTGCCATTTGTATCTAATTCCGATGCAATTTCTGTGTTTCATCGTCAATAAGAAGGTCCAAGGGATACAGTAAACCTGAAGTGAAGCATCGGAATCTATAACTAGTGTCACAGGAATGGTTCAAAACATAGCCAGTAAGAAGAGTCAGTCTTCTTGTACTTATGTCGGCGTTGTGCCTTTTGTATTCAGTTCCGATGCAATTTCTGTGTTTCATCGTCAATAAGAAGGTCAGAGGGATACAGTAAACCTGAAGTGAAGCATCGGAATCTATAACTAGTGTCACAGGAATGGTTCAAAACATAGCCAGTAAGAAGAGTCAGTCTTCTTGTACTTAAGTCGGCTTTGTGCCTTTTGTATTTAATTCCGATGCAATTTCTGTGTTTCATCGTCAATAAGAAGGTCCAAGGGATACAGTAAACCTGAAGTGAAGCATCGGAATCTATAACTAGTGTCACAGGAATGGTTCAATACATAGTCAGTGAGAAGAGTGAGTCTTCTTGTACTTAAGTCGGCATTGTGCCTTTTATATTTAATTCCGATGCAATTTCTGTGTTCATCGTCAATAAGAAGGTCCAAGGGATACAGTAAACCTGGAGTGAAGCATCGGAATCTATAACTAGTGTCACAGGAATGGTTCAAAACATAGTCAGTAACAAGAGTCAGTCTTCTTGTACCTACTTCGGCATTGTGCCTTATCTATTTAATTCCGATGCAATTTCGGTGTTTCATCGTCAATAAGAAGGTCAGAGGGATACAGTAAACCTGAAGTGAAGCATCGGAATCTAAAACTAGTGTCACAGGAATGGTTCAAAACATAGACAGTAGGAAGGGTCAGTCTTCTTGCACTTAAGTCGGCATTGTGCCTTATCTATTTAATTCCGATGCAATTTCGGTGTTTAATCGTCAATAAGAAGGTCCAAGGGATACAGTAAACCTGAAGTGAAGCATCGGAACCCATAACTAGAGTCACAGGAATTTTTCAATACATAGTCAGTGGAAAGAGTGAGTCACCTTGTACTTAAGTCGGCATTGTGGCTTTTCTATTTAATTCAGATGCAATCTCAGTGTTTCATCGTCAATAAGAAGGTCCAAGGGATACAGTAAACCTGGAGTGAAGCATCGGAATCTATAACTAGTGTCACAATAATGGTTCAAATCATAGACAGTAAGAAGAGTCAGTCTTCTTGTACTTAAGTCGGCATTGTGCCTTTTCTATTTAATTCCGATGCAATTTTTGTGTTTCATCGTCAATAAGAAGGTCAGAGGGATACAGGAAACATGAATTAAATCATCGGAGTCTATAACTAATGCCCCAGGAATGGTTCAAATCATAGTCAGTAAGAAGAGTCAGTCTTCTTGTCCGTAAGTGCGCATTGTGCCTTTTGTATTTAATTCCGATGCAATTTCTGTGTATCATCGTCAATAAGAAGATCCATGGAATACAGTAAACCTGAAGTGAAGCATCGGAATCTATAACTAGTGTCACAGGAATGGTTCAAAACATAGACAGTAAGAAGGGTCAGTCATCTTGCACTTAAGTCGGCATTGTGCCTTATCTATTTAATTCCGATGCAATTTCGGCGTTTAATCGTCAATAAGAAGGTCCAAGGGATACAGTAAACCTGAAGTGAAGCATCGGAACCTATAACTAGTGTCACAGGAATTTTTCAATTCATAGTCAGAGGAAAGAGTGAGTCACCTTGTACTTAAGTCGGCATTGTGGCTTTTCTATTTAATTCAGATGCAATCTCATTGTTTCATCGTCAATAAGAAGGTCCAAGGGATACAGTAAACCTGGAGTGAAGCATCGGAATCTATAACTAGTGTCACAATAATGGTTCAAATCATAGACAGTAAGAAGAGTCAGTCTTCTTGTACTTAAGTCGGCATTGTGCCTTTTCTATTTAATTCCGATTCAATTTTTGTGTTTCATCGTCAATAAGAAGGTCAGAGGGATACAGGAAACATGAAGTAAATCATCGGAGTCTATAACTAATGCCCCAGGAATGGTTCAAATCATAGTCAGTAAGAAGAGTCAGTCTTCTTGTCTTTAAGTGCGCATTGTGCCTTTTGTATTTAATTCCGATGCAATTTCTGTGTATCATCGTCAATAAGAAGATCCATGGAATACAGTAAACCTGAAGTGAAGCATCGGAATCTATAACTAGTGTCACAGGAATGGTTCAAAGCATAGTCAGTAAGAAGAGTCAGTCTTCATGTACTTATGGCTACATTGTGCCTTTTGTATTTAATTCCAATGCAATTTCTGTGTTTCATCGTCAATAAGAAGGTCCAAGGGATAGAGTAACCTGAGGTGAAGCAACGGAATCTATAAATAGTGTGACCGGAATGGTTCAAAACATAGTCAGTAACAAGAGTCAGTCTTCTTGTACTTAAGTCGGCATTGTGCCTTTTGTATTTAATTCCGATGCAATCTCATTGTTTCATCGTCAATACGAAGTTCCAAGGGAAACAGTAAACCTGAAGTGAAGCATCGGGATCTACAACTAGTGTCAATGGAATGGTTCAAAACATAGTCAGTAAGAACAGTCAGTCTTCTTGTTCTTAAGTCGGCATTATGCCTTTTCTATTTAATTCCGACGCTATTTCTGTGTTTCGTCGTCAATAAGAAGGTCCAAGTGATACAGTAAACCTGAAGTGAAGCATCGGAATCCATAACTAGCGTCACAGGAATGGTTCAAATCATTAACAGTAAGAAGAGCCAGTCTTCTTGTACTTAAGTCGGCATTGTGCCTTTTGTACTTATTTCCGATGCAATTTCTGTGTTCCATCGTCAATAAGAAGGTGCAAGGGATTCAGAAAACCTGAAGTGAAGCATCGGAATCTATAACTAGTGTCACAGGAATGGTTCAAAACATAGCCAGTAAGAAGAGTCAGTCTTCTTGTACTTATGTCGGCATTGTGCCTTTTGTATTCAATTCCGATGCAATTACTGTGTTTCATCGTCAATAAGAACGTCCAAGGGATTCAGTAAACCTGAAGTGAAGCATCGGAATCTATAAGTAGTGTCACAGGAATCGTTCAAACCATAGACATTAGGAAGAGTCAGTCTTCTTGTACTTAAGTCGGCATTGTGCCTTTTGTATTTAATTCCGATGCAATTTCTGTGTTTCATTGTCAATAAGAAGGTCAGAGGCATACAGTAAACCTGAAGTGAAGCATCGGAATCCAAAACTAGGGTCACAGGAATGGTTCAAAACATAGACAGTAGGAAGAGTCAGTCTTCTTGTACTTAAGTCAGCATTGTGCCTTTTGTATCTAATTCCGACGCAATTTCTGTGTTTCATCGTCAATAAGAAGGTCCAAGGGATACAGTAAACCTGAAGTGAGGCATCGGAACCTATAACTAGTGTCACAGGAATTTTTCAATTCATAGTCAGTGAGAAGAGTGATTCATCTTGTACTTAAGTCGACATTGTGCCTTTTCTATTTAATTCAGATGCAATCTCTGTGTTTCATCGTCAATAAGAAGGTCCAAGGGATACGGTAAACCTGGAGTGAAGCATCGGAATCTATAACTGGTGTCACAGGAATGGTTCAAAACATAGACAGTAAGAAGAGTCAGTCTTCTTGCACTAAGTCGGCATTCTGCCTTTTGTATTTAATTCCGATACAATTTCTGTGATTCATCGTCAATAAGAAGGTCAGAGGGATACAGTAACCCTGAAGTGAAGCATCGGAATCTGTAACTAGTGTCACAGAAATGGTTCAAAACATAGACAGTAAGAAAAGTCAGTCTTCTTGTACTTAAGTCGAAATTGTGCATTTTGTATTTAATTCTGATGCAATTTCAGTGTTTCATCGTCAATAAGGAGGTCCAACGGATACAGTAAACCTGTAGTGAAGCATCGGAACCTATAACTAGTGTCACAGGAATTTTTCAATACATAGTCAGTCTGAAGAGTGAGTCATCTTGTACTTAAGTCGGCATTGTGGCTTTTCTATTTAATTCAGATGCAATCTCTGTGATTCATCGTCAATAAGAAGGTCCAAGGGATACAGTAAACCTGGAGTGAAGCATCGGAATCCGTAACTAGTGTCACATTAATGGTTCAAATCATAGACAGTAAGAAGAGTCAGTCTTCTTGTACTTAAGTCGGCATTGTGTCTTTTCCATTTAATTCCGATGCAATTTTTGTGTTTCATCGTCAATAAGAAGGTCAGAGGGATACAGGAAACATGAAGTAAAGCATCGGAGTCTATAACTAGTGTCCCAGGAATGGTTCAAAACATAGTCAGTAAGAAGAGTCAGTCTTCTTGTCCTTAAGTGCGCATTGTGCCTTTTGTATTTAATTCCGATGCAATTTCTGTGTATCATCGTCAATAAGAAGATCCATGGGATACAGTAAACCTGAAGTGAAGCATCGGAATCTATAACTAGTGTCACAGGAATGGTTCAAAACATAGTCAGTAAGAAGAGTCAGTCTTCATGTACTTATGTCGGCATTGTGCCTTTTGTATTTAATTCCGATGCAATTTCTGTGTTTCATCGTCAATAAGAAGGTCCAAGGGATAGAGTAACCTGAGGTGAAGCAACGGAATCTATAACTAGTGTGACCGGAATGGTTCAAAACATAGTCAGTAACAAGAGTCAGTCTTCCTGTACTTAAGTCGGCATTGTGCCTTTTGTATTTAATTCCGATGCAATTTCATTGTTTCATCGTCAATACGAAGTTCCAAGGGAAACAGTAAACCTGAAGTAAAGAATCAGGATCTACAACTAGTGTCAATGGAATGGTTCAAAACATAGTCAGTAAGATGAGTCAGTCTTCTTGTACTTAAGTCGGCATTATGCCTTTTCCATTTAATTCCGACGTAATTTCTGTGTTTCGTCGTCAATAAGAAGGTCCAAGTGATACAGTAAACCTGAAGTGAAGCATCGGAATCTATAACTAGCGTCACAGGAATGGTTCAAAACATTGACAGTAAGAAGAGTCAGTCTTCTTGTACTTAAGTCGGCATTGTGCCTTTTGTATTTATTTCCGATGCAATTTCTGTGTTTCATCGTCAATAAGAAGGTCCAAGGGATTCAGAAAACCTGAAGTGAAGCATCGGAATCTATAACTAGTGTCACAGGAGTGGTTCGAAACATAGCCAGTAAGAAGAGTCAGTCTTCTTGTACTTATGTCGGCAATGTGCCTTTCGTATTCAATTCCGATGCAATTTCTGTGTTTCATCGTCAATAAGAACGACCAAGGGATTCAGTAAACCTGAAGTGAAGCATCAGAATCTATAAGTAGTGTCACAGGAATGGTTCAAACCATAGATATTAGGAAGAGTCAGTCTTCTTATACTTAAGTCGGCCTTGTGCCTTTTGTATTTAATTCCGATGCAATTTCTGTGTTTCATCGTCAATAAGAAGGTCAGAGGCATACATTAAACCTGAAGTGAAGCATCGGAATCCAAAACTAGTGTCACAGGAATGGTTCAAAACATAGACAGTAGGAAGAGTCAGTCTTCTTGTACTTAAGTCAGCATTGTGCCATTTGTATCTAATTCCGATGCAATTTCTGTGTTTCATCGTCAATAAGAAGGTCCAAGGGATACAGTAAACCTGAAGTGAAGCATCGGAATCTATAACTAGTGTCACAGGAATGGTTCAAAACATAGCCAGTAAGAAGAGTCAGTCTTCTTGTACTTATGTTGGCGTTGTGCCTTTTGTATTCAGTTCCGATGCAATTTCTGTGTTTCATCGTCAATAAGAAGGTCAGAGGGATACAGTAAACCTGAAGTGAAGCATCGGAATCTATAACTAGTGTCACAGGAATGGTTCAAAACATAGCCAGTAAGAAGAGTCAGTCTTCTTGTACTTAAGTCGGCTTTGTGCCTTTTGTATTTAATTCCGATGCAATTTCTGTGTTTCATCGTAAATAAGAAGGTCCAAGGGATACAGTAAACCTGAAGTGAAGCATCGGAATCTATAACTAGTGTCACAGGAATGGTTCAATACATAGTCAGTGAGAAGAGTGAGTCTTCTTGTACTTAAGTCGGCATTGTGCCATTTGTATCTAATTCCGATGCAATTTCTGTGTTTCATCGTCAATAAGAAGGTCCAAGGGATACAGTAAACCTGAAGTGAAGCATCGGAATCTATAACTAGTGTCACAGGAATGGTTCAAAACATAGCCAGTAAGAAGAGTCAGTCTTCTTGTACTTATGTCGGCGTTGTGCCTTTTGTATTCAGTTCCGATGCAATTTCTGTGTTTCATCGTCAATAAGAAGGTCAGAGGGATACAGTAAACCTGAAGTGAAGCATCGGAATCTATAACTAGTGTCACAGGAATGGTTCAAAACATAGCCAGTAAGAAGAGTCAGTCTTCTTGTACTTAAGTCGGCTTTGTGCCTTTTGTATTTAATTCCGATGCAATTTCTGTGTTTCATCGTCAATAAGAAGGTCCAAGGGATACAGTAAACCTGAAGTGAAGCATCGGAATCTATAACTAGTGTCACAGGAATGGTTCAATACATAGTCAGTGAGAAGAGTGAGTCTTCTTGTACTTAAGTCGGCATTGTGCCTTTTATATTTAATTCCGATGCAATTTCTGTGTTCATCGTCAATAAGAAGGTCCAAGGGATACAGTAAACCTGGAGTGAAGCATCGGAATCTATAACTAGTGTCACAGGAATGGTTCAAAACATAGTCAGTAACAAGAGTCAGTCTTCTTGTACCTACTTCGGCATTGTGCCTTATCTATTTAATTCCGATGCAATTTCGGTGTTTCATCGTCAATAAGAAGGTCAGAGGGATACAGTAAACCTGAAGTGAAGCATCGGAATCTAAAACTAGTGTCACAGGAATGGTTCAAAACATAGACAGTAGGAAGGGTCAGTCTTCTTGCACTTAAGTCGGCATTGTGCCTTATCTATTTAATTCCGATGCAATTTCGGTGTTTAATCGTCAATAAGAAGGTCCAAGGGATACAGTAAACCTGAAGTGAAGCATCGGAACCCATAACTAGAGTCACAGGAATTTTTCAATACATAGTCAGTGGAAAGAGTGAGTCACCTTGTACTTAAGTCGGCATTGTGGCTTTTCTATTTAATTCAGATGCAATCTCAGTGTTTCATCGTCAATAAGAAGGTCCAAGGGATACAGTAAACCTGGAGTGAAGCATCGGAATCTATAACTAGTGTCACAATAATGGTTCAAATCATAGACAGTAAGAAGAGTCAGTCTTCTTGTACTTAAGTCGGCATTGTGCCTTTTCTATTTAATTCCGATGCAATTTTTGTGTTTCATCGTCAATAAGAAGGTCAGAGGGATACAGGAAACATGAATTAAATCATCGGAGTCTATAACTAATGCCCCAGGAATGGTTCAAATCATAGTCAGTAAGAAGAGTCAGTCTTCTTGTCCGTAAGTGCGCATTGTGCCTTTTGTATTTAATTCCGATGCAATTTCTGTGTATCATCGTCAATAAGAAGATCCATGGAATACAGTAAACCTGAAGTGAAGCATCGGAATCTATAACTAGTGTCACAGGAATGGTTCAAAACATAGACAGTAAGAAGGGTCAGTCATCTTGCACTTAAGTCGGCATTGTGCCTTATCTATTTAATTCCGATGCAATTTCGGCGTTTAATCGTCAATAAGAAGGTCCAAGGGATACAGTAAACCTGAAGTGAAGCATCGGAACCTATAACTAGTGTCACAGGAATTTTTCAATTCATAGTCAGAGGAAAGAGTGAGTCACCTTGTACTTAAGTCGGCATTGTGGCTTTTCTATTTAATTCAGATGCAATCTCATTGTTTCATCGTCAATAAGAAGGTCCAAGGGATACAGTAAACCTGGAGTGAAGCATCGGAATCTATAACTAGTGTCACAATAATGGTTCAAATCATAGACAGTAAGAAGAGTCAGTCTTCTTGTACTTAAGTCGGCATTGTGCCTTTTCTATTTAATTCCGATTCAATTTTTGTGTTTCATCGTCAATAAGAAGGTCAGAGGGATACAGGAAACATGAAGTAAATCATCGGAGTCTATAACTAATGCCCCAGGAATGGTTCAAATCATAGTCAGTAAGAAGAGTCAGTCTTCTTGTCTTTAAGTGCGCATTGTGCCTTTTGTATTTAATTCCGATGCAATTTCTGTGTATCATCGTCAATAAGAAGATCCATGGAATACAGTAAACCTGAAGTGAAGCATCGGAATCTATAACTAGTGTCACAGGAATGGTTCAAAGCATAGTCAGTAAGAAGAGTCAGTCTTCATGTACTTATGGCTACATTGTGCCTTTTGTATTTAATTCCAATGCAATTTCTGTGTTTCATCGTCAATAAGAAGGTCCAAGGGATAGAGTAACCTGAGGTGAAGCAACGGAATCTATAAATAGTGTGACCGGAATGGTTCAAAACATAGTCAGTAACAAGAGTCAGTCTTCTTGTACTTAAGTCGGCATTGTGCCTTTTGTATTTAATTCCGATGCAATCTCATTGTTTCATCGTCAATACGAAGTTCCAAGGGAAACAGTAAACCTGAAGTGAAGCATCGGGATCTACAACTAGTGTCAATGGAATGGTTCAAAACATAGTCAGTAAGAACAGTCAGTCTTCTTGTTCTTAAGTCGGCATTATGCCTTTTCTATTTAATTCCGACGCTATTTCTGTGTTTCGTCGTCAATAAGAAGGTCCAAGTGATACAGTAAACCTGAAGTGAAGCATCGGAATCCATAACTAGCGTCACAGGAATGGTTCAAATCATTAACAGTAAGAAGAGCCAGTCTTCTTGTACTTAAGTCGGCATTGTGCCTTTTGTACTTATTTCCGATGCAATTTCTGTGTTCCATCGTCAATAAGAAGGTGCAAGGGATTCAGAAAACCTGAAGTGAAGCATCGGAATCTATAACTAGTGTCACAGGAATGGTTCAAAACATAGCCAGTAAGAAGAGTCAGTCTTCTTGTACTTATGTCGGCATTGTGCCTTTTGTATTCAATTCCGATGCAATTACTGTGTTTCATCGTCAATAAGAACGTCCAAGGGATTCAGTAAACCTGAAGTGAAGCATCGGAATCTATAAGTAGTGTCACAGGAATGGTTCAAACCATAGACATTAGGAAGAGTCAGTCTTCTTGTACTTAAGTCGGCATTGTGCCTTTTGTATTTAATTCCGATGCAATTTCTGTGTTTCATTGTCAATAAGAAGGTCAGAGGCATACAGTAAACCTGAAGTGAAGCATCGGAATCCAAAACTAGGGTCACAGGAATGGTTCAAAACATAGACAGTAGGAAGAGTCAGTCTTCTTGTACTTAAGTCAGCATTGTGCCTTTTGTATCTAATTCCGACGCAATTTCTGTGTTTCATCGTCAATAAGAAGGTCCAAGGGATACAGTAAACCTGAAGTGAGGCATCGGAACCTATAACTAGTGTCACAGGAATTTTTCAATTCATAGTCAGTGAGAAGAGTGATTCATCTTGTACTTAAGTCGACATTGTGCCTTTTCTATTTAATTCAGATGCAATCTCTGTGTTTCATCGTCAATAAGAAGGTCCAAGGGATACGGTAAACCTGGAGTGAAGCATCGGAATCTATAACTGGTGTCACAGGAATGGTTCAAAACATAGACAGTAAGAAGAGTCAGTCTTCTTGCACTAAGTCGGCATTCTGCCTTTTGTATTTAATTCCGATACAATTTCTGTGATTCATCGTCAATAAGAAGGTCAGAGGGATACAGTAACCCTGAAGTGAAGCATCGGAATCTGTAACTAGTGTCACAGAAATGGTTCAAAACATAGACAGTAAGAAAAGTCAGTCTTCTTGTACTTAAGTCGAAATTGTGCATTTTGTATTTAATTCTGATGCAATTTCAGTGTTTCATCGTCAATAAGAAGGTCCAACGGATACAGTAAACCTGTAGTGAAGCATCGGAACCTATAACTAGTGTCACAGGAATTTTTCAATACATAGTCAGTCTGAAGAGTGAGTCATCTTGTACTTAAGTCGGCATTGTGGCTTTTCTATTTAATTCAGATGCAATCTCTGTGATTCATCGTCAATAAGAAGGTCCAAGGGATACAGTAAACCTGGAGTGAAGCATCGGAATCCGTAACTAGTGTCACATTAATGGTTCAAATCATAGACAGTAAGAAGAGTCAGTCTTCTTGTACTTAAGTCGGCATTGTGTCTTTTCCATTTAATTCCGATGCAATTTTTGTGTTTCATCGTCAATAAGAAGGTCAGAGGGATACAGGAAACATGAAGTAAAGCATCGGAGTCTATAACTAGTGTCCCAGGAATGGTTCAAAACATAGTCAGTAAGAAGAGTCAGTCTTCTTGTCCTTAAGTGCGCATTGTGCCTTTTGTATTTAATTCCGATGCAATTTCTGTGTATCATCGTCAATAAGAAGATCCATGGGATACAGTAAACCTGAAGTGAAGCATCGGAATCTATAACTAGTGTCACAGGAATGGTTCAAAACATAGTCAGTAAGAAGAGTCAGTCTTCATGTACTTATGTCGGCATTGTGCCTTTTGTATTTAATTCCGATGCAATTTCTGTGTTTCATCGTCAATAAGAAGGTCCAAGGGATAGAGTAACCTGAGGTGAAGCAACGGAATCTATAACTAGTGTGACCGGAATGGTTCAAAACATAGTCAATAACAAGAGTCAGTCTTCTTGTACTTAAGTCGGCATTGTGCCTTTTGTATTTAATTCCGATGCAATTTCATTGTTTCATCGTCAGTAAGAAGTTCCAAGGGAAACAGTAAAACTGAAGTGAAGCATCGAGATCTACAAGTAGTGTCAATGGAATGGTTCAAAACATAGTCAGTAAGAAGAGTCAGTCTTCTTGTACTTAAGTCGGCATTATGCGTTTTCTATTTAATTACGACGCTATTTCTGTGTTTCGTCGTCAATAAGAAGGTCCAAGTGATACAGTAAACACGAAGTGAAGCATCGGAGTCTATAACTAGTGTCACAGGAATGGTTCAATGCACAGTCAGTGAGAAGAGTGAGTCTTCTTGTACGTAAGTCGGCATTGTGCCTTTTATATTTAATTCCGATGCAATTTCTGTGTTCATCGTCAATACGAAGGTCCAAGGGATACAGTAAACCTGGAGTGAAGCATCGGAATCTATAACTAGTGTCACAGGAATGGTTCAAAACATAGTCAGTAAAAAGAGTCAGTATTCTTGTACCTACTTCGGCATTGTGCCTTATCTATTTAATTCCGATGAAATTTCGGTGTTTCATCGTCAATAAGAAGGTCAGTGGGATACAGTAAACCTGAAGTGAAGCATCGCAATCTGAAACTTGTGTCACAGGAATGGTTCAAAACATAGACAGTAAGAAGGGTCAGTCTTCTTGCACTTAAGTCGGCATTGTGCCTTATCTACTTAATTCCGATGCAATTTCGGCGTTTAATCGTCAATAAGAAGGTCCGAGGGATACAGTAAACCTGAAATGAAGCATCGGACCCTATAACTAGTGTCACAGGAATTTTTCAATTCATAGTCAGTTTGAAGAGTGAGTCATCTTGTACTTAAGTCGGCATTGTGGCTTTTCTATTTAATTCAGATGCAATCTCTGTGTTTCATCGTCAATAAGAAGGTCCAAGGGATACAGTAAACCTGGAGTGAAGCATCGGAATCTATAACTAGTGTCACAATAATGGTTCAAATCATTGACAGTAAAAAGAGTCAGGCTTCTTATACTGAAGTCGTCATTGTGGCTTTTCTATTTAATTCCGATGCAATTTTTGTGTTTCATCGTCAATAAGAAGGTCAGAGGGATACAGGAAACATGAAGTAAATCA
This sequence comes from Schistocerca americana, assembly GCF_021461395.2. Taxonomy (NCBI): domain Eukaryota; kingdom Metazoa; phylum Arthropoda; class Insecta; order Orthoptera; family Acrididae; genus Schistocerca; species Schistocerca americana. The sequence continues at coordinate 2,128,449 of NW_025726104.1, forward strand.
TCGGAGTCTATAACTAGTGTCCCAGGAATGGTTCAAATCATAGTCAGTAAGAAGAGTCAGTCTTCTTGTCCTTAAGTGCGCATTGTGCCTTTTGTATTTAATTCCGATGCAATTTCTGTGTATCATCGTCAATAAGAAGATCCATGGGATACAGTAAACCTGAAGTGAAGCATCGGAATCTATAACTAGTGTCACAGGAATGGTTCAAAACATAGTCAGTAAGAAGAGTCAGTCTTCATGTACTTATGTCGGCATTGTGCCTTTTGTATTTAATTCCGATTCAATTTCATTGTTTCATCGTCAATAAGAAGGTCCAAGGGATAGAGTAACCTGAGGTGAAGCAACGGAATCTATAACTAGTGTGACCGGAATGGTTCAAAACATAGTCAGTAACAAGAGTCAGTCTTCTTGTACTTAAGTCGGCATTGTGCCTTTTGTATTTAATTCCGATGCAATTTCATTGTTTCATCGTCAGTAAGAAGTTCCAAGGGAAACAGTAAAACTGAAGTGAAGCATCGAGATCTACAAGTAGTGTCAATGGAATGGTTCAAAACATAGTCAGTAAGAAGAGTCAGTCTTCTTGTACTTAAGTCGGCATTATGCGTTTTCTATTTAATTACGACGCTATTTCTGTGTTTCGTCGTCAATAAGAAGGTCCAAGTGATACAGTAAACACGAAGTGAAGCATCGGAGTCTATAACTAGTGTCACAGGAATGGTTCAATGCACAGTCAGTGAGAAGAGTGAGTCTTCTTGTACGTAAGTCGGCATTGTGCCTTTTATATTTAATTCCGATGCAATTTCTGTGTTCATCGTCAATACGAAGGTCCAAGGGATACAGTAAACCTGGAGTGAAGCATCGGAATCTATAACTAGTGTCACAGGAATGGTTCAAAACATAGTCAGTAAAAAGAGTCAGTATTCTTGTACCTACTTCGGCATTGTGCCTTATCTATTTAATTCCGATGAAATTTCGGTGTTTCATCGTCAATAAGAAGGTCAGTGGGATACAGTAAACCTGAAGTGAAGCATCGCAATCTGAAACTAGTGTCACAGGAATGGTTCAAAACATAGACAGTAAGAAGGGTCAGTCTTCTTGCACTTAAGTCGGCATTGTGCCTTATCTACTTAATTCCGATGCAATTTCGGCGTTTAATCGTCAATAAGAAGGTCCGAGGGATACAGTAAACCTGAAATGAAGCATCGGACCCTATAACTAGTGTCACAGGAATTTTTCAATTCATAGTCAGTGGGAAGAGTGAGTCATCTTGTACTTAAGTCGGCATTGTGGCTTTTCTATTTAATTCAGATGCAATCTCTGTGTTTCATCGTCAATAAGAAGGTCCAAGGGATACAGTAAACCTGGAGTGAAGCATCGGAATCTATAACTAGTGTCACAATAATGGTTCAAATCATTGACAGTAAAAAGAGTCAGGCTTCTTATACTGAAGTCGTCATTGCGGCTTTTCTATTTAATTCCGATGCAATTTTTGTGTTTCATCGTCAATAAGAAGGTCAGAGGGATACAGGAAACATGAAGTAAATCATCGGAGTCTATAACTAGTGTCCCAGGAATGGTTCAAATCATAGTCAGTAAGAAGAGTCAGTCTTCTTGTCCTTAAGTGCGCATTGTGCCTTTTGTATTTAATTCCGATGCAATTTCTGTGTATCATCGTCAATAAGAAGATCCATGGGATACAGTAAACCTGAAGTGAAGCATCGGAATCTATAACTAGTGTCACAGGAATGGTTCAAAACATAGTCAGTAAGAAGAGTCAGTCTTCATGTACTTATGTCGGCATTGTGCCTTTTGTATTTAATTCCGATTCAATTTCATTGTTTCATCGTCAATAAGAAGGTCCAAGGGATAGAGTAACCTGAGGTGAAGCAACGGAATCTATAACTAGTGTGACCGGAATGGTTCAAAACATAGTCAGTAACAAGAGTCAGTCTTCTTGTACTTAAGTCGGCATTGTGCCTTTTGTATTTAATTCCGATGCAATTTCATTGTTTCATCGTCAATAAGAAGTTCCAAGGGAAACAATAAACCTGAAGTGAAGCATCAGGATATACAACTAGTGTCAATGGAGTGGTTCAAAACATAGTCAGTAAGAAGAGTCAGTCTTCTTGTACTTAAGTCGGCATTATGCCTTTTCTATTTAATTCCGACGCTATTTCTGTGTTTCATCGTCAATAAGAAGGTCCAAGTGATACAGTAAACCTGAAGTGAAGCATTGGAATCTATAACTAGCGTCACAGGAATGGTTCAAAACATTGACAGTAAGAAGAGTCAGTCTTCTTGTACTTAAGTCGGCATTGTGCCTTTTGTATTTATTTCCGATGCAATTTCTGTGTTTCATCGTCAATAAGAAGGTCCAAGGGATTCAGAAAACCTGAAGTGAGGCATCGGAATCTATAACTAGTGTCACAGGAATCGTTCAAAACATAGCCAGTAAGAAGAGTCAGTCTTCTTGTACTTATGTCGGCATTGTGCCTTTTGTATTCAATTCCGATGCAATTTCTGTGTTTCGTCGTCAATAAGAACGTCCAAGGGAGTCAGTAAACCTGAAGTGAAGCATCGGAATGTATAAGTAGTGTCACAGGAATGGTTCAAACCATAGACGTTAGGAAGAGTCAGTCTTCTTGTACTTAAGTCGGCATTGTGCCTTTTGTATTTAATTCCGATGCAATTTCTGAGTTTCATCGTCAATAAGAAGGTCAGAGGCATACAGTAAACCTGAAGTGAAGCATCGGAATCCAAAACTAGTGTCACAGGAATGGTTCAAAACATAGGCAGTAGGAAGAGTTAGTCTTCTTGTACTTAAGTCAGCATTGTGCCTTTTGTATTTAATTCCGATGGAATTTCTGTGTTTCATCGTCAATAAGAAGGTCCAAGGGATACAGTAAACCTGAAGTGAAGCATCGGAAACTATAACTAGAGTCACAGGAATTTTTCAATACATAGTCAGTGAGAAGAGTGAGTCATCTTGTACTTAAGTCGGCATTGTGCCATTTCTATTTAATTCAGATGCAATCTCTGTGTTTCATCGTCAATAAGTAGGTCCAAGGGATACAGTAAACCTAGAGTGAAGCATCGGAATCTATACCTAGTGTCACAGGATTGATTCAAAACATAGACAGTAAGAAGAGTCAGTCTTCTTGCACTGAAGTCGGCATTCTGCCTTTTGTATTTAATTCCGATACAATTTCTGTGTTTCATCGTCAATAAGAAGGTCAGAGGGATACAGTAACCCTGAAGTGAAGCATAGGAATCTATAACTAGTGTCACAGAAATGGTTCAAAACATAGACAGTAAGAAGAGTCAGTCTTCTTGTACTTAAGTCGGCATTGTGCATTTTGTATTTAATTCCGATGCAATTTCTGTGTTCCATCGTCAATTAGAAGGTCAGAGTGATACAGTAAACCTGAAGTGAAGCATCGGAATCTATAACTAGTGTCACAGGAATGGTTCAAAACATAGCCAGTAAGAAGAGTCAGTCTTCTTGTACTTAAGTCGGCTTTGTGCTTTTTGTATTTAATTCCGATGCAATTTCTGTGTTTCATCGTCAATAAGAAGGTCCAAGGGATACAGTAAACTTGAAGTGAATCATCGGAACCTATAACTAGTGTCACAGGAATTTTTCAATACATAGTCAGTGGGAAGAGTGAGTCATCTTGTACTTAAGTCGGCATTGTGGCTTTTCTATTTAATTCAGATGCAATCTCTGTGTTTCATCGTCAATAAGAAGGTCCAAGGGATACAGTAAACCTGGAGTTAAGCATCGGAATCTATAACTAGTGTCACAATAATGGTTCATATCATAGACAGTAAGAAGAGTCAGTCTTCTTGTACTTAAGTCGGCATTGTGCCTTTTCTATTTAATTCCGATGCAATTTTTGTGTTTCATCGTCAATAAGAAGGTCAGAGGGATACAGGAAACATGAAGTAAAGCATCGGAGACTATAACTAGTGTCCCAGGAATGGTTCAAAACATAGTCGGTAAGAAGAGTCAGTCTTCTTGTCCTTAAGTGCGCATTGTGCCTTTTGTATTTAATTCCGATGCAATTTCTGTGTATCATCGTCAATAAGAAGATCCATGGGATACAGTAAACCTGAAGTGAAGCATCGGAATCTATAACTAGTGTCACAGGAATGGTTCAAAACATAGTCAGTAAGAAGAGTCAGTCTTCATGTACTTATGCCGGCATTGTGCCTTTTGTATTTAATTCCGATGCAATTTCTGTGTTTCATCGTCAATAAGAAGGTCCAAGGGATAGAGTAACCTGAGGTGAAGCAACGGAATCTATAACTAGTGTGACCGGAATGGTTCAAAACATAGTCAGTAACAAGAGTCAGTCTTCTAGTGCTTAAGTCGGCATTGTGTCATTTGTATTCAATTCCGATGCAATTTCAGTGTTTCATCGTCAATAAGAAGGTCAGAGGCATACAGTAAACATGAAGTGAAGCATCGGAATCCAAAACTAGTGTCACAGGAATGGTTCAAAACATAGACAGTAGGAGGAGTCAGTCTTCTTGTACTTAAGTCAGCATTGTGCCTTTTGTATTTAATTCCGATGCAATTTCTGTGTTTCATCGTCAACATAGTCAGTAAGAAGAGTCAGTCTTCTTGTACTTAAGTCGGCATTGTGCCTTTTGTATTTAATTCCGATGCAATTTCATTGTTTCATCGTCAATAAGAAGTTCCAAGGGAAACAGTAAACCTGAAGTAAAGCTACGGAATCTATAACTAGTGTCAATGGAATGGTTCAAACATAGACTGTAGGAAGAGTCAGTCTTCTTGTACTTAAGTCGGCATTGTGCCCTTTGTATTTAATTCCGAGGCAATTTCTGTGTTTCATCGTCAATAAGAAGCTCCAAGGGATACAAAAAACCTGAAGTGAAGCATCGGAATCTATAACTTGTGTCACAGGAATGGATCAAAGCATAGACAGTAAGAAGAGTCAGTCATCTTGCACTGAAGTCGGCATTCGGCCTTTTCTATTTAATTCCGATACAATTTCTGTGTTTCATCGTCAATGAGAAAGGTCAGGGGGATACAGTAACCCTGAAGTGAAGCATCGGAATCTATAACTAGTGTCACAGATATGGTTTAAAACATGGACAGTAAGAAGGGTCGGTCTTCTTGTACTTAAGTCGGCATTGTGCATTTTGTATTTAATTCCGATGCAATTTCTGTGTCACATCGTCAATAAGGAGGTCAGAGGGATACAGTAAACGTGAAGTGAAGCATCGGAATCTATAACTAGTGTCACAGGAATGGTACAAAGCATAAACAGTAAGAAGAGTCAGTCTTCTTGTACTTGAGTCGGCATTGTGCCTTTTGTTTTAAACTCCGATGCAATTTATGTGTTTCATCGTCAATAAGAAGGTCCAAGGGACACAGTAAACCTGAAGTTAAGCATCGGAATCTATAACTAGTGTCACAGGAATGGTTCATAACATAGACAGTAAGAAGAGTCAGTCTTCTTGTATTTAAGTCGGTATTGTGCCTTTTGTATTTAATTCCGATGCAATTTCTGTGTTTCATCGTCAATAAGGTAAGAGGAATACAGTAAACCTGAAGTGAAGCATCGGAATCTATAACTAGTGTCACAGGAATGGTTCAAACCGCAGACAGTAGGTATAGTCAGTCTTCTTGTACATAAAACGGCATTGTGCCTTTTGTATTTAATTCCGATGCAATTTCTGTGTTTCATCGTCGATAAGAAGGTCCAAGGGATACAGTAAACCTGAAGTAAAGCATCGGAATCTATAACTAGTGTCACAGAAATGGTTCAAAACATAGTCAGTAAGAAGAGTCAGTCTTCTTGTACTTAAGTCGGCATTGTGCATTTTGTGTTTAATTCCGATGCTATTTCTGTTTTTCATCGTCAATAAGAAGGTCAGAGGGATACAGTAAACCCGAAGTGAAGCATCGGAATCTATAACTAGTGTCACAGGAATGGTTCAAAACATAGGCAGTAAGAAGAGTCAGTCTTCTTGTACTTAAGTCTGCATTGTGCCTTTTCTATATAATTTCGATGCAATTTCTGTGTTTCATCGTCTATAAGAAGGTCAGAGGGATACAGTAAACCTGAAGTGAAGCATCGGAATCTAGAACTAGTGTCACAGGAATGGTTCAAAACATAGTCAGTAAGAAGAGTCAGTCTTTTTGTACTTAAGTCGGCATTGTGCCTTTTGTATTTATTTCAGATGTAATTTCTGTGTTTCATCGTCAATAAGAAGGTCAAAATGATACATTAAACTGGAGGTGAAGCATCGGAATCTATAACTGGTGCCACAGGAATGGTTCTAAACGTATATAGTAAGAAGAGTCAGTCTTCTTGTACTTAAGTCGGCATTGCGCCTTTAGTATTTATTTCCGATGCAATTTCTGTGTTCCATCGTCAATAAGAAGGTCCAAGGAATTGAGCAAACCTGAAGTGAAGCATCGGAATCTATAACTAGTGTCACAGGAATGGTTCAAACCATAGACATTAGGAAGAGTCAGTCTTCTTGTACTTAAGTCGGCATTGTGCCTTTTGTATTTAATTCCGATGCAATTTCTGTGTTACATCGTCAATAAGAAGGTCAGAGGCATACAGTAAACATGAAGTGAAGTATCGGAATCCAAAACTAGTGTCACAGGAATGGTTCAAAACATAGACGGTAGGAGGAGTCAGTCTACTTGTACTTAAGTCAGCATTGTGCCCTTTGTATTTAATTCCGATGCAATTTCTGTGTTTCATCGTCAACATAGTCAGTAAGAAGAGTCAGTCTTCTTGTACTTAAGTCGGCATTGTGCCTTTTGTATTTAATTCCGATGCAATTTCATTGTTTCATCGTCAATAAGAAGTTCCGAGGGAAACAGTAAACCTGAAGTAAAGCTACGGAATCTATAACTAGTGTCAATGGAATGGTTCAAACATAGACTGTAGGAAGAGTCAATCTTCTTGTACTTAAGTCGGCATTGTGCCCTTTGTATTTAATTCCGAGGCAATTTCTGTGTTTCATCGTCAATAAGAAGCTCCAAGGGATACAAAAAACCTGAAGTGAAGCATCGGAATCTATAACTTGTGTCACAGGAATGGATCAAAGCATAGATAGTAAGAAGAGTCAGTCATCTTGCACTGAAGTCGGCATTCGGCCTTTTCTATTTAATTCCGATACAATTTCTGTGTTTCATCGTCAATGAGAAAGGTCAGGGGGATACAGTAACCCTGAAGTGAAGCATCGGAATCTATAACTAGTGTCACAGATATGGTTTAAAACATGGACAGTAAGAAGGGTCGGTCTTCTTGTACTTAAGTCGGCATTGTGCATTTTGTATTTAATTCCGATGCAATTTCTGTGTTACATCGTCAATAAGGAGGTCAGAGGGATACAGTAAACGTGAAGTGAAGCTACAGAATGTATAACTAGTGTCACAGGAATGGTACAAAGCATAAACAGTAAGAAGAGTCAGTCTTCTTGTACTTAAGTCGGCATTGCACCTTTAGTATTTATTTCCGATGCAATTTCTGTGTTCCATCGTCAATAAGAAGGCGCCAAGGAATTGAGCAAACCTGAAGTGAAGCATCGGAATCTATAACTAGTGTCACAGGAATGGTTCAAAACATAGTCAGTAAGAAGAGTCAGTCTTCATGTAGTTATGTCGGCATTGTGCCATTTGTATTTAATTCCGATGCAATTTTTGTGTTTCATCGTCAATAAGAAGGTCCAAGGGATACAGTAAACCTGAAGTGAAGCATCGGAATCTATAACTAGAGTCACAGGAATGGTTCATGACATAGTCAGTAAGAAGAGTCAGTCTTCTTGTACTCAAGTCGGCATTGTGCCTTTTGTATTTAATTCCGATGCAATTTCACTGTTTCATCGTCAATAAGAAGTTCCAAGGGAAACAGTAAACCTGAAGTGAAGCTACGGAATCTATAACTAGTGTCAATGGAATGGTTCAAACATAGACAGTAGGAAGAGTCAGTCTCCTTGTACTTAAGTCTGCATTGTGCATTTTGTATTTAATTCCGATGCAATTTCTGTGTTACATCGTCAATAAGGAGGTCAGAGGGATACAGTAATCTTGAAGTGAAGCATCGGAATCTATAACTAGTGTCACAGGAATGGTTCAAAGCATAGACAGTAAGAAGAGTCAGTCTTCTTGTACTTGAGTCGGCATTGTGCCTTTTGTATTAAACTCCGATGCAATTTATGTGTTTCATCGTCAATAAGAAGGTCCAAGGGACACAGTGAACCTGAAGTTAAGCATCGGAATCTATAACTAGTGTCACAGGAATGGTTCAAAACATAGACAGTAAGAAGAGTCTGTCTTCTTATACTTAAGTCGGCATTGTGCCTTTTCTATTCATTTCCGATTCAATTTCTGTGTTTCATCGTCAATAAGAAGGTCAGAGGGATACACTAAACCTGAAGTGAAGCATCGGAAACTATAACTAGTGTCACAGGAATGGTTCAAAACATAGACAGTAAGAAGAGTCCGTCTTCTTGTACTTAAGTCGGTATTGTGCCTTTTGTATTTAATTCCGATGCAATTTCTGTGTTTCATCGTCAATAAGGTAAGAGGGATACAGTAAACCTGAAGTGATGCATCGGAATCTATAACTAGTGTCACAGGAATGGTTCAAAACGCAGACAGTAGGTATAGTCAGTCTTCTTGTACATAAGTCGGCATTGTGCCTTTTGTATTTAATTCCGATGCAATTTCTGTGTTTCATCGTCAATAAGAAGGTCCAAGGGATACAGTAAACCTGAAGTGAAGCATCGGAATCTATAACTAGTGTCACAGAAATGGTTCAAAACATAGGCAGTAAGAAGAGTCAGTCTTCATGTACTTAAGTCGGCATTGTGCATTTTGTGTTTAATTCCGATGCAATTTCTGTGTTTCATCGTCAATAAGAAGGTCAGAGGGATACAGTAAACCTGAAGTGAAGCTTTGGAATCTCTAACTAGTGTCACAGGAATGGTTCAAAACATAGACAGTAAGAAGAGTCAGTCTACTTGTACTTGAGTCGGCATTGTGCGATTTGTATTAAATTCCGATGCAATTTCTGTGCTTCATCGTCAATAAGCAGGTCCAAGGGATACAGTAAACCTGATGTGAAGCATCAGAGTCTATAACTAGTGTCACAGGAATGGTTCGAAACATAGTCAGTATGAAGAGTCAGTCTTCTTGTACTTAAGTCGGCATTGTGCCTTTTGTACTTAATTCCGATGCAATTTCATTGTATCATCGACAATAAGAAGTTCCAAGGGAAACAGTAAACCTGAAGTGAAGCATCGGAATCTATAACTAGTGTCAATGGAATGGTTCAAACATAGACAGTAGGAAGAGTCAGTCTTCTTGTACTTAAGTCGGCAATGTGCGTTTTGTATTTAATTCCGATGCAATTTCTGTGTTTCATCGCCAATAAGAAGGTCCAAGGGATAAAAAAAACCTGAAGTGAAGCATCGGAATCTATAACTAGTGTCACAGGAATGGATCAAAGCATTACAGTAAGAAGAGTCAGTCTTCTTGAACTGAAGTCGGCATTCTGCCCTTTCTATTTAATTCCGATACAATTTCTGTGTTTCATCGTCAATAAGAAGGTCAGAGGGATACAGTAACCCTGAAGTGAAGCATCGGAATCTATAACTAGTGTCACAGAAATGGTTCAAAACATAGACAGTAAGAAGAGACAGTCTTCTTGTACTTAAGTCGGCATTTTGCATTTTGTATTCAATTCCGATGCAATTTCTGTGTTGCATCGTCAATAAGGAGGTTAGTGGGATACAGTAAACCTGAAGTGCAGCATCGGAATCTATAACTAGTGTAACAGGAATGGTTCAAAACATAGACAGTAAGAAGAGTCAGTCATCTTGAACTTGAGTCGGCATTGTGCCTTTTCTATTAAACTCTGATGCAATTTCTGTGTTTCATCGTCAATAAGAAGGTCCAAGGGACACAGTAAAACCTGTGGTGAAGCATCGGAATATATAACTAGTGTCACAGGAATGGTTCAAAACATAGACAGTAAGAAGAGTCAGTCTTCTTGTACTTAAGTCGGCATTGTGCCTTTTCTATTCAATTCCGATTCTATTTCTGTGTTTCATCGTCAATTAGAAGGTCAGAGGGATACAGTAAACCTGAAGTGAAGCATCGGAATCTATAACTAGTGTCACAGGAATGGCTCAAAACGTAGACAGTAGGTAGAGTCAGTCTTCTTGTACATAAGTCGGCATTGTGCCTTTTGTATTTAATTCCGATGCAATTTCTGTGTTTCATCGTCAATAAGAACGTCCAAGGGATACAGTAAACCTGAAGTGAAGCATCGGAATCTATAACTAGTGTCACAGAAATGGTTCAAAACATATACAGTAAGAAGAGTCAGTCTTCTTGTATTTAATTCCGACGCAATTTCTGTGTTTCATCGTCAATAAGAAGGTCAGACTGATACAGTAAACCTGAAGTGAAGCATCGGAATCTATAACTAGTGTCACAGTAATGGTTCAAAACATAGGCAGTAAGAAGAGTCAGTCTTCTTGTACTTAAGTCTGCATTGTGCCGTTTCTACATAATTCCGATGCAATTTCTGTGTTTCACCGTCAATAAGAAGGTCAGAGGGATACAGTAAACCTGAAGTTAAGCAACGGAATCTATAACTAGTGTCACAGGAATGGTTCAAAACATAGTCAGTAACAAGAGTCAGTCTTCTTGTACCTACTTCGGCATTGTGCCTTATCTATTTAATTCCGATGCAATTTCGGTGATTCATCGTCAATACGAAGGTCAGAGGGATACAGTAAACCTGAAGTGAAGCATCGGAATCTAAAATTGGTGTCACAGGAATGGTTCAAAAAATAGACAGTAAGAAGAGTCTGTCTTCATGTACTTATGTCGGCATTGTGCCTTTTGTATCTAATTCCGATGCAATTTCTGTGTTTCATCGTCAATAAGAAGGTCCAAGGGACACAGTAAACCTGAAGTGAAGCAACGGAATCTATAACTAGTGTCACAGGAATGGTTCAAAACATAGTCAGTAACAAGAGTCAGTCTTCTTGTACCTACTTCGGCATTGTGCCTTATCTATTTAATTCCGATGCAATTTCGGTGATTCATCGTCAATAAGAAGGTCAGAGGGATACAGTAAACCTGAAGTGAAGCATCGGAATCTAAAAGTGGTGTCACAGGAATGGTTCAAAACATAGACAGTAAGAAGAGTCAGTCTTCTAGCACTTAAGTCGGCATTGTACCTTTTCTATATAATTCCGATGCAATTTCTGTGCTTCATCGTCAATAAGAAGGTCAGAGGGATACAGTAAACCTGAAGTGAAGCATCGGAATTTATAACTAGTGTCGTAGAAAAGGTTCAAAACATAGTCAGTAAGAAGAGTCAGTCTTTTTATACTTAAGTCGGCATTGTGCCTTTTGTATTTGTTTCACATGTAATTTTTGTGTTTCATCGTCAATAAGAAGGTCCAAATGATACAGTAAACCGGAGGTGAAGCATCGGAATCTATAACTGGTGTCACAGGAATGGTTCTAAACATATATAGTAAGAAGAGTCAGTCTTCTTGTACTTAAGTCGGCATTGTGCCTTTAGTATCTATTTCCGATGCAATTTCTGTGTTCCATCGTCAATAAGAAAGACCAAGGGATTGAGCAAACCTGAAGTGAAGCATCGGAATCTATAACTAGTGTCACAGGAATGGTTCAAAACATAGCCAGTAAGAAGAGTCAGTCTTCTTGTACTTAAGTCGGCTTTATGCCTTTCGTATTTAATTCCGATGCAATTTCTGTGTTTCATCGTCAATAAGAAGGTCCAAGGGATACAGTAATCCTGAAGTGAAGCATCGGAATCTATAACTAGTGTCACAGGAATGGTTCAATACATAGTCAGTGAGAAGAGTGAGTCTTCTTGTACTTAAGTCGGCATTGTGCCTCTTCTATTTAATTCCGATGCAATTTCTGTGTTTCATCGTCAATAAGAAGGTCCAAGGGATACAGTAAACCTGGAGTGAAGCATCGGAATCTATAACTAGTGTCACAGGAATGGTTCAAAACATAGACAGTAAGAAGAGTCAGTCTTCTTGTACTTAAGTCGGCATTGTGCCTTTTCTATTTAATTGCGATGAAATTTGTTTGTTTCACCGTCAATAAGAAGGTCAGAGGGATACAGTAAACATGAAGTGAAGCATCGGAATCTATATCTAGTGTCACAGGAATGGTTCAAATCATAGTCACTAAGAAGAGTCAGTCTTCTTGTCCTTAAGTGCGCATTGTGCCTTTTGTATTTAATTCCGATGCAATTTCTGTGTATCTTCGTCAATAAGAAGATCCAAGGGATACAGTAAACCTGAAGTGATGCATCGGAATCTATAACTAGTGTCACAGGAATGGTTCAAAACATAGACAGTAAGAAGAGTCTGTCTTCATGTACTTATGTCGGCATTGTGCCTTTTGTATCTAATTCCGATGCAATTTCTGTGTTTCAACGTCAATACGAAGGTCCAAGGGATACAGTAAACCTGAAGTGAAGCAACGGAATCTATAACTAGTGTCACAGGAATGGTTCAAAGCATAGTCAGTAACAAGAGTCAATCTTCTTGTACCTACTTTGGCATTGTGCCTTATCTATTTAATTCCGATGCAATTTCGGTGATTCATCGTCAATAAGAAGGTCAGAAGGATACAGTAAACCTGAAGTGAAGCATCGGAATCAAAAAAGTGGTGTCACAGGAATGGTTCAAAACATAGACAGTAAGAAGAGTCAGTCTTCTAGCACTTAAGTCGGCATTGTACCTTTTCTATATAATTCCGATGCAATTTCTGTGTTTCATCGTCAATAAGAAGGTCAGAGGGATACAGTAAACCTACAAGTGAAGCATCGGAATCTATAACTAGTGTCATAGAAATGGTTCAAAACATAGTCAGTAAGAAGAGTCAGTCTTTTTGTACTTAAGTCGGCATTGTGCCTTTTGTATTTATTTCACATGTAATTTTTGTGTTTCATCGTCAATAAGAAGGTCCAAATGATACAGTAAACCGGAGGTGAAGCATCGGAATCTATAACTGGTGTCACAGGAATGGTTCTAAACATATATAGTAAGAAGAGTCAGTCTTCTTGTACTTAAGTCGGCATTGTGCCTTTAGTATCTATTTCCGATGCAATTTCTGTGTTCCATCGTCAATAAGAAGAACCAAGGGATTAAGCAAACCTGAAGTGAAGCATCGGAATCTATAACTAGTGTCACAGGAATGGTTCAGAACATAGTCAGTGAGACGAATCAGTCTTCATATACTTAAGTCGGCATTGTGCCTTTTGTATTTAATTCCGATGCAATATCATTGTTTCATCGTCATTAAGAAGTGCCAAGGGAAACAGTAAACCTGAAGTGAAGCATCGGAATCTATAACTAGCGTCAATGGAATTTTTCAAACATAGACAGTAGGAAGAGTCAGTCTTCTTGTACTTAAGTCGGCATTGTGCCTTTTGTATTTAATTCCGAGGCAATTCCTGTGTTTCATCGTCAATAAGAAGGTCCAAGGGATTGAGCAAACCTGAAGTGAAGCATCGGAATCTATAACTAGTGTCACAGAAATGGTTCAAAACATAGGCAGTAAGAAGAGTCAGTCTTCTTGTACTTAAGTCGGCATTGTGCCTTTTCTATATAATTCCGATGCAATTTCTGTGTTTCATCGTCTATAAGAAGGTCAGAGGGATACAGTGAACCTAAAGTGAAGCATCGGAATCTATAACTTGTGTCACAGGAATGGTTCAAAACATAGTCAGTAAGAAGAGTCAGTCTTTTTGTACTTAAGTCGGCATTGTGCCTTTTGAATTTATTTCAGATGTAATTTCTGTGTTTCATCGTCAATAAGAAGGTCAAAATGATACAGTAAACTGGAGGTGAAGCATCGGAATCTATAACTGGTGTCACAGGAATGGTTCTAAACGTATATAGTAAGAAGAGTCAGTCTTCTTGTACTTAAGTCGGCATTGCGCCTTTAGTATTGATTTCCGATGCAATTTCTGTGTTCCATCGTCAATAAGAAGGTCCAAGGGATTGAGCAAACCTGAAGTGAAGCATCGGAATCTCTAACTAGAGTCACAGGAATGGTTCAAAACATAGTCAGTAAGAAGAGTCAGTCGTCATGTACTTATGTCGGCATTGTGCCATTTATATTTAATTCCGATGCAATTTCTGTGTTTCATCGTCAATAAGAAGGTCCAAGGGATAGAGTAACCTGAGGTGAAGCAACGGAATCTATAACTAGTGTGACCGGAATGGTTCAAAACATAGTCAGTAAAAAGAGTCAGTCTTCTTGTACTTAAGTCGGCATTGTGCCTTTTGTATTTAATACCGATGCAATTTCATTGTTTCATCGTCAATAAGAAGATCCAAGGGAAACAGTAAACCTGAAGTGAAGCATCGGAATCTACAACTAGTGTCAATGGAATGGTTCAAACATAGACAGTAGGAAGAGTCTGTCTTCTTGTACTTAAGTCGGCATTGTGCCTTTTGTATTTAATCCCGAGGCAATTCCTGTGTTTCATCGTCAATAAGAAGGTTCAAGGGATACAGTAAACCTGAAGTGAAGCATCGGAATCTATAACTAGTGTCACAGAAATGGTTCAAAACAAAGACAGTAAGAAGAGTCAGTCTTCTTGTACTTAAGTCGTCATTGTGCATTTTGTATTTATTTCCGATGCAATTTCTGTGATTCATCGTCAATAAGAAGGTCAGAGGGATATAGTAAACCTGAAGTGAAGCTTTGGAATCTCTAACTAGTGTCACAGGAATGGTTCAAAACATAGACAGTAAGAAGAGTCAGTCTAATTGTACTTGAGTCGGCATTGTGCGATTTGTATTAAATTCCGATGCAATTTCTGTGCTTCATCGTCAATAAGAAGGTCCAAGGGATACAGTAAACCTGATGTGAAGCATCGGAGTCTATAACTAGTGTCACAGGAATGGTTCGAAACATAGTCAGTATGAAGAGTCAGTCTTCTTGTACTTAAGTCGGCATTGTGCAATTTGTATTTAATTCCGATGCAATTTCATTGTATCATCGACAATAAGAAGTTCCAAGGGAAACAGTAAACCTGAAGTGAAGCATCGGAATCTATAACTAGTGTCAATGGAATGGTTCAAACATAGACAGGGGGAAGAGTCAGTCTTCTTGTACTTAAGTCGGCAATGTGCGTTTTGTATTTAATTCCGAGGCAATTTCTGTGTTTCATCGCCAATAAGAAGGTCCAAGGGATAAAAAAAACCTGAAGTGAAGCATCGGAATCTATAACTAGTGTCACAGGAATGGATCAAAGCATTGACAGTAAGAAGAGTCAGTCTTCTTGAACTGAAGTCGGCATTCTGCCCTTTCTATTTAATTCCGATACAATTTCTGTGTTTCATCGTCAATAAGAAGGTCAGAGGGATACAGTAACCCTGAAGTGAAGCATCGGAATCTATAACTAGTGTCACAGAAATGGTTCAAAACATAGACAGTAAGAAGAGACAGTCTTCTTGTACTTAAGTCGGCATTTTGCATTTTATATTCAATTCCGATGCAATTTCTGTGTTGCATCGTCAATAAGGAGGTTAGTGGGATACAGTAAACCTGAAGTGCAGCATCGGAATCTATAACTAGTGTAACAGGAATGGTTCAAAACATAGACAGTAAGAAGAGTCAGTCATCTTGAACTTGAGTCGGCATTGTGCCTTTTCTATTAAACTCTGATGCAATTTCTGTGTTTCATCGTCAATAAGAAGGTCCAAGGGACACAGTAAAACCTGTGGTGAAGCATCGGAATATATAACTAGTGTCACAGGAATGGTTCAAAACATAGACAGTAAGAAGAGTCAGTCTTCTTGTACTTAAGTCGGCATTGTGCCTTTTCTATTCAATTCCGATTCAATTTCTGTGATTCATCGTCAATTAGAAGGTCAGAGGGATACAGTAAACCTGAAGTGAAGCATCGGAATCTATAACTAGTGTCACAGGAATGGTTCAAAACGTAGACAGTAGGTAGAGTCAGTCTTCTTGTACATAAGTCGGCATTGTGCCTTTTGTATTTAATTCCGATGCAATTTCTGTGTTTCATCGTCAATAAGAAGGTCCAAGGGATACAGTAAACCTGAAGTGAAGCATCGGAATCTATAACTAGTGTCACAGTAATGGTTCAAAACATAGGCAGTAAGAAGAGTCAGTCTTCTTGTACTTAAGTCTGCATTGTGCCTTTTCTATATAATTCCGATGCAATTTCTGTGTTTCACCGTCAATAAGAAGGTCAGAGGGATACAGTAAACCTGAAGTTAAGCAACGGAATCTATAACTAGTGTCACAGGAATGGTTCAAAACATAGTCAGTAACAAGAGTCAGTCTTCTTGTACCTACTTCGGCATTGTGCCTTATCTATTTAATTCCGATGCAGTTTCGGTGATTCATCGTCAATACGAAGGTCAGAGGGATACAGTAAACCTGAAGTGAAGCATCGGAATCTAAAAGTGGTGTCACAGGAATGGTTCAAAAAATAGACAGTAAGAAGAGTCTGTCTTCATGTACTTATGTCGGCATTGTGCCTTTTGTATCTAATTCCGATGCAATTTCTGTGTTTCATCGTCAATAAGAAGGTCCAAGGGACACAGTAAACCTGAAGTGAAGCAACGGAATCTGTAACTAGTGTCACAGGAATGGTTCAAAACATAGTCAGTAACAAGAGTCAGTCTTCTTGTACCTACTTCGGCATCGTGCCTTATCTATTCAATTCCGATTCAATTTCTGTGATTCATCGTCAATTAGAAGGTCAGAGGGATACAGTAATCCTGAAGTGAAGCATCGGAATCTATAACTAGTGTCACAGGAATGGTTCAAAACGTAGACAGTAGGTAGAGTCAGTCTTCTTGTACATAAGTCGGCATTGTGCCTTTTGTATTTAATTCCGATGCAATTTCTGTGTTTCATCGTCAATAAGAAGGTCCAAGGGATACAGTAAACCTGAAGTGAAGCATCGGAATCTATAACTAGTGTCACAGAAATGGTTCAAAACATATACAGTAAGAAGAGTCAGTCTTCTTGTATTTAATTCCGATGCAATTTCTGTGTTTCATCGTCAATAAGAAGGTCAGAGGGATACAGTAAACCTGAAGTGAAGCATCGGAATCTATAACTAGTGTCACAGTAATGGTTCAAAACATAGGCAGTAAGAAGAGTCAGTCTTCTTGTACTTAAGTCAGCATTGTGCCTTTAGTATCTATTTCCGATGCAATTTCTGTGTTCCATCGTCAATAAGAAGGACCAAGGGATTGAGCAAACCTGAAGTGAAGCATCGGAATCTATAACTTGTGTCACAGGAATGGTTCAGAACATAGTCAGTGAGAAGAATCAGTCTTCATATACTTAAGTCGGCATTGTGCCTTTTGTATTTAATTCCGATGCAATTTCATTGTTTCATCGTCATTAGGAAGTGCCAAGGGAAACAGTAAACCTGAAGTGAAGCATCGGAATCTATAACTAGTGTCAATGGAATTTTTCAAACATAGACAGTAGGAAGAGTCAGTCGTCTTGTACTTAAGTCGGCATTGTGCCTTTTGTATTTAATTCCGAGGCAATTCCTGTGTTTCATCGTCAATAAGAAGGTCCAAGGGATTGAGCAAACCTGAAGTGAAGCATCGGAATCTATAACTAGTGTCACAGAAATGGTTCAAAACATAGGCAGTAAGAAGAGTCAGTCTTCTTGTACTTAAGTCGGCATTGTGCCTTTAGTATCTATTTCCGATGCAATTTCTGTGTTCCATCGTCAATAAGAAGGACCAAGGGATTGAGCAAACCTGAAGTGAAGCATCGGAATCTATAACTAGTGTCACAGAAATGGTTCAAAACATAGGCAGTAAGAAGAGTCAGTCTTCTTGTACTTAAGTCGGCATTGTGCATTTTGTGTTTAATTCCGATGCAATTTCTGTGTTTCATCTTCAATACGAAGGTCAGAGGGATACAGTAAACCCGAAGTGAAGCATCGGAATCTATAACTAGTGTCACAGGAATGGTTCAAAACATAGTCAGTAAGAAGAGTCAGTCTTTTTGTACTTAAGTCGGCATTGTGCCTTTTGAATTTATTTCAGATGTAATTTCTGTGTTTCATCGTCAATAAGAAGGTCAAAATGATACAGTAAACTGGAGGTGAAGCATTGGAATCTATAACTGGTGTCACAGGAATGGTTCTAAACGTATATAGTAAGAAGAGTCAGTCTTCTTGTACTTAAGTCGGCATTGCGCCTTTAGTATTGATTTCCGATGCAATTTCTGTGTTCCATCGTCAATAAGAAGGTCCAAGGGATTGAGCAAACCTGAAGTGAAGCATCGGAATCTCTAACTAGTGTCACAGGAATGGTTCAAAACATAGTCAATAAGAAGAGTCAGTCGTCATGTACTTATGTCGGCATTGTGCCATTTGTATTTAATTCCGATGCAATTTCTGTGTTTCATCGTCAATAAGAAGGTCCAAGGGATAGAGTAACCTGAGGTGAAGCAACGGAATCTATAACTAGTGTGACCGGAATGGTTCAAAACATAGTCAGTAAAAAGAGTCAGTCTTCTTGTACTTAAGTCGGCATTGTGCCTTTTGTATTTAATACCGATGCAATTTCATTGTTTCATCGTCAATAAGAAGATCCAAGGGAAACAGTAAACCTGAAGTGAAGCATCGGAATCTACAACTAGTGCCAATGGAATGGTTCAAACATAGACAGTAGGAAGAGTCAGTCTTCTTGTACTTAAGTCGGCATTGTGCCTTTTGTATTTAATCCCGAGGCAATTCCTGTGTTTCATCGTCAATAAGAAGGTTCAAGGGATACAGTAAACCTGAAGTGAAGCATCGGAATCTATAACTAGTGTCACAGAAATGGTTCAAAACAAAGACAGTAAGAAGAGTCAGTCTTCTTGTACTTAAGTCGTCATTGTGCATTTTGTATTTATTTCCGATGCAATTTCTGTGATTCATCGTCAATATGAAGGTCAGAGGGATGCAGTAAACCTGAAGTGAAGCTTTGGAATCTCTAACTAGTGTCACAGGAATGGTTCAAAACATAGACAGTAAGAAGAGTCAGTCTACTTGTACTTGAGTCTTCATTGTGCGATTTGTATTATATTCCGATGCAATTTCTGTGCTTCATCGTCAATAAGAAGGTCCAAGGGATACAGTAAACCTGATGTGAAGCATCGGAGTCTATAACTTGTGTCACAGGAATGGTTCGAAACATAGTCAGTATGAAGAGTCAGTCTTCTTGTACTTAAGTCGGCATTGTGCCTTTTGTATTTAATTCCGATGCAATTTCATTGTATCATCGACAATAAGAAGTTCCAAGGGAAACAGTAAGCCTGAAGTGAAGCATCGGAATCTATAACTAGTGTCAATGGAATGGTTCAAACATAGACAGTGGGAAGAGTCAGTCTTCTTGTACTTAAGTCGTCAATGTGCGTTTTGTATTTAATTCCGAATCAATTTCTGTGTTTCATCGCCAATAAGAAGGTCCAAGGGATAAAAAAACCTGAAGTGAAGCATCGGAATCTATAACTAGTGTCACAGGAATGGATCAAAGCATTGACAGTAAGAAGAGTCAGTCTTCTTGAACTGAAGTCGGCATTCTGCCCTTTCTATTTAATTCCGATACAATTTCTGTGCTTCATCGTCAATAAGAAGGTCAGAGGGATACAGTAACCCTGAAGTGAAGCATCGGAATCTATAACTAGTGTCACAGGAATGGTTCAAAACGTAGACAGTAGGTAGAGTCAGTCTTCTTGTACATAAGTCGGCATTGTGCCTTTTGTATTTAATTCCGATGCAATTTCTGTGTTTCATCGTCAATAAGAAGGTCCAAGGGATACAGTAAACCTGAAGTGAAGCATCGGAATCTATAACTAGTGTCACAGAAATGGTTCAAAACATATACAGTAAGAAGAGTCAGTCTTCTTGTATTTAATTCCGATGCAATTTCTGTGTTTCATCGTCAATAAGAAGGTCAGAGGGATACAGTAAACCTGAAGTGAAGCATCGGAATCTATAACTAGTGTCACAGTAATGGTTCAAAACATAGGCAGTAAGAAGAGTCAGTCTTCTTGTACTTAAGTCTGCATTGTGCCTTTTCTATATAATTCCGATGCAATTTCTGTGTTTCACCGTCAATAAGAAGGTCAGAGGGATACAGTAAACCTGAAGTTAAGCAACGGAATCTATAACTAGTGTCACAGGAATGGTTCAAAACATAGTCAGTAACAAGAGTCAGTCTTCTTGTACCTACTTCGGCATTGTGCCTTATCTATTTAATTCCGATGCAATTTCGGTGATTCATCGTCAATACGAAGGTCAGAGGGATACAGTAAACCTGAAGTGAAGCATCGGAATCTAAAAGTGGTGTCACAGGAATGGTTCAAAAAATAGACAGTAAGAAGAGTCTGTCTTCATGTACTTATGTCGGCATTGTGCCTTTTGTATCTAATTCCGATGCAATTTCTGTGTTTCATCGTCAATAAGAAGGTCCAAGGGACACAGTAAACCTGAAGTGAAGCAACGGAATCTATAACTAGTGTCACAGGAATGGTTCAAAACATAGTCAGTAACAAGAGTCAGTCTTCTTGTACCTACTTCGGCATTGTGCCTTATCTATTTAATTCCGATGCAATTTCGGTGATTCATCGTCAATAAGAAGGTCAGAGGGATACAGTAAACCTGAAGTGAAGCATCGGAATCTAAAAGTGGTGTCACAGGAATTGTTCAAAACATGGACAGTAAGAAGAGTCAGTCTTCTAGCACTTAAGTCGGCATTGTACCTTTTCTATATAATTCCGATGCAATTTCTGTGCTTCATCGTCAATAAGAAGGTCAGAGGGATACAGTAAACCTGAAGTGAAGCATCGGAATTTATAACTAGTGTCATAGAAATGGTTCAAAACATAGTCAGTAAGAAGAGTCAGTCTTTTTATACTTAAGTCGCCATTGTGCCTTTTGTATTTATTTCACATGTAATTTTTGTGTTTCATCGTCAATAAGAAGGTCCAAATGATACAGTAAACCGGAGGTGAAGCATCGGAATCTATAACTGGTGTCACAGGAATGGTTCTAAACATATATAGTAAGCTGAGTCAGTCTTCTTGTACTTAAGTCGGCATTGTGCCTTTAGTATCTATTTCCGATGCAATTTCTGTGTTCCATCGTCAATAAGAAGGACCAAGGGATTGAGCAAACCTGAAGTGAAGCATCGGAATCTATAACTAGTGTCACAGGAATGGTTCAAAACATAGCCAGTAAGAAGAGTCAGTCTTCTTGTACTTAAGTCGGCTTTATGCCTTTCGTATTTAATTCCGATGCAATTTCTGTGTTTCATCGTCAATAAGAAGGTCCAAGGGATATAGTAATCCTGAAGTGAAGCATCGGAATCTATAACTAGTGTCACAGGAATGGTTCAATACATAGTCAGTGAGAAGAGTGAGTCTTCTTGTACTTAAGTCGGCATTGTGCCTCTTCTATTTAATTCCGATGCAATTTCTGTGTTTCATCGTCAATAAGAAGGTCCAAGGGATACAGTAAACCTGGAGTGAAGCATCGGAATCTATAACTAGTGTCACAGGAATGGTTCAAAACATAGACAGTATGAAGAGTCAGTCTTCTTGTACTTAAGTCGGCATTGTGCCTTTTCTATTTAATTGCGATGAAATTTGTTTGTTTCACCGTCAATAAGAAGGTCAGAGGGATACAGTAAACATGAAGTGAAGCATCGGAATCTATATCTAGTGTCACAGGAATGGTTCAAATCATAGTCACTAAGAAGAGTCAGTCTTCTTGTCCTTAAGTGCGCATTGTGCCTTTTGTATTTAATTCCGATGCAATTTCTGTGTATCATCGTCAATAAGAAGATCCAAGGGATACAGTAAACCTAAAGTGATGCATCGGAATCTATAACTAGTGTCACAGGAATGGTTCAAAACATAGACAGTAAGAAGATTCTGTCTTCATGTACTTATGTCGGCATTGTGCCTTTTGTATCTAATTCCGATGCAATTTCTGTGTTTCAACGTCAATAAGAAGGTCCAAGGGATACAGTAAACCTGAAGTGAAGCAACGGAACCTATAACTAGTGTCACAGGAATGGTTCAAAACATATTCAGTAACAAGAGTCAATCTTCTTGTACCTACTTTGGCATTGTGCCTTATCTATTTAATTCCGATGCAATTTCGGTGATTCATCGTCAATAAGAAGGTCAGAGGGATACAGTAAACCTGGAGTGAAGCATCGGAATCTATAACTAGTGTCACAGGAATGGTTCAAAACATAGACAGTAAGAAGAGTCAGTCTTCTTGTACTTAAGTCGGCATTGTGCCTTTTCTATTTAATTGCGATGAAATTTGTTTGTTTCACCGTCAATACGAAGGTCAGAGGGATACAGTAAACATGAAGTGAAGCATCGGAATCTATATCTAGTGTCACAGGAATGGTTCAAATCATAGTCACTAAGAAGAGTCAGTCTTCTTTTCCATAAGTGCGCATTGTGCCTTTTGTATTTAATTCCGATGCAATTTCTGTGTATGATCGTCAATAAGAAGATCCAAGGGATACAGTAAACCTGAAGTGATGCATCGGAATCTATACCTAGTGTCATAGAAATGGTTCAAAACATAGTCAGTAAGAAGAGTCAGTCTTTTTGTACTTAAGTCGGCATTGTGCCTTTTGTATTTATTTCACATGTAATTTTTGTGTTTCATCGTCAATAAGAAGGTCCAAATGATACAGTAAACCGGAGGTGAAGCATCGGAATCTATAACTGGTGTCACAGGAATGGTTCTAAACATATATAGTAAGAAGAGTCAGTCTTCTTGTACTTAAGTCGGCATTGTGCCTTTAGTATCTATTTCCGATGCAATTTCTGTGTTCCATTGTCAATAAGAAGGACCAAGGGATTGAGCAAACCTGAAGTGAACCATCGGAATCTATAACTAGTATCACAGGAATGGTTCAGAACATAGTCAGTGAGAAGAATCAGTCTTCATATACTTAAGTCGGCATTGTGCCTTTTGTATTTAATTCCGATGCAATTTCATTGTTTCATCGTCATTAAGAAGTGCCAAGGGAAACAGTAAACCTGAAGTGAAGCATCGGAATCTATAACTAGTGTCAATGGAATTTTTCAAACATAGACAGTAGGAAGAGTCAGTCTTCTTGTACTTAAGTCGGCATTGTGCCATTTGTATTTAATTCCGAGGCAATTCCTGTGTTTCATCGTCAATAAGAAGGTCCAAGGGATAGAGTAAACCTGTAGTGAAGCATCGGAATCTATAACTAGTGTCACAGGAATGGTTCAAAACATAGACAGTAAGAAGTGTCAGTCTGCTTGTACTTAAGGCGGCATTGTGCCTTATCTATTTAATTCCGATGCAATTTCGGTGTTTCATCGTCAATAAGAAGGTCAAAGGGATACAGTAAATCTGAAGTGAAGCATCGGAATCTAAAACTAGTGTCACAGGAATGGTTCAAAACATAGACAGTAAGAAGAGGCAGTCTTCTTGCACTTAAGTCGGCATTGTGCATTTTCTATTTAATTCCGATGCAATTTCTGTGCTTCATCGTCAATAAGAAGGTCAGAGGGATACAGTGAACCTGAAGTGAAGCATCGGAATCTATAACTAGTGTCACAGAAATGGTTCGAAACATAGACACTAAGAAGAGTCAGTCTTCTTGTACTTAAGTCGGCATTGTGCCTTTTGTATTTAATTCCGATGCAATTTCTGTGTTTCATCGTCAATAAGAAGGTCAGAGGGATACAGTAAACCTGAAGTGAAGCATCGGAATCTATAACTAGTGTCACAGGAATGGTTCAAAGCATAGGAAGTAAGAAGAGTCAGTCTTCTTGTACCTACTTCGGCATTGTGCCTTATCTATTTCATTCCGATGCAATTTCGGTGATTCATCGTCAATAAGAAGGTCAGAGGGATACAGTAAACCTGAAGTGAAGCATCGGAATCTAAAAGTGGTGTCACAGGAATTGTTCAAAACACGGACAGTAAGAAGAGTCAGTCTTCTAGCACTTAAGTCGGCATTGTACCTTTTCTATATAATTCCGATGCAATTTCTGTGCTTCATCGTCAATAAGAAGGTCAGAGGGATACAGTAAACCTGAAGTGAAGCATCGGAATTTATAACTAGTGTCATAGAAATGATTCAAAACATAGTCAGTAAGAAGAGTCAGTCTTTTTATACTTAAGTCGGCATTGTGCCTTTTGTATTTATTTCACATGTAATTTTTGTGTTTCATCGTCAATAAGAAGGTCCAAATGATACAGTAAACCGGAGGTGAAGCATCGGAATCTATAACTGGTGTCACAGGAATGGTTCTAAACATATATAGTAAGCTGAGTCAGTCTTCTTGTACTTAAGTCGGCATTGTGCCTTTAGTATCTATTTCCGATGCAATTTCTGTGTTCCATCGTCAATAAGAAGGACCAAGGGATTGAGCAAACCTGAAGTGAAGCATCGGAATCTATAACTAGTGTCACAGGAATGGTTCAAAACATAGCCAGTAAGAAGAGTCAGTCTTCTTGTACTTAAGTCGGCTTTATGCCTTTCGTATTTAATTCCGATGCAATTTCTGTGTTTCATCGTCAATAAGAAGGTCCAAGGGATACAGTAATCCTGAAGTGAAGCATCGGAATCTATAACTAGTGTCACAGGAATGGTTCAATACATAGTCAGTGAGAAGAGTGAGTCTTCTTGTACTTAAGTCGGCATTGTGCCTCTTCTATTTAATTCCGATGCAATTTCTGTGTTTCATCGTCAATAAGAAGGTCCAAGGGATACAGTAAACCTGGAGTGAAGCATCGGAATCTATAACTAGTGTCACAGGAATGGTTCAAAACATAGACAGTAAGAAGAGTCAGTCTTCTTGTACTTAAGTCGGCATTGTGCCTTTTCTATTTAATTGCGATGAAATTTGTTTGTTTCACCGTCAATAAGAAGGTCAGAGGGATACAGTAAACATGAAGTGAAGCATCGGAATCTATATCTAGTGTCACAGGAATGGTTCAAATCATAGTCACTAAGAAGAGTCAGTCTTCTTGTCCTTAAGTGCGCATTGTGCCTTTTGTATTTAATTCCGATGCAATTTCTGTGTATCATCGTCAATAAGAAGATCCAAGGGATACAGTAAACCTGAAGTGATGCATCGGAATCTATAACTAGTGTCACAGGAATGGTTCAAAACATAGACAGTAAGAAGATTCTGTCTTCATGTACTTATGTCGGCATTGTGCCTTTTGTATCTAATTCCGATGCAATTTCTGTGTTTCAACGTCAATAAGAAGGTCCAAGGCACACAGTAAACCTGAAGTGAAGCAACGGAACCTATAACTAGTGTCACAGGAATGGTTCAAAACATAGTCAGTAACAAGAGTCAATCTTCTTGTACCTACTTTGGCATTGTGCCTTATCTATTTAATTCCGATGCAATTTCGGTGATTCATCGTCAATAAGAAGGTCAGAGGGATACAGTAAACCTGGAGTGAAGCATCGGAATCTATAACTAGTGTCACAGGAATGGTTCAAAACATAGACAGTAAGAAGAGTCAGTCTTCTTGTACTTAAGTCGGCATTGTGCCTTTTCTATTTAATTGCGATGAAATTTGTTTGTTTCACCGTCAATACGAAGGTCAGAGGGATACAGTAAACATGAAGTGAAGCATCGGAATCTATATCTAGTGTCACAGGAATGGTTCAAATCATAGTCACTAAGAAGAGTCAGTCTTCTTTTCCATAAGTGCGCATTGTGCCTTTTGTATTTAATTCCGATGCAATTTCTGTGTATGATCGTCAATAAGAAGATCCAAGGGATACAGTAAACCTGAAGTGATGCATCGGAATCTATACCTAGTGTCATAGAAATGGTTCAAAACATAGTCAGTAAGAAGAGTCAGTCTTTTTGTACTTAAGTCGGCATTGTGCCTTTTGTATTTATTTCACATGTAATTTTTGTGTTTCATCGTCAATAAGAAGGTCCAAATGATACAGTAAACCGGAGGTGAAGCATCGGAATCTATAACTGGTGTCACAGGAATGGTTCTAAACATATATAGTAAGAAGAGTCAGTCTTCTTGTACTTAAGTCGGCATTGTGCCTTTAGTATCTATTTCCGATGCAATTTCTGTGTTCCATTGTCAATAAGAAGGACCAAGGGATTGAGCAAACCTGAAGTGAACCATCGGAATCTATAACTAGTATCACAGGAATGGTTCAGAACATAGTCAGTGAGAAGAATCAGTCTTCATATACTTAAGTCGGCATTGTGCCTTTTGTATTTAATTCCGATGCAATTTCATTGTTTCATCGTCATTAAGAAGTGCCAAGGGAAACAGTAAACCTGAAGTGAAGCATCGGAATCTATAACTAGTGTCAATGGAATTTTTCAAACATAGACAGTAGGAAGAGTCAGTCTTCTTGTACTTAAGTCGGCATTGTGCCATTTGTATTTAATTCCGAGGCAATTCCTGTGTTTCATCGTCAATAAGAAGGTCCAAGGGATAGAGTAAACCTGTAGTGAAGCATCGGAATCTATAACTAGTGTCACAGGAATGGTTCAAAACATAGACAGTAAGAAGTGTCAGTCTGCTTGTACTTAAGGCGGCATTGTGCCTTATCTATTTAATTCCGATGCAATTTCGGTGTTTCATCGTCAATAAGAAGGTCAAAGGGATACAGTAAATCTGAAGTGAAGCATCGGAATCTAAAACTAGTGTCACAGGAATGGTTCAAAACATAGACAGTAAGAAGAGTCAGTCTTCTTGCACTTAAGTCGGCATTGTGCATTTTCTATTTAATTCCGATGC
Organism: Schistocerca americana; assembly: GCF_021461395.2. NCBI lineage: Eukaryota > Metazoa > Arthropoda > Insecta > Orthoptera > Acrididae > Schistocerca > Schistocerca americana. Next base: position 2,155,310 of record NW_025726104.1, read on the forward strand.
AATTTCTGTGCTTCATCGTCAATAAGAAGGTCAGAGGGATACAGTGAACCTGAAGTGAAGCATCGGAATCTATAACTAGTGTCACAGAAATGGTTCGAAACATAGACACTAAGAAGAGTCAGTCTTCTTGTACTTAAGTCGGCATTGTGCCTTTTGTATTTAATTCCGATGCAATTTCTGTGTTTCATCGTCAATAAGAAGGTCAGAGGGATACAGTAAACCTGAAGTGAAGCATCGGAATCTATAACTAGTGTCACAGGAATGGTTCAAAGCATAGGAAGTAAGAAGAGTCAGTCTTCTTGTCCTTAAGTCGGCATTGTGCCTTTTGTATTTAATTCCGAAGCAATTTCTGTGTTTCATCGTCAATAAGAAGGTCCAAGGGATACAGTAAACCTGGAGTGTAGCATCGGAATCTATAACTAGTGTCACAGGAATGGTTCTCAACGTAGACAGTAAGAAGAGTCAGCCTTCTTGTACTAACGTCGGCATTGTGCCTATTGTATTTAATTCCGATGCAATTTCTGTGTTTCATCGTCAATAAGAAGGTCCAAGGGATACAGCAAACCTGAAGTGAAGCATCGGAATCTATAACTAGTGTCACAGGAATGGTTCAAAACATAGACAGTAAGAAGAGTCAGTCTTCATGTACTTAAGTCGGCATTGTGCCTTTTGTATTTAATTCCGATGCAATTTCATTGTTTCTTCGTCAATAAGAAGTTCCAAGGGAAACAGGGAACCTGGAGTGAAGCATCGGAATCTATAACTAGTGTCACAGGAATGGTTCTCAACATAGACAGTAAGAAGAGTCAGCCTTCTTGTACTTAAGTCGGCTTTGTGCCTTTTGTATTCAATTCCGATGCAATATCTGTGTTTCATCGTCAATAAGATGGTGAGAGGTTTACAGTAACCCTGAAGTGAAGCATCGGAATCTGTAACTAGTGTCACAGAAATGGTTCAAAACATAGACAGTAAGTAGAGTCAGTCTTCTTGTACTTAAGTCGGCATTGTGCATTTTGTATTTAATTCCGATGCAATCTCTGTGTTTCATCGTCATTAAGAAGGTCAGAGGGATACAGCAAACCTGAAGTGAAGCATCAGAATCTATAACTAGTGTCAAAGGAATGGTTCAAATCATAGACTGTAAGAAGAGTCAGTCTTCTTGTACATGAGTCGGCATTGTTGCTTTTGTATTTAATTCCGATGCAATTTCGGTGTTTCATCGTCAATAAGAAGGTCCAAGGGATACAGTAAACCTGAAGTGAAGCATAGGAATCTATAACTAGTGTCACAGGAATGGTTCAAAACATAGTCAGTAAGAAGAGTCAGACTTCATGTACTTAAGTCGGCAGTGTGCCTTTTGTATTTAATTCCGATGCAATTTCATTGTTTCATCGTCAATAAGAAGGTGCAAGGGATACAGAAAACCTGAAGTGAAGTATCGGAATCTGTAACTATTGTCAATGGAATGTTTCAAACATAGACAGTAGGAAGAGTCAGTCTTCTTGTACTTAAGTCTGCATTGTGCCTTTTGCATTTAATTCCGAGGCAATTTCTGTGTATTATCGTCAATAAGAAGGTCCAAGGGATACAGTAAACCTGAAGTGAAGCATCGGAATCTATAACTAGTGTCAGAAATGGATCAAATCATAGACAGTAAGAAGAGTCAGTCTTCTTGTACTTAAGTCAGCATTGTGCCTTTTGTATTTAATTCCGATGCAATTTCTGGGTTTCATCGTCAATAAGAAGGTAAGAGGGATTCAGTAAACCTGAAGTGAATCATCGGAATCTATAACTAGTGTCACTGAAATGGTTCAAAACATAGACAGTAAGAAGAGTCAGTCTTCTTGTACTTAAGTCGGCATTGTGCCTTTTGTATTTAATTCCGATGCAATTTCTGTGTTTCATCGTCAATAAGAAGGTCAGAGGGATACAGTAAACCTGAAGTGAAGCATCGGAATCTATAACTAGTGTCACAGGAATGGTTCAAAACGCAGACAGTAGGTATAGTCAGTCTTCTTGTACATAAAACGGCATTGTGCCTTTTGTATTTAATTCCGATGCAATTTCTGTGTTTCATCGTCAATAAGAGGGTCCAAGGAATACAGTAAACCTGAAGTGAAGCATCGGAATCTATAACTAGTGTCACAGGAATGGTTCATAACATAGACAGTTAGAAGAGTTAATCTTCTTGTACTTAAGCCGGTATTGTGCCTTTTCTATTCAATTCCGATGCAATTTCTGTGTTTCATCGTCAATAAGAAGGTCAGAGGGATGCAGTAACCGTGAAGTGAAGCATCGGAATCTATAACTAGTGTCACAGGAATGGTTCAAAACGTAGTCAGTAAGAAGAGTCAGTCTTTTTGTACTTAAGTCGGCATTGTGCCTTTTGTATTTATTTCCGATGTAATATCTGTGTTTCATCGTTAATATGAAGGTCCTAATGATACAGTAAACCTGAAGTGAAGCATCGGAATCCATAACTAGTGTCACAGGATTGGTTCAAAACATAGACAGTAAGAGGCTTCAGTCTTCCTATACTTAAGTCGGCATTGTGCCTTTTGTATTTAATTCCGATGCAATTTCTGTGTTTCATCGTCAATAAGCAGGTCAGATGGATACAGTACCCCTAAAGTGAAGCATCGGAATCTATAACTAGTGTCACAAATGGTTCAAAACATAGGCAGTAAGAAGAGTCAGTCTTCTTGTACTTAAGTCGGCATTGTGCATTTTGTATTAAATTCCGATGCAATTTCTGTGTTCCATCGTCAACAAGGAGGTCAGAGGGATACAGTAAACCTGATGTGAAGCATCGGAATCTATAAGTAGTGTCACAGGAATGGTTCAAAACATAGACAGTAAGAAGAGTCAGTCTTCTTGTACTTAAGTCGGCATTGTGCCTTTTCTATATAATTCCGATGCAATTTCTGTGTTTCATCGTCAATAAGAAGGTCAGCGGGATACAGTAAACCTGAAGTGAAGCATCGGAATCTGTAACTAGTGTCGCAGGAATGGTTCAAAACATAGTCAGTAAGAAGAGTCAGTCTTTTTGTACTTAAGTCGGCATTGTGCCTTTTGTATTTATTTCAGATGTACTTTCTGTGTCTCATCGTCAATAAGACGGTCCAAATGATACAGTAAACCTGAAGTGAAGCATCGGAATCTATAACTAGTGTCACAGGAATGGTTCAAAACATATACAGTAAGAAGAGTCAGCCTTTTTGTACTTAAGTGGGCATTGTGCCTTTTGTATTTAATTCCGGTGCAATTTCTGTGTTTCATCGTCAATAAGAAGGTCAGAGGGATACAGTAAACCTGAAGTGAGTCATCGGAATCTATAACTAGTGTCACAGGAATGTTTAAAAACATAGTCAGTAAGAAGAGTCAGTCGTCTTGTCCTTAAGTCAGCATTGTGCCTTTTGTATTTAATTCCGATGCAATTTTTGTGTTTCATCGTCAATAAGAACGTCCAAGGGATACAGTAAACCTGGAGTGTACATCGGAATCTATAACTGGTGTCACAGGAATGGTTCAAAACATAGACAGTAAGAAGATACAGTCTTCTTGTACTTAAGTCGGCATTGTGCCTTTTGTATTTAATTCCGATGCAATTTCTGTGTTTCATCGTCAATAGGAAGGTCCACGGGATACAGTAAACCTGAAGTGAAGCATCGGAATCTAAACTAGTGTCACAGGAATGGTTCAATACATAGTCAGTGAGAAAGGTGAGTCTTCTTATACTTAAGTCGGAATTGTGCCTCTTCTATTTAATTCCGATGCAATTTCTGTGTTTCATTGTCAATAAGATGGTCCAAGGGAGACAGTAAACCTGGAGTGAAGCATCGGAATCTGTAACTAGTGTCACAGGAATGGTTCAAAACATAGACAGTTAGAAGAGTCAGACTTCTTGTACTTAAGTCAGCATTGTGCATTTTGTATTTAATTCCGATGCAATTTCTGTGTTTCATCGTCAATAAGAAGGTCAGAGGGATACAGTAAACCTGAAGCGAAGCATCAGAATCTATAACTAGTGTCACAGGAATGGTTCAAAACATAGACAGTAAGAAGAGTCAGTCTTCTTGTACTTGAGTCGGCACTGTGCCTTTTGTATTAAATTCCGACACAATTTCTGTGTCTCATCGTCAATAAGAGGGTCCAAGGAATACAGTAAACCTGAAGTGAAGCATCGTTCTCTATAACTAGTGTCACAGGAATGGTTCAAAACACAGACAGTTAGAAGAGTCAGTCTTCTTCTACTAAAGTCGGCATTGTGCATTTTGTATTTAATTCCGATGCAATTTCTGTGTTTCATCGTCAATAAGAAAGTCAGAGGGATACAGTAAACCTGAAGTGCAGCACCGGAATCTATAACTAGTGTCACAGGAATGGTTCAAAACGAAGTCAGTAAGAAGAGTCAGTCTTTTTGTACTTAAGTCGGCATTGTGCCTTTTGTATTTAATTCCGATGCAGTTTCTGTCTTTCATCGTGAATAAGCAGGTCAGATGGATACAGTAACCCTGAAGTGAAGCATCAGAATCTATAACTAGTGTCACAGAAATGGTTCAAATCATAGGCAGTAAGAAGAGTCAGTCTTCTTGTACTTAAGTCGGCATTGTGCATTTTGTATTTAATTCCGATGCAATTTTTGTGTTTCATCGTCAATAAGAAGCTCCAAGGGATACAGTAAACCTGGAGTGTACATCGGAATCTATAACTAGTGTCACAGGAATGGTTCAAAACATAGACAGTAAGAAGATACAGTCTTCTTGTACGTAAGTCGGCATTGTGCCTTTTGTATTTAATTCCGATGCAATTTCTGTGTTTCATCGTCAATAAGAAGGTCCACGGGATACAGTAAACCTGAAGTGAAGCATCGGAATCTATAACTAGTGTCACAGGAATGGTTCAATACATAGTCAGTGAGAAGAGTGGGTCTTCTTATACTTAAGTTGGCATTGTGCCTTTTCTATTTATTTCCGATGCAATTTCTGTGTTCATTGTCAATAAGAAGGTCCAAGGGAGACAGTAAACCTGGAGTGAAGCATCGGAAACAATAACTAGTGTCACAGGAATGGTTCAAAACACAGACAGTAAGATGAGTCAGTCTTCTTGTACTTAATTCGGCAGTGTGCCTTTTCTATTTACTTCCGATAAAATTTGTGTGTTTCATCGTCAATAACAAGGTCAGAGGGATACAGTAAACATGAAGTGAAGCATTGGAATCTATAACTAGTGTCACAGGAATGGTTCAAAACAAGTGTCAGTAAGAAGAGTCAGTCTTCTTGTCCTTAAGTGCGCATTGTGCCTTTTGTATTTAACTCCGATGCAATTTCTGGCTATCATCCTCAATAAGAAGTTCCAAGGGATACAGTAAACCTGAAGTGAAGCATCGGAACCTATAACTAGTGTCACAGGAATGGTTCAAAACTTAGACAGTAAGAAGAGTCAGTCTACATGTACTTATGTCGGCATTGTGCCTTATGTATTTGGTTCCGATGCAATTTCTGTATTTCATCGTCAATAAGAAGGTACATGGGATACAGTAAACCTGAAGTGAAGCAACGGAATCTATAACTAGTGTCACAGGAATGGTTCAAAACATAGTCAGTAACAAGAGTCAGTCTTCTTGTACCTAAGTCAACATTGTGCCTTTTCTATTTAATTCCGATGCAATTTCTGTGTTTCATTGTCAATAAGAAGGTCAGAGGGTTACATTAACCCTGAAGTGAAGCATCGGAATCTGTAACTAGTGTCACAGAAATGGTTCAAATCATAGACAGTAAGAAGAGTAAGTCTTCCTGTACTTAAGTCGACATTGTGCATTTTGTATTTAATTCCGATGCAATTTCTGTGTTTCATCGTCAACAAGAAGGTCAGAGGGATACAGTAAACCTGAAGTGAAGCATCGGAATCTGTAACTAGTGTCACAGGAATGGTTCAAAGCATAGACAGTAAGAAGAGTCAGTCTTCTTGTACTTGAGTCGGCTTTGTGGCTTTTGTATTTAATTCCGATGCAATTTCTGTGCTTCATCGTCAATAAGAAGGTCCAAGGGATACAGTAAACCTGAAGTCAAGCATCGTAATCTATAACTAGTGTCACAGGAAAGGTTCAAAACATAGGCAGTAAGAAGAGTCAGTCTTCTTGTCCTTAAGTCGACATTGTGCCGTTTGTATTTAATTCAGATGCAATTTCTGTGTTTCATCGTCAATAAGATGGTCCAAGGGATCCAGTAAACCTGACGTGAAGCATCGGAATCTATAACTAGTGTCACAGGAATGGTTCAAAACATAGTCAGTAATAAGAGTCAGTCCTTATGTACTTAAGTCGGCATTGTGCCTTTTGTATTTAATTCCGATGCAATTTCATTGTTTCATCGTCAATAAGAAGGTCCAAGGGATACAGTAAACCTGAAGTGAAGCATCGGAATCTATAACTAGTGTCAATGGAATGGTTCAAACATAGACAGTAGGAAGAGTCAGTCTTCTTGTACTTAAGTCTGCATTGCGCTCTTTGTATTTAATTCCAAGGCAATTTCTGTGTTTCTTCGTTAATAAGAAGGTCCAAGGGATACAGTAAACCTGAAGTGAAGCATCGGAATCCATAACTACTGTCACAGGAATGGATCAAAGCATAGACAGCAAGAAGAGTCAGTCTTCTTGTACTTAAGTCGGCATTGTGCCTTTTGTATTTAATACCCATGCAATTTTTGTGCTTCATCGTCAATAAGAAGGTCCAAGGGATACAGTAAACCTGAAGTGAAGCATCGGAATCTATAACTAGTGTCACAGGAATGGTTCAATACATAGTCAGTGAGAAGAGTGAGTCTTCTTATACTTAAATAGGCATTGTGCCTTTTATATTTAATTCCGATGCAATTTCTGTGTTTCATTGTCAATAAGAAGGTCCAAGGGAGACAGTAAACCTGGAGTGAAGCATCGGAATCTATAACTAGTGTCACAGGAATGGTTCAAAACATAGACAGTAAGAAGAGTCAGTCTTCTTGTACTTAAGTCGGCAGTGTGCCTTTTCTATTTAATTCCGATAAAATTTGTGTGTTTCATCGTCAATAAGAAGGTCAGAGGGATACGGTAAACATGAAGTGAAGCATCGGAATCTATAACTAGTGTCACAGGAATGGTTCAAAACAAGTGTCAGTAAGAAGAGTCAGTCTTCATGTACTTATGTCGGCATTGTGCCATATGTATTTAATTCCGATGCAATTTCTGTGTTTCATCGTCAATAAGAAGGTCCAAGGGATACAGTAAACCTGGAGTGAAGCATCGGAATCTATAAGTAGTGTCACAGGAATGGTTCTCAACGTAGACAGTAAGAAGAGTCAGCCTTCTTGTACTTATGTCGGCATTGTGCCTATTGTATTTAATTCCGATGCAATTTCTGTGTTTCATCGTCAATAAGAAGGTCCAAGGGATACAGCAAACCTGAAGTGAAGCATCGGAATCTATAACTAGTGTCACAGGAATGGTTCAAAACATAGACAGTAAGAAGAGTCAGTCTTCATGTACTTAAGTCGGCATTGTGCCTTTTGTATTTAAATCCGATGCAATTTAATTGTTTCTTCGTCAATAAGAAGTTCCAAGGGAAACAGTAAACCTGGAGTGAAGCATCGGAATCTATAACTAGTGTCACAGGAATGGTTCTCAACATAGGCAGTAAGAAGAGTCACCCTTCTTGTACTTAAGTCGGCATTGTGCCTTTTGTATTCAGTTCCGATGCAATATCTGTGTTTCATCGTCAATAAGAAGGTGAGACGGTTACAGTAACCCTGAAGTGAAGCATCGTAATCTGTAACTAGTGTCACAGAAATGGTTCAAAACATAGACAGTAAGAAGAGTCAGTCTTCTTGTATTTAAGTCGGCATTGTGCATTTTGTATTTAATTCCGATGCAATCTCTGTGTTTCATCGTCAATAAGAAGGTCAGAGGGATACAGTAAACCTGAAGTGAAGCATCAGAATCTATAACTAGTGTCACAGGAATGGTTCAAATCATAGACTGTAAGAAGAGTCAGTCTTCTTGTACATGAGTCGGCATTGTTGCTTTTGTATTTAATTCCGATGCAATTTCTGTGTTTCATCGTCAATAAGAAGGTCCAAGGGATACAGTAAACCTGAAGTGAAGCATAGGAATCTATAACTAGTGTCACAGGAATGGTTCAAAACATAGTCAGTAAGAAGAGTCAGACTTCATGTACTTAAGTCGGCAGTGTGCCTTTTGTATTTAATTCCGATGCAATTCCATTGTTTCATCGTCAATAAGAAGGTGCAAGGGATACAGAAAACCTGAAGTGAAGCATCGGAATCTATAACTATTGTCAATGGAATGATTCAAACATAGACAGTAGGAAGAGTCAGTCTTCTTGTACTTAAGTCTGCATTGTGCCTTTTGTATTTAAATCCGAGGCAATTTCTGTGTATCATCGTCAATAAGAAGGTCCAAGGGATACAGTAAACCTGAAGTGATGCATCGGAATCTATAACTAGTGTCACAGAAATGGATCAAATCATAGACAGTAAGAAGAGTCAGTCTTCTTGTACTTAAGTCAGCATTGTGCCTTTTGTATTTAATTCCGATGCAATTTCTGTGTTTCATCGTCAATAAGAAGGTAAGAGGGATTCAGTAAACCTGAAGTGAAGCATCGGACTCTATAACTAGTGTCACTGAAATGGTTCAAAACTTAGACAGTAAGAAGAATCAGTCTTCTTGTACTTAAGTCGGCATTGTGCATTTTGTATTTAATTCCGATGCAATTTCTGTATTTCATCGTCAATAAGAAGGTCAGAGGGATACAGTAAACCTGAAGTGAAGCATCGGAATCTATAACTAGTGTCACAGGATTGGTTCATAACATAGACAGTAAGAAGAGTCAGTCTTCTTGTACTTGAGTCGGCGTTGTGCCTTTTGTATTAAATTCCGATGCAATTTCTGTGTTTCATCGTCAATAAGAGGGTCCAAGGAATACAGTAAACCTGAAGTGAAGCATCGGAATCTATAACTAGTGTCACAGGAATGGTTCATAACATAGACAGTTAGAAGAGTCAATCTTCTTGTACTTAAGTCGGTATTGTGCCTTTTCTATTCAATTCCGATGCAATTTCTGTGTTTCATCGTCAATAAGAAGGTCAGAGGGATACAGTAACCGTGAAGTGAAGCATCGGAATCCATAACTAGTGTCACAGGAATGGTTCAAACCGTAGTCAGTAAGAAGAGTCAATCTTTTTGTACTTAAGTCGGCATTGTGCCTTTTGTATTTATTTCCGATGTAATATCTGAGTTTCATCGTCAATATGAAGGTCCAAATGATACAGTTAACCTGAAGTGAAGCATCGGAATTTATAACTAGTGTCACAGGATTGGTTCAAAACATAGACAGTAAGAAGCGTCAGTCTTCCTTTACTTAAGTCGGCATTGTGCCTTTTGTATTTAATTCTGATGCAATTTCTGTGTTTCATCGTCAATAAGCAGGTCAGATGGATACAGTAACCCTGAAGTGAAGCATCGGAATCTATAACTAGTGTCACAGAAATGGTTCAAAACATAGGCAGTAAGAAGAGTCAGTCTTCTTGTACTTAATTCGGCATTGTGCATTTTGTATTTAATTCCGATGCAATTTCTGTGTTTCATCGTCAACAAGGAGGTCAGAGGGATACAGTAAACCTGATGTGAAGCATCGGAATCTATAAGTAGTGTCACAGGAATGGTTCAAAACATAGACAGTAAGAAGAGTCAGTCTTCTTGTACTTAAGTCGGCATTGTGCCTTTTCTATGTAATTCCGATGCAATTTCTGTGTTTCATCGTCAATAAGAAGGTCAGCGGGATACAGTAAACCTGAAGTGAAGCATCGGAATCTATAACTAGTGTCACAGGAATGGTTCAAAACATAGTCAGTAAGAAGAGTCAGTCTTTTTGTACTTAAGTCGGCATTGTGCCTTTTGTATTTAATTCCGATGGAATTTCTGTGTTTCATCGTCAATAAAAAGGTCAGAGGGATACAGTAAACCTGAAGTGAATCATCGGAATCTATAACTAGTGTCACAGGAATGTTTAAAAACATAGTCAGTAAGAAGACTCAGTCGTCTTGTCCTTAAGTCGGCATTGTGCCTTTTGTATTTAATTCCGGTGCAATTTTTGTGTTTCATCGTCAATAAGAAGGTCCAAGGGATACAGTAAACCTGGAGTGTACATCGGAATCTATAACTGGTTTCACAGGAATGGTTCAAAACATAGACAGTAAGAAGATACAGTCTCCTTGTACTCAAGTCGGCATTGTGCCTTTTGTATTTAATTCCGATGCAATTTCTGTGTTTCTTCGTCAATAAGAAGGTCCACGGGATACAGTAAACCTGAAGTGAAGCATCGGAATCGATAACTAGTGTCACAGGAATGGTTCAATACATAGTCAGTGAGAAGAGTGAGTCTTCTTATACCTAAGTCGGCATTGTGCCTTTTCTATTTAATTCCGATGCAATTTCTGTGTTTCATTGTCAATAAGATGGTCCAAGGGAGACAGTAAACCTGAAGTGAAGCATCGGAATCTGTAACTAGTGTCACAGAATTGGTTCAAAACATAGACAGAAAGAAGAGTCAGTCTTCTTGTACTTAAGTCGGCAGTGTGCCTTTTCTATTTAATTCCGATAAAATTTGTGTGTTTCATCGTCAATAAAAAGGTCAGAGGGATACAGTAAACTTGATGTGAAGCATCGGAATCTATAACTAGTGTCACAGGAATGGTTCAAAACATAGTCAGTAAGAAGAGTCAGTCTTCTTGTCCTTAAGTGCGCATTGTGCCTTTTGTATTTAATTCCGATCCAATTTCTGTCTATCATCCTCAATAAGAAGATCCAAGGGATACAGTAAACCTGAAGTGATGCATCGTAACCTATAACTAGTGTCACAGGAATGGTTCAAAACATAGACAGTAAGAAGAGTCAGTCATCTTGTACTTATTTCGGCATTGTGCCTTATGTGTTTAATTCCGATGCAATTTCTGTGTTTCATCGTCAATAAGAAGGTACATGGGATACAGTAAACCTGAAGTGAAGCAACGGAATCTATAACTAGTGTCACAGGAATGGTTAAAAACATAGTCAGTAACAAGAGTCAGTCTTCTTGTACCTAAGTCGGCATTGTGCCTTTTCTATTTAATTCCGATGCAATTTCTGTGTTTCATCGTCAATAGTAAGGTCCAAGAGATACAGTAAACCTGAAGTGAAGCATCGGAATCTATAACTACTGTCACAGGAATGGTTCAAATCATAGACAGTTAGAAGAGTCAGTCTTCTTGTACTTACGTCGGCATTGTGCATTTTGTATTTAATTCCGATGCAATTTCTGTGTTTCATCGTCAATAAGAAAGTCAGAGGGATACAGTAAACCTGAAGTGAAGCATCTGAATCTGTAACTAGTGTCACAGGAATGGTTCATAACATAGACAGTTAGAAGACTCAATCTTCTTGTACTTAAGTCGGCATTGTGCCTTTTCTATTCAATTCCGATGCAATTTCCTGTTTTTCAACGTCAATAAGAAAGTCAGAGGGATACAGTAAACCTGAAGTGAAGCATCGGAATCTATAACTAGTGTCACAGGAATGGTTCAAAACATAGTCAGTAAGAAGAGTGAGTCTGCTTGTCCTTAAGTCGGCATTGTGCCTTTTGTATTTAATTCCGATTCTATTTCTGTGTTTCATCGTCAACAAGAAGGTCCAAGGGATACAGTAAACCTGAAGTGAAGCATCAGAATCTATAACTAGTGTCAATGGAATGGATCAAAACATAGACAGTAAGAAGAGTCAATCTTCTTGTCCTTTAGTCGGCATTGTGCCTTTTGTATTTAATTCCGATGCAATTTCTGTGTTTCATCGTGAATAAGAAGGTCAGAGGGATACAGTAAACCAGAAGTGAAGCATCGGAATCTATAACTAGTGTCACAGGAATGGTTCAAAACATAGTGAGTAAGAAGAGTCCGGCTTCTTGTCCATAAGTGGGCATTGTGCCTTTTGTATTTAATTCCGATGCAATTTCTGTGTTTCATCGTCAATAAGAAGGTCAGAGGGATACGGTAAACATGAAGTGAAGCATCGGAATCTATAACTAGTGTCATAGGAATGGTTCAAAACATAGACGGTAAGAAGAGTCAGTGTTCTTGTACTTAAGTCGGCATTGTGCCTTTTCTATTTAATTCCGATGCAATTTCTGTGTTTCATCGTCAGTAAGAAGGTCAGAGGGATACAGTATACCTGAAGGCAAGCATCGGAATCTATAACTAGTGTCACAGGAATGGTTCAAACATAGTCAGTAACAAGAGTCAGTCCTTTTGTACTTAACTCGGTATTGTGCCTTTTGTATTTAACTCCGTTGTAATATCTGTGTTTCATCGTCAATAAGAAGGTCAGAGGGATACAGTAAACCTGAAGTG